>NC_091046.1:44765383-45077260 GCF_963966145.1 Tenebrio molitor
TTCTCCACCCTAAACCGGACGCCATCTTTTTGACCGGTCATAACTGTCTTATCACTCTTCTAAAATTTCCCAAAAAATTCAAATATATACATAAAATAATGGAAAATTTGGCTCTGCTACTGTTTTCTACCTCAGCACAGTTAATTTGTCGGATGCGTTTGAAATGTGTCGCTGTTGACAGTTACTGGTAGTTTTTTAAAAGTTGGTATATTTCTGGTGAGGAAAAGCGTCTTCAGATCAGTAGAAATTCAGACATTGTGACAATTTCAACAAATGTAATAAATTGATTTCATGTTGAAAGTCGGAAAACTCCATTTGCATTTGTCTAATCAATATGTGTATCTAACTTCTAGAATTGGCTTGATGTAACAGTGTAAAATATGAATACGATGTTCGAAGAATCTGGAAAATAAAAAATTAGAAATAGTATATTTGCTACAAAGGAATGGTTTTTAAAATACTACCTTAACAAACGTGTCTAACGACAGATAAAACAAATTTAAAGCAGACATTTTTATGGGCCTTTGACACCTGGTAATAAAATACATCATGTGATTTTTAGCTTTCAGGGACGCACTAGTCCAGTCCGATTCAAAAACAGCCCAAGGAATAGTCTCACTCTAAAAATTTCATTTAATTACTCTATATTTGTCTCTCTGTTATTACCTTAATTTCCACTTCGTTCCCAAACCAGCAATAGATGAAAATCTCAATTATTATCGACATCCCGAACGTCACAAGTGAGAAAAATTCGTTACTGAGAGGTGCAACCTGTAAAAATGTTTCTAGAGAAGACAGTTAAGAATGGTATAATAACTTACAACAGTTAGCTGAAACATGGTGATGCCAATCGAAGCCGCACTTATAAAAAACTGGACCAGAACTATCCAGTTGAAAAAATTATTCGTGTCTCTGGCAAACCTAAAATTCACAAAAAGTGGACTCAAATCGGTCGTGTCTGGTGGTCGCTTCTTGTACCTCAAAATTTCCTTGTGGTGCAGGATACATTTTACCAATGTTCGATGAAAATCTGGTTCTTCACCTGGAAGGTGTCTCAAGTTGTCGCACAAGAGGTCACACTGAGCCCCTATAAACATGTTCAAGGCGGCTATCAGAGTGTCCATGCTCACAGCGGCCGCGGCAATAAATGAGACACCGATAATTTGATAAATGTACGTAAATTCGTAGAGGGGTGAAACGGTGGTGTCGTAGGGGTACCATGCTAAAAACGGAAGCCTGCGTTGCTGAGTGGACTTGTCTATGATGGGGTAAGTGGCCCAGAAAAAGATTGATATCGAAGTGACCCCCCTAAACATGTTGCTGACCGTCGTCCAGAAAGTCAAATTGGGTTTGACCAACTCGATTTGTCTGGAGTTTCTGGGCTGGAAAAGGTCGCTGTTGACGGTAATCATCAGCTGTTTCAAAATTCCCATGTTCTGGATCATGTAGTAGGACTTCAGCATGGTCATCATTTGGGACTTTCACACTGTCAGATTTTTCGTATCTTTTCTAAAAATGGTTTTTACTTCATAACGTAAAAGATTCACCATTGAATCTTACTTTCGGCAGAAATTTCCAAATTTAAAATTTTCCAAATTGAAACAGGTATGTATATGCAACCAAAAATACTTCGAAGCATCCGGAGCATCTGAACGTCTACATTTTGACATAAGTCCAAAATGTCAAAGGCTTCTTTGATCTAAATAATTGTTAATCGCAGGGTATAATATAATTGTAAAATATCATTCTCTAGTTTTGAAAGTTTTGTGTGTGATAAACATCTTAATTGTATTAGATATAGATTATTTATAATAATAATAATAACAATAATAATAATAATAATAATAAGTTTATTCATGCCAAAATACAGCGTATTTTTAATTGGTACACAATATTGTTTATTTATCCATCCTTAAGCGACAAAATGTCCACAATCATTTCTTGTTGAACCTTAGAGGATTCTATTACCTCCTTTGCGTGGCTCTGCAATACAAAATTGGAAAAAGAGAAACTCTGCTTTAAAGTACCTTAGGATCAAAACAGATGGATTGCCATAACGAAAAAACATTCGTTTTTATTCGTTTTCTGAACGCCCTATATTTAGGGAATATACAGGTTGTAATTATGTATGGAACCGGCTCCCGGGCTCCGTCCTCCTAAATGATTTACGCTAGAACCCTGAAACTTTAAAAAATGCACTTAGGACTCATTAAAAGCTACTTATCAAATTAAAAACAAAAAAAATATCCATAAGTTTTCAAAATACTAAGCCAACTTGATTTTTTTTAAACGGGAACATGGGTTAAATGGGGCATCATTAAAAAGTTTATTTTTTTAAGAATTAAATGATGTAATTGGTTTGGTGATTTCTTCGATAGAATCTTAGATAACAAAAAATAATAAATTTGGTACAGCTATTGTCCAGATATTAATTGAAACATTTTGTCATTTTAGTTTCATTGAAAGCATTTATTGCCCCTCTGTGAGGGGCTGCCTGACTGCCAACTATCTTTTTTCGCGAAGGAATCTTTTCAAATTTTGAGCGTCAATTTTTCAACCCCAAACGCAATGACAGCGCCGATGACCTTGAACGACTTGACGTTGCCAACCTACATTGTGAAATGCACTATTTATTACTTTCAATTCCCCATACCAACTTGATAACACTTTGATAGCAGAGAAAAAAAAAATAGATTATAGATAGTCTGAATTTAAAGCAACCGTGAATGCTGTATAGGATCATGTCGGTTCTGTCATCATCCGAAAACATTTTCAAATACTATATTGCTTAGTTACACTTGACGACGCAACTTAATAGTGTCATTGACATTCCTAGGAAAACAATAAATAAAAATCAACGAATGGTTACTTCTATTTATTATGGAAATTGAATGTAAATGTACGTCAAAAGTATGTATATTAATTTTTTTTACACGCAATATTTACAACTTCATCTATTTCCGTACTTAGAGGTTTAATATGATGTTTACATAGCAATCCCCATAGGTAACTTAAAAAAAAACCACATTTATACGTTGCTAATTTGTGTTTTAATTTTAAATCGGCTAATCACGTGAAATGAAGTTAATTAATCGGTGTCAGTAACGCAAAAATCTAATAAGCAACACGGAATGTAAGGAGTAAACCATTCTCGGAAGAATACAAGCCTCGGTTGCACCTCGGCCAGTACAATTCTTCCTCAAATGTTATGGCGTACTTACATTTCTTGTAGCATCTCATTTATCACGAAAGACCACAGACATCAAAATATGTATATAATGAATTTTCCCGGCGCATCCACCATTTTTCATACCTTATTTATTTTGCTTTGCAAAAACTACATATTAATGTTCTGATGTCTCGACTTATGTGTTAAACAGTAATAGTTGCTACTGCCGATACTGTGAGGTATTATTTTTTCTTATCCCATAATAGCTTTATCAAAAATGTCTCCAAAATATCCGATCAAGCTAGATGCTCACTATAAATCACTCGCTTACGTCTCGTGTTGGAATTTTCATCCTCTTGAATAACAGCCATCATTATAAGCTCATTGAAGAATGTACTATTCTCTGTTTAAACAGAATTATAAATAATAGTTTCCCAAAAATATGTGTGCTTTTCTTAAGGCTTAAAATACTCGTATATGTACTGTTAATTATTATCTTTCTCTTATCTAAATATTTTTCGCAAGTTCTACGCAAAAATGTAAAGCTCACTACAACTTTCACTACTCTCAAAACGAAAATATTCAACAAAATTTAAAATAAACAATTATCATTGTTTATTGCTTCTTAATACGATATGACAAGAAACAATTTTGTTTTTCTTAATGGACAAAAGCACTTTACACTTATTAGCACAATATGTATGAATCTTCCCTTTGCATTCCGGAAGTTTGCAACGAGTTTGGGAATAAGATGTAGCGGTGTAGTTCAAGTAACGACATACGGATTCAAATCCATGGATAACTCGATTACAAATTATTTTGATCGTTCGATATAACAGAGTTAATATGTTTTTAAATTCACCAATCCCGGAATATAATAGACTGAGGGTGCACTTATGTAAGCAGGACTCCCACTGCTTATTACCACTTGAGAGAGAGAAACAAAGGACTATAAATAAAATCACATTCTTATGACATTTTTATTTAAAAAAAAACATTATTATCATTGGCATTATAACATCATTTATCCTTCGACTGGGAGGTTCCCCTCGGAATGATCAGAGTCGGAGGATCTATAACAATAAGGGTATAATAAAATAAAATTATTTGTTTCTTACTTGCGATTCCAAAGTTCCTAGAGCTCCTATTAAGGTCTGGGCACTGTTGTTTTCTAGGTATATTGTTATATTTAAACCCCCGTAGGCAATTTTAACATCATTTTCAACTTCGATGGGAATAGTTTTTGTAACAAAAAACATCAATTTGTCATCAATGGAAATTTTGCCTTCACTAGCGGTAAGGCGTACCTTTTCTTGTGGCCCTCCATTATACGCTACAATAGCGTTATCGACAAGTGGCATGTTTTTCTTCTTGGTTTTTAAACTGAAATGCCTGCAGTTGTTTTATGAGAATTTTGGTCATCCCTTTTCGCAGAAGCGCAGGTGACATATTTGACGTTTATCTTGCTAACTTTACAAACGCTTACAAAGTTAAAGACAACATTTGGACGTAATTTATTATACTGGATGCTTTAATTCTTCCATAAAGGACTAAAATACAAGTTCTACAAAGCTCGCTACAACTTTCACTACTATCAAGACTCAAATGTTAGTTTAAGTGATCTGCTTTCAGGGGAAGTTTTCCCTTGCGAAATACCTCTGCAAAAAATCTGAAAATATTTATATAAATTAATAAGCGACATACTCACTTAATCAGTTGAACATTTCAACTGGAAATTTAGAACAGAATATTTCCAAACATTATTGCTAAAGTTGTTAAGTAATTTTTTCTCTAACTCTAACACAGTGTGTTACACATCACTCGCACAGTACTTTCGAAATGCCTCCACTTTCCACCCTCATAGGTAAAAACTGTTAATTTTTAGAATCACTATTATTTAAATAATTCAACTAAAAGTGTACCTAATGCTAAATAAAAACGTTCGGAAATGTTTACCACGGCACTGATATGAAATTCAGTTAGAAAAAGGAAAAATTAAATTATGCATAAAGAACTCCAAACGCTTCATAAACACTTGTAATATTTCATTTCTATTTTTTTCCCAAACCCTTAATTAGTACTGTTTATTAATTAATGAAACAACGTCTTATTAGATACAATTTTCTTTAATTTCTCATATTTTTCGTGAGAAAACGTCACATGGAAGATCGCTCTTTTTTCCCAAAACACGCTGACAAAATTTCTTTATTTTACTTACACGATTCCACTGCAATATTTATGAAGTGAGCTACTCCTACTATTAGTTTCTTGGATATTTCTTAAATTGCCTTTCATTCCAAAAATTTCTCATAAATTATGAATAGCAAAAGGGACATAATCAACAGTTTTAAAAACCACACCTCTCTCTCTCCGTTAGGATAATTAGTTTTTTTGTATTTGCTTTAGCAAACAATAATCTGGTTATAAGGAGTAATAATAAATTCTTGCAGAAAATTTTATTTTACCAACAAACAACAACAAGAATACACAGTGTTCAATAACTACAAATAATTTATAATGTAAAGTGCCTATTTTTACAAACAACTATAAACAACAATTCGTTGATTAGTTATCAGAGTGGAGTTGATTCATCAGAGCGAAATAAGACCAAGAAGTTCTTAAAATCTAAAAGTAAATATTTGTCAAGATAACTA
This sequence comes from Tenebrio molitor, assembly GCF_963966145.1. Classification (NCBI taxonomy): domain Eukaryota; kingdom Metazoa; phylum Arthropoda; class Insecta; order Coleoptera; family Tenebrionidae; genus Tenebrio; species Tenebrio molitor. The sequence continues at coordinate 44,771,207 of NC_091046.1, forward strand.
TTTGAATGTTGTTCTATTTTACCTTAAGAAAAATTTCCAGTGAGAGATCAAAAAGATTCACTGCCGATACTGTAATAATTCTTTGTGCCCTCATCATAAAAAATATTAGATGTTTCTTTGCCACCAGAGAAGCTTCCACCCAATTAGATTCAAAAGCAACATACAAAAGGTTGTTGCTCTGAAAAAGTGTTGCAGAATGAAAAATAAAATGTTAGTAACTCACCTTAATCTGCACTTCGTTACCGAACCAGCAATACACAAAGATTTCCAAAAGAACTGCGTTGCCATAAAACAGAAACAAATAAAATTCGTTGGTTAACGGCGCAACCTGAATAAAGTTGATGAGAAAGTGAAAACTGATTAAGAACGACAAAGTACCACTGTCATGAGAAACATCGTCAGACCTAGAGAGAGTGCACTTGCGAAAAATTGCACCAGAATTATTAGGTCGAAAACTTGGTTGAAGCGTTGCACAAATCTGCAAAAATTGTTTCAGTTGAAGTTTGTTTCTTCACCGTATTGTTAACTTAAACCTGACGATTTCTCGATGGTGGTGCACACATTTTGTTAAGTTTTCTTCGAAGTGGTCAGGTGCAAGATTTCTTAAATTGTCACACAAGATGTCCAACTGAGCTCCGGCGTACATGCTAAGCGCAGCCACCAGTGTGTCAATGTTGATGTTAGAAATGGCCAAAAAGAAAACACTTATGATTTGGTGTAAATAAGTAATTTCGTAGAGCGGTGACGCTTTGGCGTCATAAGGGTACCAAGCGATAAGAGGCAGACGGTACCGCTTGTACGACTTGTCCACGATCGGTATCAGTGTCAGAAAAATCAGAACCATGGTGATGGAACCGCACAACAACTTGTACATTAATTTCCAAACCTCCACGCTCGGAGAAACCAAGAGTATTTGTTCGACGCTGCGAGGCTGAAACAGGTCGCTGTTGAGGGTCACCAGCAGCTTCTTGAAGGTCTGGATGTTTCGGGCGAGGTAAAACATCTTCACCACCACTAAAGATTCAGAAATCGCCAGAAACGCCGTGCCTGCCACGATGTCGAGGTCGTCCAAATTTCTCACCAGTTGGAATGTTTGAAAGAAGGAGTGACTGAATGCGAAAGCGATCGTGATCGAAATTGAGTAAAGTGTGTAGAAGTTCATTTTGTATCCGGCGTCGCCTTCGGGCCAGAAACCCACCAGTTTAAAAAATAAAATGTTTCTTTTTATGGTTTCCGTCCAGTCGTGTCTCTTCATGGTGTATTTCCCAAAACTGAAATTATTTGTGTTAATGTTGTGGCACTTAGCTGATGCGTAGCTAAGTGTTGTGTTTACTGTTGCGTTGGCACAACAAGTGTAAATTTTGTGGTAAAAGCCACGTTTTATACCTACGAGCCGTGTTCAAAAGTCGGCCAATCGGGAAGAAACTCCACGCTTGTGCGCCATTGCAGTGTGATTAATTTTTAATTAGGCCCAGTAAAAAAAAAACAACGGAAATAAACGCTTTAAATGACATTTTGTCGCCATTGTAGTAAAGCTGCTATTTTAATTTGCAGTGCAGTCCAGTTAAAATCTTGCAGGTTTTGATTTTCAACAAATGTTATAAAAATGTCCACTAAAATTATTTTTTCGTAGGTTCTTCTAATTCAAGTAGTTTTCGCATAATTTACACATTTTGTGCTGAAATAATTGTTTTTTTTTCTGGACACTTAAACGAGTTTCGTGTATATTATTATACGAGTTTAATAAGACTCATTATTATCACATGAGTGTGTTTAATGGATGAATGTGATAATACGTCTTATTAAACGAGAGTAATATACTATTTCATCTACTTTATCTAATTCCTGAAATTTCAGCTGCTCAAATTTTTATATTAAACTAGGGATTTACGCGTGGGTTGGCAACAGACATTTTTCACAAAAATGTAAGGTTATATACGAAATTTACTTCATAACTTCACTCGTTACCTTGACGCCTGACGTTGCCAATATAACAAATGCTAAAAGTTACCAAAAACAGTTTGATAATATGATTCAATATCAATCTGTTTTCGATTTCACACTCGTTTGCTTAAGCCATGCGCCTACAGGGCTTGTGGCTCAGTTCTGCAAACTTGTGTGAAATCTTTCATTTTCAACACTTGTTATACAATATACTATTTCGATATAAGTGCGCTGTCAGATCAATTTTGAGGTATGGGGCCGAAATTTGAAGCACGAGGCGGCAGCCGAGTGATGCAAAACAGGACGAAGTCGAGATTTTTCAACTTCCGAGATTCTGTTATGGCACTTACTAACCGTATATCCCATAACGTTTTTCGCACAATCGCTTATACAAAAAAAAAATGGCTTCGAAGTAATTTTTTGACAGGAATATTTTGAAGACATTAATGTCATTACCTCAGTAGGTATCGGTGTCGTTATTTACTTACAGCATTAGGGTTGTTAAGTTCAACTTTCAGATTGTGTCAACGACAAGTAAGTAGCTATAACAACACGATTGCGCGAAAAATTTGTAACATTATTTTTACAACAAAATTGTCTCATCTGTAAAATGATTTGATTAAAGTTGAAGAAAAGAATTTCAACAAATAACCAAGATGTAAAAAGTTTGCAATTAAATTAGTCACTTACCTGTGCCAAGACTTCAGATGAGTGAAGCACACCACTAACAAGTATTTTAGCATTAAGCTATAAGCGCGCAGCTTTATAGCCGTTAGCACGTGGTAGTGAACCAATAGCCAGTTTTTGTGTAGTTACTACAGCGGAAACAGCCTATCGGCCGAGAGCAATGAATTAATAATGAATAGTTTTCCACTCAAAAGCCATCAAAAATATTTTTGAAGAAAACTCCGATTCGGTGACCATAAGAGACCTTGCCTAGCTAATTATTTAGAGCGAATGCAGAGTGCAGACATATTAAAGTAACAAGTGCACGATACTTGTCAAATGCATGAAATATTCAATAATACTTTTTGCCTCTAAAACTCTTGAAAACTTAATGCTTCGTGCTAATCAAATCGTGTCACTACAGTATAATCTACTAACCTAGCTAACTGATTTTTTAATAAAATAAAATATTTTCAAGTGCTTATGAAGACTGCATTTTTGAACCAATAAAAAATTAGTTTCGGTTAATGTTCACACTTTTACTTCTCCACCTCCAAAATGTGCCAAACAGTGAATCTAGCAAATTTTTTTAATTGAAATTTGGTATTGGTCAAAAGCAAATTCTACGTCTAAAGCTAGAGCGTTTTCCATTATTATCTTTTATTATTCAAATACATTATTATTCCCGGGCATTGAATTACATAGTTTTCAACCGTCCCGCGTCATTGGGCGGAGTCACGGCGCCGATGCGCATCACGCTGCGAGGTGAAAGGTTTATTCGAGTAAGTTCGGGGGATCCGAGTTTAGTCGAGCGAGCGAGAAACAGTCAGCAGTCAGCTGTGCTGCAGGAATAGCCATATAAAAAAACAATAAAGACACGACAAACATTGTAAATTCACAGAGGGATGTAGTATTTAGTAATAATATACAGGGTGTCTCAAAATTCGCGAATTCCGAATTCAGAGCGTGGTAGGGAAGGACCCTGTGGAGCTCGAAAAATACTTAGAAAAAAAAATTGGCTTTTCCTGAAGAATATATAAGCACTTTAATTTTGTTCAATACATAGCAGCCTTCATATCCACAGTGACAAAATACTATTCTAGCTACGTTGCCGTTCCATTTTTAAGAAAAATTACAAAAATTTAAGATTTAGAAAAAACTAACAAGAAATGGGAAATGTATTGTAATCTAAACGATTCAATTAATCCGATTTTTATTTTGTACGTAAGAAAATTATATTTGTGTTAATATACATATCAAATTGATTCTGATCATCTATTTTCTGGAACTAGCTTGATGTAGCAATGCAAAATATGACCACGACATACGAAGAATCTGGAATATGAATATATAAATACATACATCACAATTAAATATTTCTTAAAGAACTACCCTCACAAAAGTATCCAATGACAAATAAAACAAATTCAAAGCAGACATTTTTAATGGCGTTTGACACCTCATAATAAAATAAATCATAGTTTTCTTTGTGTTGAGTAATCCACTGGTCCAATCCGATTGAAAAACAGCCCCAGAAATATTTCCACTCTAAAAATTTTATTTAAACACTCTATTATATCCGTCTCTCTGGATTTACCTTGATTTCCACATCGTTTCCAAACCAGCAGTACATGAAAATTTCAACAATTATCGCCATCCCGAACGTCACCAGTGAGAAAAATTCGCTACTGAAAGGTGCAACCTGTAAAGATCTTTGTAAAGAAAATAGTTAAGAATACTTACAACTTACAACAGTTAGCTGAAACATGGTGATGCCAATCGAAGCCGCACTTGTAAAAAACTGGACCAGAACTATCCAGTTGAAAAAATTATTGGAGTTTCTGGCAAACCTAAAATTCAAAAAAGTGGACTTAAATCAGTCGTGTCTGGTGGTCGCTTCTGGTACCTCAAAATTTCCTTGTGGTGCTCGATACACTTTAACAATGTTCGATTAAAATCTGGTTCGTCACCTGGAAGGTGTCTCAAGTCGTCGCACAGGATGTCGCACTGAGCCCCTATAAACATGTTCAAGGCGGCTATCAGGGTGTCGATGCTTAAAGTGGCCGCAGCAATAAATGCGACACTGATAATTTGATAAATGTAGGTAAATTCGTAGAGGGGTGAAATGGTGGTGTCGTAAGGGTACCAAGCTAGAAAAGGAAGTCTCCGCTGCTGGACGGACTTATCTAGGATGGGGTAAGTGGCCCAGAAGAACACCGCCCCCGAACTGGCCCCCCAAAGCATGCTGCTGACCGTCTTCCAGAAAGTCAAGCTGGGTCTGATCATCTGGATTTGTCTGGAGTTTCTGGGTTGGAAAATGTCGCTCTTGATGGTAACCATCAGTTGCTTCAAAATTCCCATGTTCTGGACCATGTAGTAAGACTTCACCATGGTCAGCATCTCGGAAAGTGTGACGAAGATGGTTCCCGCGATGGCTTCCAGATCGGGGAAAATGAAAAATATGTTGACCGTTTGAAAGAAGTTGTGGCCGTAGATAAACAACAAAATGGAAATGAAGGAGTAGAGAGAGTAGAGATTTGTCGTGTAGGTGTCGTCTCCAGGGGGCCACAACCCCACGATTTTCAACATGAAGATGTTACGACTGATGGTCAGCTTCCAGTCGAATTTCTCCATCGAACTTGAATGACACTTCTAGACTGAAAGAGCTTTTACACAAAAACTGCCTGAGCTTTTATAACCTAACGACTGCGCTGTCACACGCAACCGGTATAATTATTGTGCTGGTCTTTAATTTTTCTCAAAATATTTACTGTCAACCCTGTCATTATTGTTATTAATTAATTCATTCGGTTGATTTCTGAATTCTCGTGGGAAATAGGGCAAGTGGCAGTTAAGACAATTTTTAATTTAAGAAAATTATCTGATGTTTTGTATTTTTACTGAAATGTAGGAGTAATAATTATTAATATTAATAAGAAAGGGTTCGCCTTTAATAGTTAGTTGTGCAATTGTGTTTCGTGAGAAAATAAGTAGTAGGACACAGCTTATTAATAATCAAGGACAGGTGGCAGTAATTAGGTTAAAAAAGTCTTTTCGGTTACAGAACATTAAAAATTTAACCAAAGCTGTAGTCTTGGGTTGTTGGTGGCCAGATCCAGGTGTGAGTGGAGCAACACTAATCTTAATTCTTCTTAAATTATGGTAAAAGATATTTTCTTATTTTTCATTCCCGTTAATAAAATTTAATTTGTTAAGGACAAAAATTAATGAAAAGCATATGAGGTAGCACCCACTGGAAAAATTAATACTACTTATCTGGAGTAAGTTTGCTTTGTTTTAACAAATTGTACATAAAATAATTCAAAGTGCTAAATAACTGGATGCAAATAAAATGCATTAACGTTGTTCTGGCATAATTAAAGGCCATGCATTTAATTTGGTAGTAAAACTGTCTGCTGAATTAGGTGATGTTTTTCTAGGTTTGAGGTTATAAATAGCGAATGTCTAATGCATTGTTGTCAGTTTAACTCGTTTGCAATAGAAGAACACTCAGACATCGCGGGAAATTCAGCAACATGTTATGTTCATTTTGATAGGTCCTCATGTCAGGCACTTCATTGACGGAAATCACACAGTGTGTCCAACGTTAAAGAATAAATCATGGCCTCCCATTATATCAAAACAACGTGTACGGTGTTTACTATGTGTGCCATCAATGTTTCATTTCTTTTTAAAATTAATAGAAAAGAAGACGTAACTTATTAATTATAGTATACAGGGTGTCTCAAAATTCGCGAATTCCGAATTCAGAGCGTGGTAGGGAAGGACCTAGTGGAACTCGAAAAATACTTAGAAAAAAAAATCGCTCTTCCTGAAGAAGATATAAGCACTTTAATTTTGTTCAATACATAGCAACTTTCATATCCATAGTGACGAAATACTATTCTAGCTACGTTGCCGTTCCATTTTTAGGAAAAATTACAAGAATTTAAAATTTTTTACTCCAAAGTAAAGCTATTCTTCAAAAAATTGTTTTCTGTTATTATTTTCCACAATCATCTACATCATACTCGTAAATAACAATAAACACTGAACTTTTCAGCCTGTATTTGAAGAAAACGCACTTCAGACCAATGTATCTTTGTGGGGGGAGTTCCGAATTTTTTTTTATTTCCATATTTGGACTACTGAAGTGATCCCCTAGAACGCTCTGAATTCGGAATTCGCGAATTTTGAGACACTCTGTATGTATTTAAAATACTCCTACATAAACATTAAGTATGTAATCTGTTATTTGTTTTTGAGAAGTTACAAACCCCAATTTACAGATTTTTATTTTTACTGAAATTTCTTTCGTTCACGATAACTTCTGCAAAAAAAGACCGAATGGAATGTTTCTTTGAAGAAAATAATTCTTTTAGCAGGATTTAAATCTAATCTGGTAACAAATTGTCACAAATTCTGCTTATTTCCCTTCTACTACAGCATCTGAAAACTGGAGCTGTCATTACATCCAGTCACTGTCGTCAAGTTTAATTTCCAATTTGTGATAAAATCCTTTTTTCTTTTTGTTTATTTTGTACTCTAATTTATGATGTGTTTTATAGCAGAAAACTTTGGGAGCAAGGAAAGAAGACGTAAATCATAATTAAAAAAAAATATATTCTTGATCCAATATTTAGTATTTAGTCTAATTATCGTATAAGACCTTTTTGACAAATTATACCAAAACTTTTTCTGCCAGAAGTAATTTTGAAAAATGATTATGGAACTGGGAAGTCATGTATCCATATCGATATTTAAATTTTTCCTTCAAACAAATACTTTTAAAATAAGGAATTAATTTTAAAGAATTATAGCGCGTCCACCACTTTTTGCAAATTTTATCATTTCTGTCCAAGGAGTAGATTCACGAAACTCAGATATTTTTCAAATTGTTAACGAAACGGTGTACGTTTTATAAAATATGATATACAGGGTGTATTTTTAAAATGTGCCGAAATTTTACCTAAGAGGTTGTGGGACAAGGTAGAAGACTAAAAGCAATTTAAAAAAATTATCTCAAAAAATAAATGTCATTTTATTTTTTAACATTTAATTTTTCAAATATTTTTTACAAGTTCTACATGAAGCCAGTAACTCGTGGTTAAAATTTTTTCTTGCATTTCATTAACACCCTGTATATTTTATTATTTATAATTGCCACATTATAATATTGTTCGTTTCTGAAATTTAACTAATAATGGATACCAAATTTACTTTTTAGGTGATATTAATTATGACAAATTATCAAGAAATCAAAATAAATAATTAAAAACAATTCTTCTCCCGGCGCATCCACCAATTTTTGATTTATTTGGTGATGACAAATATTTAACTGACATTTTAAATATCAAAATGAGATTTTTTTTTGTTGCATGCTCTACTACAAAATATCTAAAATCCTATTTTAATAGCTTGACTAATCTGTCAAACAATAAACACTTCGAAACTGCCTAACAATATAATCACAAAGTTAGAGACATCGTTGTGTATTACTGATTATACATATGTAGTTATTTTTTATTTATTCTGTTCTATTAACTAAATAATATGTACTTAGTACTAGTAAGCGCATCAAGATGACAAATCAAACTAATTACTTGCATCAAATGAATTAAGAATTATCATTCTTGCACTGTGCGATCAACAATTACTTAGATAAAGGGCGGCTATGATTTTGACAGTGTCAGATTTTTTTGTACCTTTGCTAACTCAGCTAATAAATGTCAAACAACTGTCGTAATGGTGTTTTCAATAACGGAGAATGGACATACAGCGTTCTTGCCTGTTTGACCGGTCTTCAATCTCTGGGCTTATCACAAAAACTCTAACTTTTCCTCTTAATGATATAATCTATTATTATAAAAAAAATATTGTCCCGACCTGCCAAATACAACTCTATTAATTTTTTCGAAAACTAAGTAAAAATGCAAAATGAAACAATTGAAACAAATGAAAATTGTTGATAATTGTTATAACTGGTTCTAGTAATTATTGCTATAAATTAAAATATTCAGATTTATTTTAACAATTAGTGTGGTAATTACTGCAGATTGCTAGTTGGGTGATTTTCTACTTTATTGTACTGGTACATAATATGCCACTTTATGGCCGCTAAGTGATGACATAAACCTTGTCATAATGACACTGTCGTACAATTTTAAAACGCTAAATTAACTAGACATAGTTTGTTTATTTTATAAAATCACATATTTGTACTCAATCATTGTTATCAATACTTTATTCATCCAAACAAACTGTGGATGTTAAAAATAATCTACACAATTTGTCTACATTTACAAACTTAATCGGTGCTGTTAAGATTGTTCGCTAGAGCAAAATAGGACCAAGCAGTTTTCAAAATCTGAAACCGAAACAATGATGTAATTTAAGTAAATAACAAATATATCACCAACTACCTTCACGAAAGTATCTACAGAGAGATAAAATAAATTGAGAGCTGATATCTTGAAGGGTTTCTGACACCTGCAGGCGAAAAAGAGCAAACACTTCTGCACATCGAGAGGTGCGTCAGTCCAGTCGGATTCAAAAATCGCGTACGCAACGTTGCTGCTCTGGAAGAAAACTTAAAAACGATTCCATTTAGCAAATCTGATTTTACCTTGATTATGATTTCGTTGCCGAACCAGCAGTACATAAAAATTTCTACCATGATTGTGCTTCCGTACGAAACTACCGAATAAAATTCATTAGTGAAAGGTACTATCTAAAAAAAAGTATCAATAAAGTGTGCAAAAAAAATCGCAACTTACCACAGTCAGCTCGAACAGAGCCATGCCCAAAGACACCGCGCTGACGAAGAATTGCAACAAAATAATCCAGTTGAGGAACTGATTTGAATGTTCGGCAAATCTGAAACGACGCTAATTAGAAGATGAATTGAAGTTGCGAATCTCACCTTAAAATTTCTTGGTGGTGGTTGATTAAGCTTTTTAATTTTTTCATAGTTGTCCTTTCCTTAAGAACCAGATTTCTCATGTCGTCGCACAAGATGTCGAATTGCGCCCCGGTGAATATGTTCAGGGCGGCGATCAAAGTATCCACGTTCAAAGTTGACGAGGCTATTACACAATTACTGACCACTTGGTAAACATACGTGATTTCATACAAGGGTGAAGTTTTGAAATTGTAAGGGTACCAAGCGAGAAATGGCAGTCGGTGCTGTCCAGCTGCAGTGTCGATCATGGGGAAGATTGACCAAAAGAAGAGAGCCCCAGCACAAAAGATCCACATTGTCCTGTACATGGTCTTCCACAGTTTAAAAGCTGTCACGATCATATTTATTTGGGTGTCGGTTTTGGGCTGGAACGAGTGCTCGCTGGCTGAAGCTATTAGCTGCTTGAGAATTCTCATGTTCCTCGAGAAGTTGTAAGTTTTGAAAATACTCAAAATCTGAGTGAGCAACACCAAGATAGTTTGCATCACTGCTTCGAAGTTGTCAAAAATGAAAAGCAAGTTGATGGCTTGGGCGGCAGTGTGGGCAACTTGGAACGTCAGAATTGAGATTATGGCATATCCGGTGTACAGATTGAGCTTGTAGGTCTTATTCGGCCAAAGTCCAACAACTTTCAAGAAGAAAATGTTAGTTTTAATGGTCTGCATCCAGTCGAACTTTTCCATGGCCGACACAAATCCTGAAAATATTTAGACAAGGTGGTGAGCAATACGTTCGTTTTAACAATCGAAAATTTCAGCTGAAAGTTCGGATGGAGAATATTTAGAAAAATTGTGGCTCAAGTTTATATAACTTTTCCTCGTTGTTTTTCAGGAGATTTTAATTACACTTCTGGTTAATAATGAAATGCGCCACCTGAAATATTTATTTATTTACGGAACTCTGCGACATTTTCGTGAGAACTTGTCAGGTGCCACAAGAACAATTTTTTCGAAAATAAAATTGTGATAGATAACTAGTCCCTTGTTAACCGTTTAATTACCGTATTTAATTTGTTTGTGCAACCTGCTTATTATTTGTCCGTCTGTTGGTTTCGTGAGACGTTTGGCATAAATTTTTAATAATCGGAAAATAATAGTAGAAAAAATTCTTAGGGCTGCGTAAATAAATGTTCAGTCGTTTACAGTGGTATTTAGTGGTGGTTACGTTAACCCTGGAAGCCAGTGGCAGACTGAATTTAGTGTAAGTTTGTTATTATACAGGATGTCTCAGCTAAGACTTTAGAGTCTAATAACTCAGTTATTTTCCTGCGGATTTTTGTGAAATTTAATTAAAATGCAGATATTTTAGACGGTGAAGAATAAAATCCCATTAATGCAATCACCCAGGTCTTAAAATCGTAATTTTTACATGCCTTTTTAAAATGTTGAATCAATTAAGATTTACATAAAAAATTGATCGTCAATAAAAAATGCTGTAGGGAAAAACTCGTCCTTGAAAGACGTATGGTTTGTAAGAAAAAAGCAAACAACTGTGTTAAACGTGGCCGCAAATGCAAAAACGTAGACGCGTATGAAACAAACGCGCAATTTTGCAGAATTTTGGTCATCCCTTTTCGCAGAAGCGCAGGTGACATACTTGACGTTTATCTTGCTAACCTTATAAACACTTACAAAGTTAAAGACAACATTTGGACGTAATTTATTATACTGGATGCTTTAATTCTTCCATAAAGGACTAAAACACGATCGGAATATTTTAGCAAGGTAATTTAGTTCACGAACGCTTCCTGTGTCTTCAAATAAATTGACGACTCTCTTAACCTTACATTTTGTAAAGCCTACATTTGGATAGTGTTCCACGAGAAAACGAATTGTGTCATTGAAGTTCTTACGACACTCTCCATAGGCAATTTTTGTTCCTTTTTCAACAATATTGAAATTTCTGCCGCTGTAGTCTATTTTTAGAGTATTTTCAATAAATTTTCACAATTTGACGTTTCTAATAAAGCGCGCCCAATTTTGACAGACTTTAAAGGGTGTACAAAAAGTTGCTTGGCAATTAATCTTCAATTGTTTCAAAAGGTAACTGCTCAAATACCTTCAAATTTTACATTCAATTTTTAACGACAAAATCTAATCTTTTCGTTGAATCAGACAAGTGATTTACTTAATTGTTTGTGTAGAATGCTATTTTTTAATGTTTAACAATCTAATAATAATCGCGCATAATTTTCGATAAAGGAAACATGTGTTAAAATTACATTTTTTGACTTGGGGTAATTTTATTATTACTAATTGAACCTTCACGGTCTAAAATATCTGCATTTTAAATTTCATAAAAATCCGTTGGCAAATAACGGAGATATTAGGCTCGAAAATCTTAGCTGAGACAGCCTGCATATCGGGTGTTCATTTAAACTTCCGGTCAAAGTTGGCGTTGAAGAGTCGATTGTGAACGCACCACTCGTGTAAAAACACAAACAACAGTAAGATTTAAACAGCTGATCCGTGATCCATAATCCTACGTTCACAATCGACTCTTCAGCGTCAACTTTGACGTGAAATTTAAATGATCTAAAAAATACAGGACACGACAATTTTGTTAAAAGAATTGCTTTCTGAAATGAGGCGACGATTTCCAAATCTCGCGCACTCAAATTTAGTTGAATGAATTATTTTGTTTCAACAAAATGAAGCTCCTCCGCACTCTAGAGACAAGTTTTAATTTCTTAATTATCTTAATCTTAATTTCTATACCAGTTGTATTTTATTATTAAGACCTGGTTTTAAAAATCATTACTTATTGTGTCAGGTTTTAAAATTTCGTTAGTATGGGCGTTGTAATAAAAAAATAAATTACTTTATCTGCCCTTGCTGTTAAAGTAGCACTTTATCTACCCTTGCGGTGCTACTTGACTTTTTGATTTGAATGGATAAAAGCACACTTTAACATCTGCCATAGAAAAAAAAATATCTAACAATAACCTGGCTAAACAGTACATGAGAAAGAATAGTTACTATCAGGAAGTAAATGAGGAATAGTTTGAGCATCTTCTTTAGAGTAAATTCTAAATTGACATTTGTTTTTTTATTGCTTTAAAATATCTGGAATATTAGTTTTAATAACCGACTTATCGCGGAATCAGCCGATTCAAAATCAAAGAAATTCCTTTTCGAGAGGATTTCCCTTGCCATTCAACGTGGAAACGCTGCAAGCATTCGGGGCACTTTTCCAGATTCCGCAATATTATCGGAAATTTTTGTATTATAAAACAAAAATGTTATGTAATTATGTTATTAATATAAAGTTTTTCTGTTTTAATAATGATTTCATTACATTTTTTATCTGTTATTGTAATTATTGCAAAATATGCAAGAAATTTTCGAATTTTAAATGCAAAAATCTAAGAAAATAATTGAATGTGCACTTCATTTGGAAAAAATAAGCAATGCAGCTCAACTTGACACATCTTCCCATTTAAACCACCACGATGGTCTTGAGTTTTATAAAATTAGTTGCCAAAAAATTAAAATCTCATTTAATAAATATGTAGATCAGTAGCATCCACGTAAGTCTCTGTAATTTTTCAGTATTTACTCTAAAACCGTTTTAGCAGAACGGAACTGGTTCCAAACATAATAGCAACCCTTTGTACATTATTTTGAAAATTTAAATAAATAAATAGTTTGTCTTTACTTTTACATGTTTATTAAAAAGTTGCTGCGGTTGACCAATTATTATTTCTGAAGGGTGTTCTAATAAAAAAAAACATGATCCCAGCAATACAAATATGTTTGGAATTCCGAAAAAAAACGAACAAAGTTTTAGAACAATCTCTACCTTCATATCAAGTGGTTAAGGATTGCTCTGGGGACTGTATAATATACAAAATAATCTTCCAAAATTGCATCAGGCATCGAACATTTTAGAACTTTTGACGCCAAAAGACTTTGTTTATTCCGCAACGTGGTCCTCCACAATAGACAAATCACCACAAAATTTATACCAAACGTTAGCCTCGATATGTAGAAGAAATGTTCCAACATTAATTAGAAGCGGTCAGTACCCGACGGGTAGAGTACTAAAAGCACCAAATTAAAATCTTTGTTGGAAAATTATATTTGATATCAGCACTGTGATCCAGAGTAAAAACACCAAAGAGAGAGTCAAAAACTTGATTGGAAAATCTCAGCAGAAAAACAACATTTTTAGGATTCTTTATCTTGTGGGCAGAGTGTAAGAGACAAGCTTCAAATTATCATCTCATTCTCATAAAAAATTCTGTTAAACAAAATCCAAATTATAAAGTGCTGTTATAAAAAAAAATAACATAAAAAAACCTCAGATTTATAAAAGTTAGCAATTAAATTAGTCACTTACCTGTGCCAAGAGATGATTAAAAAGCACACTGCTAACAAGTTATTTATTAAGCAAATTTAGCACGGGACTAAGCTATAAAACAAAAGTGCGCGCCTTTATAACCAATAGCACGTGGTGGTAAACCAATAGCCAGGTGATGCGGTGTTACGTCAAGGAAAACAGCCAATCAACTAAATGCAAATTAATAATTAATAGTTTTCTCCTAAAAATTATTTTTCATGAAAATACTGATTTAGTCGATGAAAAATGTTTATCAAATTTTATTTAAATTCTGATTTATTTAAAATTTTCAGTTTGAAATTGAAAAAACCTGTAAAAATGATTTGAATTAAGTTTGGAAATGATTTGCCAAAAAAGTGGTAATTTCGGTGTACTAAAAACCCCTGGAAGCTTAATTTATTCACAGGTGCAAATTGATCCATTATAATTATTTAGCGAGACAGTTGCCTTTATTTTCCTTCATATTTCATTATTAAAAAGCCACGTAAAGAATGCCTGGAAGTTTTCCCACGTGAAATAACTACTTGTAATAATTAAAAATACTTGTATCTTGCATTTATTGGTAAACATTTCTCTATTGGTCCGGTTATTGAAGAACTTCATCAATAATTACAAATATAATTGTTACCGATGTGACAATAAGGGACTTTGTCTAGCTAATTATTTAGAGCGATTGCAGTTTGCGGACATATTGAAGTAACAAGTGCACGATACTTGTCAAATGCATGAAATATTCAAATGTTTTTTGCGTCTGAATCTCTTAAAAACTTAATGCTTCGTGCTACTCAAACTGTGTGGTCACAGTTTAATCTTCTAACCTGCCCTTCTAATTTTTTAATAAAACTTAACATTTTTTAGTGCATTTTTGAAACAACCAAAGTCGTTCACAATGAACCTAGCAAATACCTTTTAAATGAAATTTGGTATTGATCTAAGCAAATTCTACGTCAAAGGCTAGATTCGAATAGTATAATGCAAGGATTGACGCTGATACCGCGTCACTATTGTTTACTGCAATTTGATTTAAATTTATTAAATAGTTATTGGAGAAAGGTCATTAGACATAATCAACACAACTAGAACATTTTTCCTTATTATTCTTTGTCATTGCATTTCATTTATTATTTCATAATTTGTGGGTGTCTATTTAACTTTATGTCTGCAACCATCTATACAATTCTTAGCTTTACATTTTTTTTAATCCTTACACGGTATGATTTTGAATCCCATTGATGATTTTTTGAAAAATCCCAATCGTGATTGCTATAACAGTTGAATGCACATTATGTAACGAATTATTATTTTTCTGAATACGCATTCACAATTGTATATTAAAAAACAAGTTTCATAAGAACAGTCTTGAAGCACGAATTCAAGTAGTTTATAAAACGAGTGGTGTAGCCACGAGTTATTTTAAAGAATCAGTGCTTCAAGGTCTTATGAAACGAGTTTTTTATAGTGTTTTTTTTTGTAATTTGCCATTTTTAAGCCGTTTTTAAACAAAAATATTTACTTTAGTCGATTTAGGGATTTTTTGTGACGGTTGGTAATGTCTTAATTTTAAAAGTAAAAATTTGATCAAGTCCCCTATAATATTTTATTATTTACAATTGACTTTGTATAATATTGCTCGTTACTAAAATTTACCTAATAATAGATACAAAATTTACTGTTTAGGTGATATTAATTATGACAGATTCTCAAGATATCAAAACATACTATGAAATTTCTCCCGGCGCATCCACCATTTTAGATCAATTTGATGACATCCATTTAAATGATATTTTAAATATGAAAATGAGATTTCTTTCTGTTGCATTCTCTACTACAAAATATACAAAACACTGTTTTAATATCTTGACTAGTCTGTCAAAAAATAAACTCTTCGAAACTGCCTAAAAATATAATTACAAAGGTATGACATAACTAATACAAGCTGTTTATTTTAGCATTTAATTTATAAAAAATATGTACGTTGACTTTTTAGGTTGCCGCGATGGCAGAATTTACACAGAAAGTTTAATCCCACTAATATACAAATGACATAGCACAAAGAACTGAACAAAAATGTTTAAGTGTTGCCAACACAAAAAAGTCCCTAATACCAGTTACTAAAACAAGTGCTTTAACCTTTATTTAACAAATATCCACAGAAGTCGGCACAAAAAATGTTGTGTATCACCTGTTTAGAAATAATTTTGCAAGTATGTACTCACATTTGCAAGCCTCGGCTATCGCCTCGGTCCATAAACTTTTCTCGCACTCACAAAAGTGCCGTTTCTGGCCTAGTGATACAAATAACTATTTATATATTCTGTTCTATTAATTAAATAATAGTGCTAGTAGCTGCTACATGATGGCAGATGAAACTGATTTTTTGCTTCAAAAGAATTAAGAATTATTGTTGTATAAGAATCTTGTAAATCCAGTACTTAAACTTAAAAGAAGTTTATATAATGTACTAATGAAATTATGTGGTTAGTTAACAATAAAATTGAAAATATTTACTTGAAACGTACTCTTTGATCTATACATTTTTCTAAATTAAATTATTGTTTGATCCTAAATATCAAAACAAACAATTTTATCTACGATCGTGTAAAAAGTAGGCACTTTTTGCACTAAAAATCGTTGTCAAAGTTGACGTTTAGAGAACTGACGGTATCGTGCCACAAAACTTTTAGTGCACAATTTTATGGCACAGAACTGTCAGAATACATCAATACAATTTCTTGAAAACATTGTTTAGAAGTAGGTTGCTAAACGACGTGGTTCTCAAACGACTTTGGTTATTCATAAACTATTGAATCAATAATTATTATTTTATACAAATTTATGTTGAAACCGGTGCGATGATCTCATGATCGTAGATAAAATGTTATAAGACATTCATACGTGTGCACTCACATCCTTTAAAATACTCCCTCGTACCTCGGTCATATTTTAAACCCGTTCGTGCAATAAAGGATAACTTTTTACATTTATATCTTAAATAACTATTATACAGGGTGTTATTGAAAGTTGTACAGATATTTTAACCACGAGCTACTGGCTTCACATTGAACTCGGAAAAAATATTTAAAAAATTCTATGTCAAAAAATAAAATTACATTTATTTTTTGAGCTACAATTTTTTTTAAATTGATTTTAGTTTTCTACGTTGTCCTACAACCTTGTAGGTAAAATTTCGGCACATTTTAAAAATATACCCTGTATATCATGTTATATAAAATATACGCCAATGCGAAGTAACCTATAGGAAAGATGCTTTAAAACAAGGAAACCGCATTGGTGTACGTTTTATAAAATATGATATACAGGGTGTATTTTTAAAATGTGCGAAATTTTACCTACGAGGTTGTTTGACAACGTAGAAGACAAAAAAAAATTGTAGATATTTTTTCCGAGTTCTACATGAAGCCAGTAGCTCGTGGTTAAAATATCTGTACAACTTTCAATAACACCCTGAATGTAAAACTAAATTAACTAGACACAGTTTGTTTATTTATATTTGTACTCAACCATTATATTATTGTTTATTTTTCTGCTTACAAGATTTCTTCAAGCAATACTTCATTCGTCTAAACAAACTATGCATGTTAAAAATACTCGACACAATTTGTCTACATTTACAAACTTAATTGGTACTGTTAAGATTGTTCACTAGAGCAAAATAAGACCATGCAGTTTTCAAAATCTGAAACCGAAACAATGATATAATTTAAGTTAATAACAAATATATCCGCAACTACCTTTACGAAAGTATCTACAGAGAGATAAAATAAATTGAGAGCTGATATCTTGAAGGGTTTCTGACATCTGAAGACGAAGAAAAGCAAACACTTCTGCACATCGAGAGGTGCGTCAGTCCAGTCGGATTCAAAAATCGCGTAAGCAACGTTGCTGCTCTGGAAGAAAACTTTAAAACGATTCTATTTAGGCAAATCTGATTTTACCTTGATTATGATTTCGTTGCCGAACCAGCAGTACATAAAAATTTCCACGATGACTGTGCTTCCGTACGAAACTGCCGAGTAAAATTCACTAGTGAAAGGTTTTATCTGAAGAAAAACTCTCAACAAAGTGTGCAAAAAAAATTGCAACTTACCACAGTTAGTTGGAACAAAGCCAGTCCCAAAGACACCGCGCTGACGAAGAATTGCAACAAAATAATCCAGTTGAGGAACTGATTTGAATTTTCCGCAAATCTGAAACGATGCTAATTACAAAATGAATTGAAGTTACGAATCTCACCTTAAAATTTCTTGGTGGTGGTTGATTATGCTTTTTAATTTCTTCACAGTAGTCTTCTTTTTGAGAACCAGATGTCTCAAGTCGTCGCACAAGATGTCGAATTGCGCCCCGGTGAACATGTTCAAAGCTGCGACCAAAGTGTCCACGTTGAGAGTTGACGTGGCCATTATGCAATTACTGAAGATTTGGTAAACGTAGGTGATTTCATACATGGGAGATGTTTTGAAATCATAAGGGTACCAAGCGAGAAATGGCAGTCGGTGCTGTCCACCTGAAGCGTCGATCATGGGGAAGATTGACCAGAAGAAAAGAGCCCCAGCACAGAAGACCCACATTGTCCTGTACATGGTCTTCCAGAGCTTAAAAGCTGTCACGATCACACTTGTTTGGATGGTGGTTTTGGGCTGGAACGAGTGCTTGCTGGCCGCAGCTATCAGCTGCTTGAGTATTCTCATGTTCCTTATGAAGTTGTAAGTTTTGAAAATACCCAACATCTGAGTGAGCAACACGAAGATGGTTTGCATCAGTGCTTCGAAGTTGTCAAAAACGAAAAGCAAGTTGATGGCTTGAGTGGCGGTGTGGGCAATATGGAACGTCAGAATTGAGATTATGGCATATCCGGTGTACAGATTGGGCTTGTAGGTCTGATCTGGCCAAAGCCCAACTGCTCTCAAGAAGAAAATGTTAGTTTTAATTGTCAGCTTCCAGTCGAACTTTTCCATAGCCGAATCAACTGCTGAAAATATTTCAGGTTCACTTTAACAATCGAAACTTTTACCTGAAAGTTCGGATGGGGAATATTTAGAAAAATTGTGGCTCAAGTTTATATAACTTTCCCTCGTTGTTTTTCAAGAGATTTTAATTACACTTCTGGTTAGTCAGATGAAATGCGCCTCCTGAAATATTTATTTCTTAACCGAACTCTCTGCGACATTTTCGTGAGAACTTGTCAGGTGGCACAAGAAGATTTTTTTCGAAAATGAAATTGTGATAGATACCTAGTCCTTAGTGAACCATTTAATTACTGTATTTAATTTATTTGTACAACCTGCTTATTATCCTTGTCCGTCTGTTGTTTTCGTGAGACGATTGGCATACATTTTTAATAATCGGAAAATAATTGTAGAAAAAATTCTTAAGGCTCCGTAAATAATAAATTCATTTTGTAAGTTTTGAGCAGCAAATGAAAATTGGTTCAATCGTTTACAGGATATTTAGTGGTGATTACGTTAGCCCTGGGAGCAGTGACACACTGGATTTACTGTAAGTTTATTATTATTTATAAATGTGTTTTATTGACAATTATTAACTAATATTAACTGAAATAATAAGCAAATATAAAATAATCGTTTTATAAAATAATAAATTTTTAATTATTTGATGCAGATAATTTTTCTACATTAAAATATGTCGTGTTACATATTAATATCTGATAATAATAATATTAATACTATACAGGGTGATTCATGTAGCTCGTTCGTTAGAAACTTTCTGATTTCCCAAAATCGTATTCATATGAAAATTGGTAGCCGACTATAATCGACTGCTCAAAGTTCAAGTGAAATATTTTCAAAATGGCGACACTTTTGGAAATACTGGAAATCTTTGTTTTTTTAAATAAAACTGATCTTAAAATTAAATTTTATATTTATATCGAGTGTCAGAAATTGTAGGTGTCATTTAAAAAAAATAAAGTTTTCGACATTTTTTTTATTATCAACTTTGGAAAAATTGCAGTAGGGGAATGAAACACAAAAAAATGTCACTAGTAGTGCAAAAGATCGACCAAACCTTTAAAAATGCAATACAAAAAAATCAATTATTTATTTCCAATAGTTCAGGAGTTATCATTTTTTTAATGAATCCCTGCAACGCCGCTTTTTTGCGAAAATGATATAGGTCAAAAACGATGACAGGTAAGTGTTGAAAAAAGGACATTCTGAACTCAAAATTTAACGTAGAATCGAAATTTGAAATCAAAATGGGGCCTTTCCGATGCCTCTTTCTAGCCGTTTTGGCGTACATACTTAATTTTAATTTTTTTTATTGCTTTATTTGAATTTTTATTCAAAAATGGCATTGCAATAAATAGTACGGGGTCATTATAAATTATTGTCTCATCGCAGTAGGCGTTGGTGACGTAGTTGAATGTGCCGCAAGCTTTATAACATGAGTGAGAATAGCATCGCCGATAGGTAGCGCTGCTGGCGGTAGTGTAATTTTGTCTACTAGTTTGTCTAACGTTGCGAAGCTAGCGGCACATCCCAAATTTGTGTGGGTTTTCAACACCAACTGCGATGGGACAATCATTTATAATAACCCTGTAGATATGTAATAACAAAATAATAAAATTTAATTATTTATTACTTGTTTATTAAATTTTACTACTGTAAATAATAAAAAATAAGCAAATTAACAAAAAAATATTTTTATCTACGAAAATGCTCAAGGTATTTTTTTTGTTACCAACCCAGGCAGCAAGATCGTGGCAATAGTTTTTTAGGATTTTGAAGGAGTACTTCTTGCTGATTAATTCCCATATACATCAAACGTACGTGTTCAGCCAATGAAAGCCCTTGCTTTCATCCAATCAAAATTGTTTATCGCGGTTAAAACGTCCTGCCACTCTGTCATCTGTCAAAAGTGATTAAAATTGCATGCTACTTACTCCTGTCAGATTTTCAAATTGTTTTTAATAATTGTGTGTTTAATAACTGTAAGTATTATAAATAAATAATTAACGTTAAAGTTTGTATTCTGGAATTAATCTTGCCAACACGACCTAATGTTTTATATCTGATAAATTTCCTAATTTTTACTCGTTGAATTTGGGCTTTTTATTCAAAGGTTAAAGCCTCGAGCTTAAGCTCTCGGGCCTAACCGAATAAAAATTCCCAAATTCAACTCGTAAAATTGTCAAAGCACAAAGTTTTCTCGTAAAATTGAAAAATTTATCCGATAAAAAAATTAGGTCTTGTTATTTTACCTTCTATTATTTACCACGTGGGCACACCAGAACTGATGATGAAGAGGTGATGCCTTCGGTGAATAATGGGTTTGCCGAACAAGACAAAGATTTTTTCCAAAGGCATTAAAGCACTTGAGCATCGATATGCTAAATAATTTTCCCTTTTTTTGGCTCCATTCTGTATTAATTTGACTGAAAATTAATGGAGGTCAACATTTGTATTGATTATGTTCCCTTTTCATCCTTTGTTGTTCACAAACAACAATATCCTTAACTTTTTTGGGGCAGTGTATTTTTTTAAATTTAAAATACCTGGAGTAGTAGTTAATAATAATTTCATTACATTTTTTTCTTTATTTACTCTTACTGTATTTACTGCAAAAAATGCAAGAAATTTTCAAATTGTAAATCCAAAAATCTTAGAAAATAATTGAATGTGCTACTTGACCCATCTAGACATTTAAAAGATCAAGTTTTTCTTGAATTGTTTAAAAGTAGGTACCAAAAAATTAAAATAATATTTAATAAATATGTATTTAAGTCTCTAAATTTTTCAGTATTTACACTAAAATTATTTTAGCAAGAGGGAACCGGTTCCATACAATTTGGAAATAATTTTGAAAATTTAAATATAGTTAATTGTACAACTAGTTATGAAAGTCATACTTTTTTTACGAATTTGTAGATTGATTAACGAGGGCGTAGCCCCAGTTTATCAAGCAAATAACTGAAAAAAAGAGACTTTTATTACTTGTTGTACACACTATTTTTTTGCATATGGAAAAAAGTTGAGAAATTTGGTCTAAAAGGATTTATGAAAAATTACAAAAAAAATAGTTATGCTTTGACAATCATCTTCAAGGAAATGGAATAAAATAATGCAGTAAAGTACTACTTTCACTACGATTTTTTGTGCAAAAAGTGCTACTTTCACTACGATTTTGCGTGTAAAAATGTGCCACTTTCATTATCATTACAACATTCAAAAAAATAAATATATAGTTTATCTCTACTTTATGTATTTATTAAAAAATTGTTGTGGTTGACCAATTCATAAAGGGTCAATGGGTAAAGAGCAAAAAAATCCGAAAAAAAATTAACAAACTTTTAGACTAATCTGTACATTCATATCAAATGATTAAGAACCGCTGTGGGAATTTTATAATATAAAAAATTATCTTTCAAAATCGAACGCGTTAGAATTTTGACGGCAAAAGTTTTTGTTTATTCTACGACGTGATTGTCCACGGTAGACAATTCACACTAAAATGTATACCAGAGTTTACTGTAGATATGTAAAAAAAAATGTTCCACAATGAATTAGAAGAAGGTCGGTACCCGACGGATCGGGTACTGAAAGCACCAGATCAAAATCTTTTGTGGAAAATGATACCTTGTCAAAAACTTTATTAGAAAATCTCAGCAGAACAACATTTTTAGGATTCTTTGTTTTGTGGACAGACAAACGTCAAAATTGTCACATTATTCTCACAAAAAATTCTCTCAAACAAAATACAAACTGTCAATTGCTGTTGTTAAAAAATTTAAATTCAAAAATCTGAGATTTAAAAAAATTTGCAAATAAATTAGTCACTTACCTGTACCAAAACTTAAAATGATTGAAACACACCGCTAAGAAGTAATTTATTAAGCAAATTTAACACGGGACTAAGCTATAAAACAAAAGTGGGCGCCTTTATAGCCAATAGCACGTGGTGGTGAACCAATAGCCATATAATGTGATATTACGTCAAGGGAAACAGCCAATCAGCAAAGTGCAAATTAATAATTAATAGTTTTCTAGTCAGTGGAAGAAAAATAACATGTTCGACAAATTTAATTTAAATTCTGATTTATTTCAAATTTTGACTTTGAAATTTAAAAAAAATGTAAAAATTATTTTGAATTAAATTTGCAAATGGAGTGTCAAAAAAGTGATAATACCAGTCTATTAAAATACCCCTGGTAGCTTAATTTATTCACAGGTGCAAATTGATCCGTTATTTAGCGAGATAGTTGCCTTTATTTCCTTTCATATTTCAATTATTAAAAAGCCACGTAAAGAATATCTGGAACTTTTCCCACGTAAAATTGCTACTTGGAATAATTAAAAATACTTTTATCTCGCATTTGTTGGCAAACAATTCTCCATTGGTCCGGCGACTGAAGAACTTCATCAATTATTACAAATATAATTGTTACCGAGTGACAATATGAGACCTCGTCTAGCAAATTATTTAAAGCAAATGCAGTTTACAGACATCTTGTAAGGAACAAATGCATAAAATATTCAAGTGTTTTTTGCATCTAAGACTCTTGAAAACTTAATGATTCGTGCCACTGAAAATGCGTCCTTGCAGTGTGACCTACTGTGTTTTCAAGAGCTAATAAAGATTGCATTTTAGAACCAACAAAAAAAAAGAATTGTCTTTTCTAATATTCACATCTTTATTTCCTTACCTTCAAAATGTGCCGGTAAAGAATATAACAACGAAGGAAAAATAACAAGAGCTAATTTTTTTATCGGAACAAATTTAAAATCATTACAAACCACAAAGATATGAAAGTATTTTCCTTATATTCTCCCGGCGCATCCACCATTTAGAACTAATGCTTTACAATTTTCTTCAAATTTTAATAGTACATTATGTATTAAGGTTTATTAACGCCATTTTAGCCACGAGTTTTATTAGGCACGAGCGTAGCGAGTGTTTAATAAAACGAGTGTCTAGATCTAGAGAGTTTATAAACGAGTTTAATACTATGCTTTTTCTACGACCAAATAAACAATACAAATATAACGCGTAAGTTCTTTATTAAACGGGAATTTAAACATAAAATTCGAACCTGATAAACCTCACTTGGCAAGTGACAACTAACTTGATTTTGAGTGTCACATGATTTTTCTGATTAAAAAAACTAGAGCTAACTTCAGTCTGTGACTAAAAGACCCGTTGCTAACTTCAGCTCGTAACTAAAGCGCGCAAAGTCACAGCTTGTCAAGGTGTATTTAAAAGATAAATGGCATTTCAAACATGGGAAAAATATTATTTTATTGTCTTCATTCTTTTTTTTAATAAAATATGATCAGTCATTATTTTAATTTCTTAGACATGCTTCATACAATTTATTAATAATGTAAACAACAATATATAATGTGAAAAGTACATATTACAAAACAGATAATATTCAAAATGGTGTACACATAAATGAGTCTTGTGTATTAATTAATTTTTGACGTTAACGTGATGAACTAGAGCAAAGTAAGACCAAGCGGTTTTTAGAATCTAAAAACAAAGATTGCATACTTAAGTTGCCAATTAAAATATCACTGAATACCTTCACGAATGTGTCAAGCGAGAGATAAAATAAATTCAAAGCAGATATCTTGAAGGGTTTCTGACACCTGAAAACAAAGAAAAGCAAACATCTCTGTACATCCAGAGGCGCTTCGATCCAGTCGGATTCGAAAATGGCGTAAGCAACATTGCTGCTCTGTAAAATACATGAAAAAGATGCATGCAAGAGAATTTGCGTTTACCTTAATTATGACCTCGTTGCCAAACCAGCAGTATATAAAAGTCTCCACCATGACGGTGCTGCCGTAAGACACTGCCGAGTAAAATTCACCCGTGAATGGTGTTTTCTGCAGAAAAACTTGCAACAAATCGGTGGGGAAAATATCACAACTCACCACAGTCAACTGAAACAAAGTGAGTCCCAAAGATACAGCGCTGGTGAAGAATTGGAAAAAAATAATCCAGTTGACGAACTCATTCGAATTTTCTGCAAATCTGCAACAATGCTAGTTAAAAAATGAAGTGGAGTTTTCGAAACTCACCTCAAAATTTCTTGGTGGTGGGTGATGATATTTTGTAATTTTTTCACAGTTGTCCTCTCTTTCAAAATAAGATGTCGCACGTCATCGCACAAAATGTCGAATTGCACACCAGTGAACATGTTCAAAGCTGCGATCAGAGTGTCGACGTTCAGAGCTGACGTCGCCAGTAAACAAACACTCGCGATTTGGTAAATGTACGTGATTTCGTACAGGGGTGAAGTGTTGAAATTGTAAGGGTACCAAGCTAGAAACGGCAGTCGGTGCTCTCCAACTGAGGCATCTGTCAGCGGGAAAATTGCCCAGAAGAAGAGAGCCCCAGCGCAAAACACCCACATCACTCTGTACATAACGCTCCAGAATTTAAAAGCCGAAACAATCAAAACTGTTTGGTTGGTGGTTTTGGGCTGGAACGAGTTCTTGCTTGCGGTGACAATCAGTTGCTTGAGTATTCCCATGTTCCTGATGAAATTATATGTTTTGAAAATGCCCAACATCTCGGTCAGTAGCACGAAGATGGTTTGCATCACAGATTCGAAATCGTCAAAAACGAAAAATATGTTGATGGCTTGGGAGGCCACGTGTGCAATGTGGAATGTCAAAATTGAGATTATGGTATATCCGGTGTATAAATCTAGTGTGTAGACTTGACTTCCTGTCGGCCAAAGTCCAACCACTCTCAAGAAGAAAATATTAGTTTTGATGGCCACTTTCCAGTCGAATTTTTGCATGGCACAAGAATACTGAAAAAGATCTTCAAAATTATTAATAATGCTTACTTAACAAAAATATCAGCAGAAAAGCCTCGAGAAGACGCTAGTTCTGTTTGTTTAAGAGCCAGCAACGCTTATTCTCTCTTTGAGAGCTTCTGATTTCTGAATGAAAACGCTCATTAAGATTTTTATTTATTTATCGGCTCCTTTCGAATTCTCGTGAGAAATTGTCATGTGACGAGACGAGATTTTTTTCGAAAATAAAATTATCGTAAGTTCTGAACCCTTCAATTACCGAATTTAATTTCTTTGCCTAACCTGCTTATTATCTTCTCCATCTACAGTTTTCGTGAGACAATTGGTCATAGATTATTAATAATCAGTAAACAATAGATATAAAAATTCTTAGGGCTCCGTTAATAAAAAATTTATAAGTTCTGAGTGACGGATGAAAATTCGTTCATTGGAAAGTGGTAGTTGCAAGTGAATACATTACAGAGCAACCAGGGCAACATCGCATGAGCTCAAAGTAAGTTTGTCAGTTTTATTTTTGCTAGTGCTCTGTGTTATCTTGCCCTCCATCTATTTTCTAAATTAAAATTAAATTAAAATAAAATTAATTAGAAAATGTGAAATGGAGATATTTTAGTAAAACTTTTTATTTGCGAAATTGTAACAATCTTTCGTTCTTTCTATTATACAGGGTGATTCTGAAATAAGTTTGGAAAAAAAACCGGTAATTGGTGATGATGAGAAGAAGTCATTTACAAAAAATTTTTCTTATAAAAGTTTTTTCGTTTTCGAGATACAAATGATTGAAAATTTGGTCAAAATTACTAGTACGCTGCTGAGTTAAACGTGATTACCTGATTATCTTGGTAGTTTAGCAACAATAATAATTAAAGGTTCCCGTCAGTTACAAACGCAACCTTACTCCTCTCGATCATTTCCATAGAAACATTTACAAAACAGTGTCCTTGCACCTACCACTTTATTATGGAGTTGATGTAACAATAGTTGCTAATGAAGTGAACAAATTCGGACAAATTTTCCCTATTCATCGGCGTTGAAAATACAAGGATATAGGGTAATTTCCATTCTTTTGATTTCACCTCCAAAAGTCATCTCCGCAGAATTATTTTGTGTCAAGGATATTCCACATTTTTTTTTCCAAACTTATTTCAGAGTCACCCTGTATAGAACTACATATTAACAAGTTATTTTCGTTGGCTCAAAAAAATGACTGTATTCAAATAGTTATTTTTATATTAAGTGAGTGAAGAGAGTGTTTTTTGTAAATGAAATAGTATATTATATCATTAAGAATAGAAGTGAGTCTTTTTGTGGCTAGCCCAGAGATTAAAGACCGAAACGCAATTGAGGTCGGCAACTGGGCGAGGCGCAAAAAGACCTTCTATTGGATAACTATGCGTGAATATCAATTTTTTGAATCAATTATACAGGGTGGTCCCGATATAACCTGCCAAAAGAAATCCAGTAATAGGTGACGATGAGTAGAACTCATACACAAAAAAAGTTTCTAATAAAAGTCTTTTCGTTTTCGAGATAAAAATAATTGAAAATTTGGTCAAAATTTGCTGTACGCTAATGAGTTAATCGGTTTTAGAAAGGTAATTCTGGTTACTTGGCTGCAATTTCTTTAGCAACGGTACCTGCAACACCTATGACATTTGTCAAGTTTAATTTTGAATTTTCGAATCCTTCAAAAGGTTATGAAATTCACAAAACAAGAATACGCCGATTTGCATTTACTCTATGGCGAAACACGTGGTAATTCAAGACCGGCAAGGCGACCATACGGCGAGCGTTTTCCTGAAGGAGTCCTTCCGTCCCGTTGTACTTTTGTGGAGCTACATCCGCATTTATGTGAGGTTGGTTCTGACTGATTCCAATACGATGGCGTCCCCGATCCTCCATTTAACCCCTCTGGATTTTAATTTTTGGGACCACACGAAAGATTTGGTATACGAAGTTGAAATAAATACAGGAGGCCAACTCCAGAAACGCGTAACAGACGCCGCGAACCAGATTCGTACAAACCCAGAAATGCTGAATTCTGTTTATTAAAATTGGTACCAGCGTACTCAAATGTGCTTAAATGCCAACGGAAGGCACACAGAACATTTATTATAAAATAATGTTTCTAGTCTAGTTTACCTTTCATTAGTTAGTAGATATTCTCAGTTAGAGTTGAAAGTACGAATATGTAAAGTGTAAATAAATTTATTCAATACATTATTTTGGCTATTTAACCACAATTAAGACGATACTCTTGTTACACAGTTCTTCCACAATTTTGCACACACTACCTCTACATTTATTTACACATTGAGGAACACCACTTTATTTATTACTCATTCATCTCAGTCTACAAAATCAGCTTTTGTACCTAAATAAGCTGGTGAATTAACGCACACAGTGTAGGTACAGCGTTTTCAATAAATGTCATTAATTTGATTTAGTTTGTCAGATTTGAGATTTGTCATAAACGATTCAGGTACCTATGTTGCTTAGATACTGTCATACTTACAAACACCAACAATTAATTCCTGAGTAGGTACGTATTTTTGTGGTCAGCAGCGTCGAATGGGTGTGGATAGGGGTTAATTTATCCCCATTATTTTGGACCTAACAAAATGGGGTTTTTTGGACTTGTTAGATCCTTCTAATGACCCAGAATTTTTTTGGCAGGTTATATCGGGACCACCCTGTAGAAAAAAAAATTTTATCTGTTCAATTCAATCCACTTTTAACTTAGAAGGTTAATACACCCCTCCAAAATATTTCTGAACTTTTTGAAAAAAATTGCTCGCCTTGATTTTCAATACACTTTTCCACGGCACTCATTTGGTGCGATTCTGTTTTAAAATTTACCAGTATTGCTATATAACAATGTTGTAGTTGCTATGATATGAAGCTGTTGATTGGTTGCATCTATGCAAAATCAATGTTGTTCAATAACAATATTGCTAAATTTTGAAACAGAATCGCACTAATTATCTCATTCGATTTTTTTTTCTCAAAAAATACTAATCAATGCTGTGGATCGTCATCCTTATCATATCATCTTGGTCAAAGAGATAAAAGAAGCCGATTACCCTAAAAGGCAGAATTGTTGTCGATTCGTTCGGGAA
Source organism: Tenebrio molitor (assembly GCF_963966145.1). Classification (NCBI taxonomy): domain Eukaryota; kingdom Metazoa; phylum Arthropoda; class Insecta; order Coleoptera; family Tenebrionidae; genus Tenebrio; species Tenebrio molitor. The sequence goes on from NC_091046.1 coordinate 44,800,047, forward strand.
GAAATCATTTTTGATCAATTTTTTTTGAAAAATGTGTTTTTCAGTGATGAAGCAACAATAGGGGTGTAAACAAACATAATTGTCACTATAATGCCCAGAATAACCCGAATTCGCGAAGAACACTTGGTGTGGAACATAGGACCATATTTAGCGAATGACTAAATGGTCTAGTGTATTTAAATTTCGTGTAAAACATTCTGCCAATTTTGTTGGAAGAAATGGTTTTTTCATATACAGAGTGATCACAAAAAAACGCCCCAGCTTATATCGTTCTTATTTGAAATTCAATTTCAACGAGCGGTACATCAAATTAAAGGGTTCAAAATGTACTCTAAACTGGATATAAAATGTTGCCCTTAGCAACCCTATCTTACAAGGGTCACGGGTCAACTTAATTTTTTTAAATAGCAACATATAATTTTTTTGGTACAGTTAGATTCATTATGTTTTTCTAAGTTAAAACATATAGCACACCCTGTATATTTAAATGTTATTCTAACATAAGAAATAAATAAAATTCAATTACAAATCATTAGGAATTAGTAGAACTTTATTCGTAACAGACCATGAATTACTTAAGATATTCTTGTAGCCATGGAAACACAAAAAAATAAACATTTATTTTGAAAATAAACTTTATTTGTCGTAATTTTTGTTTAATTTTGTTTCTCCAATTTAGTATTGTGAAATAAAATGAACAATAATGAAATTGTGGATATGTTGCAAGCATATTTCGGAAATAATAGAAATTACTACTTGCAGAGAAACCCCACCTGAAAGCCTTCTGAATGCCACGCGAAGTGTCTCGAACAAAATGGTGCTCAATTTGAACAGATCAGTTGAAAAAAAAATTATTGTTATTTTATTGTTTCTATTACTTAATAAATATTGTTTTTCCATGACTACAAAAATGTGTTCATAAGTAATTCATGGCCTGTTACGAATAAAGTTCTACTATTCCTATTAGAATTAGAAATTAGAATGACATTTAAATATACAGGGTGTACTATATTTTTGAACTCAGAAAAACATAATGAATCTAACTGTACCAAAAAAAATATATGTTGCCATTAAAAAAAATAAAGTTGATCCTTAACCCTTGCAAGGGAGGATTGCTAAGGGCAACATTTTATATCCAGTTTACAGTACTTTTTGAATTCTTTAATTTGATGTATTACTCGTTGAAATCGGATATCAAATAAGAAAGATATAAGCTGGGGCCTTTTTCTGTGATCACTCTGTATAATACAATAAGTGGTCTAATTTTTTCCAACAAAATTTGTCATTTAAGACATGAGTAGCTTTTGCAACGAAAATTACACGAGTCGACGAAGGAGACGAGTGTAATTTTCCAAAAGCAAAAGCTACGAATGTCTTAAATGACAATCCACCGAGAAAATTTTTATCGAGTTGACCCAATTAATAAATTTGACGTTTCATTTTGACACAAATTTTTCGCTGAAAAACCACTAGTTGTTTTTTCACTCATCTGGTTGTCTTTTCACTCTGCTCGTTGTTTTTTCACTATAAATCAATTTGATTGGTCCAAATTTGAAAAATGCTGCAATTCGATTGGTAAAAAATTTTCGAGTTGGATTGTGGAAAAAAAATTTTTTCGCGGATTCGAACGAAATTGCGGTGAGTTATTGTATAGGATGTGTTGAATTCAGTCATAGGGAAAGTTCCGGTCATAGACCCCATTTGTTGGTGTGGGAGCCAAAAATATGAGATTTTTTGTTTTTTGTGATTTTCTCTTAAACGAAAAAAGCGAGGTAAAATTTTTTCGGGCCAAAAGAAGCGCATTGAAAATAGGAATCCAGCGGTGTAGAATTCATTGTCATATTATGTCTAATAAGGGAGCTATGGCCGTTTAAATGTTTTTTCGGGGTGCAAATTCAATAGAAGGTAGGGGGGTTCATGGTTTTTTCGAAAAATTTGTTTCTCGCGGATTCGAACGAAATTGCGGCGAGTTATTTTATAGGATGTGTTGAATTCAGGCATAAGGAAATTTCCGGTCATAGACACCAATTGTTGGTGTGGGAGCCAGAAATATGAGATTTTTTGTTTTTTGTGATTTTCTCTTAAACGAAAAAAGCGAGGTAAAATTTTTTCGGGCCAAAAGAAGCGCATTGAAAATAGGAATCCAGCGGTGTAGAATTCATTGTCATATTATGTCTAATAAGGGAGCTATGGCCGTTTAAATGTTTTTTCGGGGTGCAAATTCAATAGAAGGTAGGGGGGTTCATGGTTTTTTCGAAAAATTTGTTTCTCGCGGATTCGAACGAAATTGCGGCGAGTTATTTTATAGGATGTGTTGAATTCAGGCATAAGGAAATTTCCGGTCATAGACACCAATTGTTGGTGTGGGAGCCAGAAATATGAAATTTTTTGTTTTTTGTGAATTTCTCTTAAACGAAAAAAGCGAGGTAAAATTTTTTCAGGCCAAAAGAAGTGCATTGAAAATAGGAATCCAGCGGTGTAGAGTTCATTGTCATATTATGTTTAATAAAGGAGCTATGGCCATTTAAATGTTTTTTCGGGGTACAAATTCAATAGAAGGTTCATGGTTTTTTCGAAAATTTTGTTTCTCGCGGATTCGAACGAAATTGCGGTGAGTTATTGTGTAGGATGTGTTGAATTCAGGCATAGGGAAATTTCCGGTCATAGACACCAATTGTTGGTGTGGGAGCCAGAAATATGAGATTTTTTGTTTTTTGTGAATTTCTCTTAAACGAAAAAATCGAGGCCAAATTTTTTCGGGCCTAAAGAAGCGCATTGAAAATAGGAATCCAGCGGTGTAGAATTCATTGTCATATTATGTTTAATAAGGGAGCTATGGCCGTTTAAATGTTTTTTCGGGGTGCAAATTCAATAGAAGGTAAGGGTTCATGGTTTTTTCGAAAAATTTGTTTCTCGCGGATTCGAACGAAATTGCGGCGAGTTATTGTATAGGATGTGTTGAATTCAGGCATAAGGAAATTTCCGGTCATAGACACCAATTGTTGGTGTGGGAGCCAAAAATATGAGATTTTTTGTTTTTTGTGAATTTCTCTTAAACGAAAAAAGTGAGGTAAAATTTTTTCGGGCCAAAAGAAGCGCATTGAAAATAGGAATCCAGCGGTGTAGAATTCATTGTCATATTATGTTTAATAAGGGAGCTATGGCCGTTTAAATGTTTTTTCGGGGTGCAAATTCGATAGGGGTTCATTGTTTTTTCGAAAAAAAAATTTGTCGCGGATTCGAACGAAATTGCGGTGAGTAGGATGTGTTGAATTCAGGCATAGGGAAATTTCCGGTCTAAAATTTGTACACGTATTTCAAAAACTACCTGTATTTTAATTCAAATTTAATTCTTGCAGATAACTTTAACATTTTGTTCTTCTTTTCCAAACCACATCCATAAAACTGGAAAGGAACAAATTCACCTCCAGATGGGAATAAAAATAAATATTCTTTCCGGATGGTAGATATTTATTAACATAATCTATTCTATGCAGAAGTGACAGTCTAAGATTTAAAAATTATACCTACTTCTACTGACTATCTGTGACACAACGCTGAAGCTATTGCTCAATTTTATCCTTAAATAAAATATATTTGTTGAATTTATTCATGTAACTGACTAGCAAGAGCAAAATATGACCAGGAAGTCTTCAGTATCTAAAAGAATATTTTCAACTGAATAATTGAGACATAAAAATCTTTACCTTCAGAAAAGTGTTTAGACAGAGATCGAACAAATTTAAAGCTGAAATTCTCAGAGGTCTTTGAGCATTCATTATAAAGAAAATCAACCTCTTTTTTGCTTCTGTCGATGCCCCTAACCAATCAGACTGAAAAGCAGAACGTGGAACTTCATCGCTCTGTTTGCAAAAATAATTAAAAAAAAACATAGTGCGACGACGCGACTTACCTTGACCTGTATTTCATTAGCGAACCAACAATAAATAAAAATTTCGAAAGTAGCGGAAAAGCCGTAAATTCCGAATGAGAAAAATTGTTCGCCTAGAGGTGTGACCTACAAATAAGAGTTTGAAAAAGATATATAAAAAGTGACCTTGACACGTACTATTGTCATGAGAAACATGCTAAACCCAATGGAAATCGCACTTGCGAAGAATTGTACTAGGATAATCCAGTCGAATACTTCGTTGAAAGATTTTGCAAATCTAAAAAGAAACGTTTTACTAAAGAATCTAAATTATATTGAATTGAGACACTTTAAGACTTCTCTGTGATGTTTGACGCATCGAATCAAGTCCTCTTCGAATCCTTCAGGTTTGAGCTTTCTCAAATTATCATTCAAGATGTCCAACTGGATCCCAGTGTACATACTCATGGCAGCAATCAAAGTGTCAACGTGCACATTGCTTATAGCTATGTAGGAAACACTGATAGACTGATGGATGTAGGCGATTTCATAATTCGGAGATATTTTGGGATCGAAAGGGTACCACGCCAAGAAAGGCAATTGTCGCACTTGAAACAACGGAACGAACACCCAGAAAGCCACAGTCGCCGTTGCACAGATACAAAAAAAGTTATACATCGACTTCCAAGAGTTCAACTCCGGCAAGATGAAACTCATTTGTTCCCTGGACGGTTGGAATATGTCGCTGTTCAAGGTCACCAAAAGTCGTTTGAAAGTCTTGTTGTTTCGCGTGAGGTAAAATATCTTCAGGAGAATCAGTATTTCGGAGAAATTCACGAAGCCAGTGCCTGTCACGATTTCGAGGTCGTTGAAATTCATGAATATTTTTACGGTTTCGATGAAGGTTTGGAGGAATCCGAAAAAAATTACTGCAAATACCGCCCACAAAGTGTAGAGGTCGGTGGCGTAGCCGTTCTTCGGCCAAAAGCCCAAGATTCTGAAGCAGATGATGTGTTTTTTGATGGTGGTGGTCCAATCGTAATGCTCCATTACCAACAACTAAAAAAAAAATTAATGTAGGGATTTAATTTAATTAAAATTGATGCATGACAAATTAAGTGGTCTTCGAAACCTGTAAATTTAAAATGTTTACCTTGACAAAGACTCCAGAGAAAAATCAGACAAATAAATTTAAATTGAGTACTTTCAAGTGTACGTCTGCTCCAAACAAAAATATTTAAATGTTCTTGTGTCTTGATTGGCATTCCAGTTTTAAGGAAAAAGTTGCTGTCGCAAGAAAGAGCTTTTACGCAAAAACTGCTAGAAGTCAGAGCTTTTATACGTCGACATCTGCGCCGTTACACGCGACGAGAATTGGTAATTATCACCCTGGTCTTCAATTTTTCCCAAAATATTTACTCTAAACCCCTTCATTATTGTTACTAATTAATCAAGTCAAACTTCTTTCTGGATTTTCGTGGGAAATGGGCCAAATGGCAATGACGACAATATTTCAACGAAAGAAAATTGTCTCTTGTATTTTTCCTGAAATGTAATAATTATTAATGGAAACGGGTTTGGTTTTAATAGTTGGTCTTGTAATTGGGATTCGTGAGAAAATATGTAAAAGGACGTAGATTATTCATAATTAAGGACAAACAGTAATTAGGGTGAAAAAGTCTTTTCGGTTGAACGATTAAAAATTTACTAATAATGGCAGTCGTGGGTCGTTGGTGGAGAGATAAAGTTGTGAATGCGAGCAAAACTAATCTCTGATTTGTGTGAAGCTGTGGCAAGTAGATAAATAAAATTTTTATTCTTGTTCTAATTTGTTAAAATTGACGTTTTAGCGGTCAAAAAGCATAAAAGATCGAGAACACAAAATGTCCGATGTGGTATTGAAGGTAAAGAATAATAAATAATAAATGGACTTAATAATATGTAAGAGTATATTAAATAACAAAATAACACAAAACAGTAAATACTGATCAGAATTTTGATCCAAACGATAATTAATAATTCTTATTTTGACATGAATTATGATAAAAAAGTAACACAATTACAATTCACGCATAAATTAATCAATTTATTAAATGAGGTGCCGGAAATGTCTACCTTCTTCTTTTCGTAACAATTTGTGGCACGTTCCCGCTTTCCTACATAAAGTTCAGTCTGTTGCGTTGCGATAACTGACGCATTCAAGTGTGGGCAGCATTTTGCATTATTTCTCTTGCAGTTTCAATAACTGCACTAACTGCAGCTGTGCGTTTTAGCGGCCGACCTGTGGTTTTTCTTCGGTAAATGCCTGCAGTTTCACGAAACAACTTTGCACACCGGCGCAGGTTATCTTCCAAGGTTTTCCGTCAACAATAACATTGGGAAATTCGGCGATAAACTCTTCTAAGCAGTTTTGTACGGAGTAGATCCATGAACCATTCATTTTCAAACAATTGCGATTGCGAAAATAACTTTCAATCAAAACGTTTTCTGCTCTAACGTAAACTTGTCTGGACGCAAATGTCAAAATTGACAGTTGTACTCTAATTTTACTAACGGAAAGTTCAAACGACGACATGCCTTCACAGAAACAAAATATTTCCATAGGTAATACTACCAGAATATTAAATGAACACCCGATATCTCAGATACAGAAATGTAATTTTTTTTTATTAACGTTTTTTACATTTGTTATGGGCACGCTATAAGGAATCATGCTGGTCTATGTTATCCACTTATCAAAAAATAGTATAAAATTTTATTTTTTACATATCGTAATAAAAGTGGCTCTTTTTTACAAGATAAATCGTAGTGAAAGCAGTATTTTTTTGCATCACTTTATTCCATTTCCTTGGAGATGATTGTCAAAGCATACCCATTTTTTTTTGTAATTTTTCATAAATCCTTTTGGACAAAATTTCTCAACTTACATCGATATGCAAAAAAATAGTGTGTACAACATGTTATGAAAGTCTCTTTTTTTCACTTATTTGCTTCATTAACTCGGCCTACACCCTCGTTAATCAATCTGCAAATTCGTGAAAAAAAGTATGACTTTCATAACTAGTTGTACAAATAACTATTTTTATAATATGTAGATAATAAGTAATAACACTTTTAATAAATTTGCCCGGCGCATCCACCATTTGAGATTTATTGTATAATTTACGTATTTATTTGATTGATTTTAGATAGAAGAATAAAACATTATTTACACATTATTTTTCAATTATTATTCTGCAATTCAATTTCTCAAAAATAATAAGTAAATTAATAAGACGGCAGGTCAAGCTATATTGCTTGTTCTGGCCCTTCTAAACTAGTGTTTATAAAAATTTTATCCTACTCTCAAAATATAAAAATGTTTTCAAATCATTTGACGAAAATGTTCTTTCCAGGAGGTACTTTTGCTAATATTTTTATTTAGAATTTTTCTTTAAGTAAGAGTCTGTGCTTTCGAGTTTAAATAACATTGTACTGTTACATTGTTATAGCATGTCCTTTCCTATCTAAATATCGACAATTTTCAAATAGTATTTAATTCCTAATGCGGTTATCGCACATTTTTATAGAAAAACCTTTAAAAAGTAGTACTGTGATCCTAGCTTAGATGCTCGCTTAGATTTACAATATACCATTTACATTCCAAAAAAATCTATGTAATCACGCTGCTCTCGTTATAAAGTTAGATTCTTTGACACCTCGTTGAAGTGTTATCTCTCAACCGCATTTTTTGATTAATTCCCACGTACATCAAACGTACATGTTCAGCCAATCAGAGCACTTGCTTTCATTCAATCAAACATTTTTATCTCAATAAAAACATCCTACTACTCTGTCATCTGTCAAAAAGTGATTAAAATTGCATGCTACTCCTGTCAGATCCTCAAATTGTTTTAAATAATTGTGTTAAATCTTCGATAAATTGAGAATTCTTTACTTTTTTTGATAATTACGAACGAACGAAGCGTTCTTAAGAGCAGTTTTTTTATTCTTTTATTTATTTTACAAATTTATTTATTAGTCAAATTTTATATCATGGGTCAGCAACGTAAATAAAAAATCCATCAAAAATCATTTATGCTCGTTCATTTAATTATACAGGGTGTATCCGAATTCGACCGACAAACTCTAAGCGCAGATTCTACGATCAAAAATAAGCATAAAACTCTTAATACATATGGGGTCAAAAACGCTTAGTTTGCGAGATAATCAACAAAAACGTAAAAATTACGATCTGAATTCCTTGGACTTTATGGAGTTATCTGTGCATTGAACAGCGGGGCGAAATTTTGACAATTTTTGTAAATTGTCAACAGGTCCTTTTTATTTTTGTACGTTTCATCAAAAAATTTCACCCGATTCCTTTTGTAGATGGTAGAATTTTTAGTCGATTATCTCGCAAACTAAGCATTTTTGACCCCATATGTATTAAGAGTTTTATGCTTATTTTTGATCATAGAATCTGCCCTGAAAGTTTGTCTGTCGAATTCGGATACACCCTGTATATACAATTTGTTTGGACCAAAATTCGTTATTCGTTGAACATCAATTTCCCGGCGCATCCACCATTTTAATTGCAAACTCTCACTTGCAGTAAGCTGAAAGAATATTGTCTAATTCTAATAAGAGTAAAAATCAAGAAGTAAGAATCTGAATCATTTTAAATTTTCAAAAAAAATCTTTAAACGTGCAAATCTACAGCAGACAGATTTGAATCGTTTTACGCGTACAGGAAATATGTGAAGAGTCAACAAATCAATTAAAGACAAACCAAAGGAAATATTTTATTGAAAAAGAAACAATGTTCTTAGAAACGATGACGATAATTACAAAATGTGGTAGGCTTAAATAGTGCGATTAAAATATATACACCTATTTTTTATTTTGGTTTCTTCATTTTTTTTCCTTCTTTCAACTTGGTAACTTGTGCTTAAAGAGATTTTTATTTCTTCAAGTGAGTTAAAATTCTTCAAAAATTCTTCCTATTCTAGACATTAAATTTGCATTAAATATGATCTAGATATTATACTGTCAACATTATTTACTCGATACACTTTGCAAAAGTGCAAAGTAAGACCAACCAGCTCTCATGATCTAAAAACAATTATTCAAAGCAATTATTGAAAGAAATATGTGATTTTCTCACCTTGAGAAAAGTTTCCATTGAAAGATAAAATAAATTCATGGCCGTAATCTTGAAAGGTCTCTGACACCTAAGGACAAAAATATTCATATTCTTCTGCACGTCCAGGGGCGCTCTTGTCCAATCCGATTCAAAAATAGCATAAGGCACGTTGCCACTCTATTCCTCAAAAAATGTTATTATCAATCATTTAACTTATCGACTCTCACCTTAATCAACACTTCGTTGCTAAACCAGCACAACAAAAATATTTCCGCCATTACGGCAGTACCATAAAATACAACAGAACAAAATTCACCGGTCCAAGGAGTGATCTGGTGAAAACTTGATCACAAGAGAACTGCAAAAATCTCTTAACTCACCACAGATAGTTGAAACAGTGTCAAACCAAACAAGAGAGCGCTTGTGAAAAATTGAAGAAAAATGATGTAGTTGTAAAACATATTTGTAGTTTTGCCAAAACTGCAATCACTAAATTAAGATTTGCACAAACTCAGTGAGTATTACCTCAAGATTTGCCGATGGTGAGCGATGCATTTTCTAAACTGTCCATCAAAAGAACCTTCTCCCGACTCGAGATTCCTCAAATTGTCGCACAAGAAATCAAACTGCGCCGCTGTGTACATATTCAGCGCTGCTATCAGCGTGTCCATGTCTAAGTTGCAAGCACAGATGAAAACGTTACTGATCATTTGGTAAACGTAGGTGATCTCGTAGAGAGGCGAGGACTGGGTGTCGTAAGGGTACCACGCCAAGAATGGCAAACGGTACTCGCCCAGCGAGCCATCGAAGATTGGAAACACCGCCCAAAAAACAAGAGCACCCCCGGCTGTGACACACAGGGAGATGTAAATTCTCTTCCAAAACTTCAAGCTGTCCTCGGCCAATATTTTCTGTTTCGGGGTCTTGGGTTGGAACGAGTTGTCGTTCAACATCAGCATGAGCTTCTTGAGAACTCTCATGTTCTTTACAAAGTAGTAAGACTTCAAGAGAGTCAGCAGCTCGGTTGACAGCACGAAAGAGGTTCCGGTGAGAGCTTGCAAATCGTCGTAAATAAATCCCAAGTTGATCAATTGGGTGAGAGTGTGGACAACTTGGAACAACATGTTTGAACATATCGCATACACGGTGTACCAGTTTAATTTGTAGCTTCCGTTTTCTTCAGGCCATAAACCTACAACCTTCAACATGACAATGTTTACGTTGATGGTTAATTTCCAATTGAATTCCTCCATGTCTAGAAACCAGATCACATATTTAGTCTCGAGCATGACTCTTTCTAGTTACTGGACAAATGGCAACAAGAGCCCCAGTGGAGTTTATATAGATGACACAATCAAATAATTATTTCAAGTCAATATTTATCGTTAAATGAAACCTATAATTACGTGCTTATAATTAACCCAGTTACTTCTTTTCTGGTGAGAAATACGCCATGTGGTTCCGAACGGTTGTTTTCTCAAAAATTATTCAATTAATAGTCGTTCTGTGACCCTTCTCTTGGTATTTATTCAAAACTGCTTATTAGCATCTTGCGACGAACTGAACAAAGACAATTAATAATGGAAACTGAACACTCCCTTTCTGGAAAAATATGAATAAAGAATTAAATCGTTGTTTTTGGCTGAAACAGTGTGGATGCGTTCAGTTTCTCCAAGATTGTTGAGGAGGTTTTAGGGATCATGTTGTTGGGTGTAAGACGTTGTCGCTAACTTTGTTATTTTATTAAGTTACAATCTGGTTCTTCAGAAGCACAAAATTAGAAGAAAATGAAAATGAAACGAGCAATAACTTGTAAACATCACAATCAATGAGTATCCATAAACGGCAGGTCAGTAAAACAAATCTTATTGTTATTATTTAATTAAATACAAGGTATATCACGAGTAATAATGAGCCCGACGGAATTGAAAATGCAACCCACAATACATTTGCAACGCTAACGTGGATATATATTTTTTTTAAACATGACACATAGTTAACTGTGCAGTTTCCTAAATTTTGACATAAATGTCATATTCGCTTGGTCAAATGAAATTGTGAAAAAACGAACAAAGAGTTCGAATACATTTTTATCGCCGTATGTTAACTTTGTTGTAAATGTCAGTTGTGACAAATAAATTATTGGAAGCAAAGTTATTATGGATTCATAATTTCATTTTAAAACAATACGATATTTAAAACATCCACGTTAGCGTTGCAAATGTATTGTGGGTTGCATTTTCAATTCCGTCGGGCTCATTATTTATCACTCGTGAAATACCCTGTAGAAATTAAAAAAAAAAACTAGCTCAATTGGTTATTCTAACGCCATTATGATAAAAAATATTATTCCTACCGAAATTTGTTGACCAAATTTGTCAAAAATTTAACAAGCTATGCAAAAAATAACAGATTATTTTACGATTTTATGTAGAGCTGACAGAAATCAGTGTTATTTGATTATCATGCTATTTTTTATCTTTTACCCCCTAGAGGGTGTGACATCGATTTAAATTTTATTTGTCCCCCTGAATATGAAAACTATTTTTTTTATTTAACTCCGAAGAATTAATCACTGAATTGCTTTTCATTTATTATTAAAAGGAACACACGTCTGGGGATATTCTCACGGGTTAATAATTATTGCCTGCGCTTGTCGTAATTAAATCGGCAAAGAACAAGGCGAAAGCTTTGATTTCCAGTGTGTCAATAATTAAAAGGATAATTGGCAGCAAGCAGTGCACTTGAAATATTTAGTAGTTGATTTCTTGCAATGCACACGCCAACCAGTTCTTTATACTTTTATTAGATTCTTCTTTTGATGTTTTGGGATCATGTGGTTATTTGTCGTGAGAGAATGATGAGATATCTTTTGAGGACTTTCATATTTTAGTTAAAGTATACAGGGTGTATCCGAATCCGACCGACAAACTTTCAAGGCAGATTCTATGATCGAAAATAAGCATAAAACTCTTAATACATATGGGGTCAAAAATGCTTGGTTTGCGAAATAATTGACTAAAAAGTTCTACCAGCAACAAAAGGAATCGGGTGGAATTTTTTGATGAAACGTAGAAAAATTAAAAAGGAGCTATGTACAATTTACAAAAATTGTCAAAATTTCGCCCCCCTGTTCAATGCACAGATAACCCCATAAAATCCAAGGAATTCAGATCGCTATTATTTTAAGTTTTTGTTGATTATCTCGCAAACTAAGTGTTTTTGACCCCATATGTATTAAGAGTTTTATGCTTATTTTTGATCGTAGAATCTGCCCTGAAAGTTTGTCGGTCGAATTCGGATACACCCTGTATATATAAATTCCTAAATTACTACAGAATCCTCAAAATCGCAACATCATTTTGATACTGCAAATAATACAACTTTCTATTATTTTTGTTGAGTTTATTTATTGTTAAATATATTGTGTATCTATATTCAAATGCAACACATTATTTTCTGGCATACTACAGTTTTTTTGCCTTCAAAAATAATTATTCCTGGCCACTAACTTGTTGTAAAAGAGCAAAGTAGGACCAGGAAGTCTTCATAATCTAAAATGAAAACATTTGTTAGCTGTAGGTCCCAGAAATCACTTTACCCTCATAAAAGTGTCCAGCGACAGATAAAATAAATTCAGTGCAGACAATTTGACTGTTTTTTGTGCTCTCATCGTCAAAAACAACAACTTCTTCTTGACATCTTCGGGAAAATCTGTCCATTCGCATTCAAACACGGCGTAAGGAATATTGCCACTCTGAAACACGAACAAACATAATTGTTAAACAAATAGCTACGTTGAGATTTTTAATGTGATCAGTTTACCTTAATCTCCACTTCATTTCCGAACCAACAATACATAAATATCTGCACGGTTATCGCAAGCCCATAAGACAAGAGTGAGAAGAATTCGCTGGAAAGAGGAACTAGCTGCAAGGCAATTCGAATAAAGCATTTTAGAGATCTTTTTTGAACAGACGGCGACGTACCAAAGTCAATTGAAACATTGAAAGGCCGATAGCAGTTCCGCTCACAAAAAACTGGACCAACAAAATCCAATTCAAAAATGTTTTGCATTTTTCGGTATAACTAAAAAGTGGAATTTATTGAAAGAAGAGAAAAATTACCCTCGTACCTCAAAATTTGCTTGTGATGCTCAATACAGTTGATCAGTTTGTCATTTATATCACCGGGACCAATCAAATTGTGAAGATTTCTTAAATTGTCACAAAGAATATCAAACTGGCTGCCAATGAACAAGTTGATGGCAGCCACCAAAGTGTCAATATTGACATGAACCGTGGTAATAAATAACACACTAGCCATCTGGTGTATGAAAGTGATTTCATAAAGTGGAGATGTTTTGGTGTTGAACGGGTACCAAGCCAAAAACGGGAGACGCTTCTCTTCGGCTGTCTTGTCCAAAAAAGGAAACAGAACACAAAACAAGTTGTAACAGTAGGACATGGTCAACACCGTCTTGTAGATCGCTCTCCAAAAGAATAAGTTGGTGTTTATTAGAGCTCTCTGTTGGGCTGTTTTCGGTTGGAACAAATCGGTCTCCAAGACTTTCAACAGTTGCTTCAACATCTCCATGTTCTTGATTAAATGGTACACCTTGAAGACCACCAGAATTTCGAGCAGGAGGACGTAGATGGTTCCAGTGAGGGCTTCTAGGTTGTCACGGATGAAGTAGAAGTTGACCACTTGAAAGAACATGTGACCCATCAGAAATACAATGAGCAGGATGGTGGTCTGGAGGACGTAAAGTCCAGGTTTGTAAGTTTCGTCGCCCTTTGGCCACAATCCACAAACGTGCAGCATCAAGATATTCATCTTGATGTTGGCTTTCCAGTCGTATTTGTCCATGACGAAGGATGTTGAAATGTTGAACAACTAACTTCCGAACGAATAAAAAATATTTGGTTAGCACTTTGATTCGTAAATGAAAAAAGAAGTTGTTTCAAAATGATTAATTGGACTTTAAAGGAACTTAAGAAGTAAAGTACCCTAGCTAGTTTGGTTTAGATGAAACGAAAAAAAATTACAGAACCAATGAAATTTATTCAAAATACCTCATTGATAAATGTCAGTAAAACAAGACAAACTGAAGCAGAATGCATTTTGTGGTAGGTAATTGTTTGAGCTTGTATAGCTTCAGTTTCTAGTCGACCAATCAGAAGTGGGGTCTGGGCTTCTGCGCAGAGAAATAAAATAAAAACTTTGACATTAAAAGCGTTTTGGTGCCACGCATATTTAACAAACAATAATTTTTATGAAATTAACTTAAATTTACAGATACTCCCAACTGAGAGAGTAGTTTTTATTTGCCTGCTAAACCAAGAATAGATCACTGAATGGCACTTTATTTATTATTAACAGAAATAAATCTCGGGACGTACTCTCACGAATAGGTAATTATTGCATGAGCTTACAGCAATTAAATCCGCAAGAGCAATGTGAAGGTTTTGATTTCTATTCTTCATAAATAATCAAAGAGGTAATTACTAGTGCACTGTCTTCAAATATTAATCAACTCTTGGAATGCATTTTCCAACCAGCTTTATCCTTATCGAGGATAATTGCACTTCAAGAGAAGCATTGTCCATCAATTATTTTTTAGGCACCGTTAATAAAAACGGCAATTTTAAGTACTCACAAGCGGACGAAAAATAACTTTAGTCAATTATCTCGCAAACCAAGCATTTTTGACCCCATATGTATTAAGAGTTTTATGCTTATTTTTGATCGTAGAATCTGCCCTGAAAGTTTGTCGGTCGAATTCGGATACACCCTGTATATATAAATTACTACAGAATCCTCAAAACCGAAACATCATTTTGATAGTGCAAATAATACAACTTTATAAAAGCAATACCCTTCTCAAGATAACAATTTTTAATTATCGGACGATTACAACAATTTCTAATCGACACATGAGGTGCACAATAAACAATTATTAATTAGCACATCTCTCTCTCTAACGTCTCAAGCATCTGAATTCGCACTGCCTCCCCTGTTCCCGTTTTCGATATTGCAAACCCATGCATTGGCGTTGACCTTCGTCTTGGGTTTCGAATATCCGCGGTGCTGTACAGGCTGACCGGTAAATGGCGCTAACAGCTCGGCCACGCTCCATTTGCCCACGTCCTCGTGGAGTTACAGCACAGCATAGCTAAAACGAGAAAACAGGAAAAGTCAACGTTTCACTGTAAGATAAATAATATTAATGTTAGTACGTGTAATCAACGCGATGAGCTCATCAGTATCGTCTTAACGTATATGAATACATCACTAACAGGTACAAGTGTCGTTTTCACTCGTATATTGGGACAACGTATTTGTCAACATCGTTTTCGTTTTCGTATCAAAGGTGATGTATTCTCGTAAGCGTCCGGACATCGTATTCGATTAGCAACGTATTTGCTCAAACATTACGGGTACCCTCGTGTCAGGACAACGTTTTTGTCCTTGTACTTGTTCGTCATTGCCCTATTGAGGCGAATCAGGCACTTTTTGCCGAGACGTATTAAGCACGTTTTGCTCAGACGTATTAGGCACGTTTTGCCGAGACGTATTAAGCACGTTTTGCTCAGACGTATTAGGCACGTTTTGCCGAGACGTATTAAGCACGTTTTGCTCAGACGTATTAGGCACGTTTTGCCGAGACGTATTAAACACGTTTTGCTCAGCCGTATTAAGCACGTTTTGCTCAGACATATTAGGCACGTTTTGCCGAGACGTATTAAGCACGTTTTGCTCAGACGTATTAGGCACGTTTTGCCGAGACGTATTAAGCACGTTTTGCTCAGACGTATTAGGCACGTTTTGCCGAGACGTATTAAGCACGTTTTGCTCAGACGTATTAGGCACGTTTTGCCCAGTAGCATCACTGCTACTGTCGTCCGTGTCCGTCTCAGAATTCAAGTCGTATGGTTTCATCTTATCTATTGAGACAACTCCTTCGTAGCGTCTTTGGGATCTCGTCGATCCAGGCAGATCTCGTACCACAAACCGGTCCGAGTCCAGAACTTTTGTGATCTCGTAATGACCAACAACTTTTTACTTTTCCCGTCATTTGTTGGAATAACTTTTCGTATCAAAACATGCTGGCCCACTGTATAAGTAGGTGCAGCTCGTCGTTTCTTATCGTAAAGAGTCTTTTGTTGTGCCTGTTTTGCACTAATTCGTTTACCAATTTTAATACGTGTTGCCGGAAGATCGTCATCCCGGGTTACTTCACACACCTCTGTGCTTAAAAAGGCATCGTTTGCTTGCCTGGGCTGGTATCCCAAGAGCAACTCGTATGGGGTTTTCCCAGTCGTTTTGTTCACCGTCGTATTTAAGCCCCATTGTATCGTACGTAATGTTTCGTCCCATTTTCGCTCATCATCCGTAGAGGCAGCTAGACAACTTAGAATCGTTCTATTATACCTTTCTGCTTGCCCGTTGGCTCGAGATGTTGCCGTGGCATTGTGGTTAACTTTAATATTGAGCGTTTGGCAATAGCTGATAAAACGTTTACTGGTAAAGCAGCTTCCTCTATCACAAACAATTCGTTGTGCTACTCCAAACATACTAAAAATCTCGTCTAGGTACGTTAACACTGGCCCTACTGACGTATTTCGTACTGCTTTAAGGAAAGCAAACTTCGTAAACCCGTCTATAGCCAGAATCAAATGCGTGTTCTTTCTGGCGCTCGTGACACATGGTCCTAAATGGTCAATATGTATCGTATGCATGGGTATGTCAAATTTTGGAATAGGGTGAAGAAAACCTGACTGCTTCCCCGTGGGCTCCTTGTTATACATACATGCTAAACAGCAGGAGACATAACGTTTAACGTATTTTTTCATCTTTGGAAACCAATATTTTCCCTTGATTAGTTCCAGCGTTTTCTCGGCACCAAAATGTCCGACGTTATCGTGATGGAAAAAAACAATTTGACTACGTGCAGTCTTGGGCACAACCCACCTTTCACCTGTTGGTGTCACTTTAGAAATTCGGTTCTGCTTTAGCACATACTCTGAATGTATGCGCTTGTCCTCATTATCTTCTGGTTGTCGGGATAAAACAGCATGTATGTGTTTGCACAATTCGTCCGTTAGTTGAGCAGCCAGAACCCAGTCGTCTTCGTTGATGCTCATGTGGTGCACGTAAAATTCATTTTCGTGATCGTTTATTTCCTCTTGTAAACTATTCCTACTCAAAGCATCCACGTGAGCCATCTTCTGACCGGCTCTGTACTCAACACTAAAGTCGTATTCTTGTGTCAGCAACCACCATCGTCCCACTCTCGGAATGAGATCTCTTTTGGTCATCGTGGTTCGTATAGCGTTACAGTCAGTCACCACCGTAAAGTGGATTCCTAACAAATAGATACGGAATCGTCTCATAGAGTCGACCACAGCAAGGGTCTCCGACTCATACGAATGGTACTTTTCCTCCATCTTGCTCGTCTGCCTACTAAAATAACAAATTGGTCTTAGCGTCTGATCTTGTTGTCGTTGTAACAAACTCCCGCCTATACCATGTTTAGATGCATCAGTGTGCAGCTCCGTATGAGCATCTCGACTGTACAGAGCTAACACCGGGCGTTCCACTAATCGTTGTTTCAGGAACCGAAAAGCCTCTTCTTGTTCTTTTCCCCAAATAAACGGCATGTTGGCCTTCGTAAGTTTCGTAAGTGGTTTGGCTTTGGTGGCGAAATTCTTTATGAATCTCCGGAAATAGGAGGTTAACCCTATGAACTGTCTTATTTCGTGTACATTGGTTGGCCTTGGGTACTCGCTCACTGCTTTAGTCTTCGCTCGTCCAGGTTGTATGGCCTCCAAATTCAATTCGTGACTTAAATATTCTAACTGATTGTGGAAAAATTGACATTTAGACAAACGAAATGTCATTCCTGCGTCTCTGAATAGAGTGAACACTTGTCGTTAAGTTCAATATGCATTTCTGAAATGGTCGTTTTACCTAGTTCGCTAGTATCGGAAGCAAAACAGTCTCGAAATTCGTTTAGTAATTGCAAAACCTGGAACCGTTCGCGTTCTGTCAGAGTTGATTCGTAACATCGTCCACGAGAAACGGTTGCAAGTTACATGGAGTAATAGAAAAATTGCTCACCTCGTTTGTAGAGCTCTCCAACTTACATGGAAGTCCTCGAACCAACAATTGCCCTCGTCTGAATATCAAGTTGCTATCTGCTGCATTGCGGACCGAGATCACTCCTCCTGTGGACGTAATGCAGCCTGGGATGCTGTACTCGTGGTTCGGCTGTTGCCTCGTAGTGGCTTCCACGTAGACGTCACCATCGTAGGTCTCCGGGCTGTAGACCTCGATGAATCCAATCGTATGTGAGGGAATTACTACGTCCTCCTTTGACCTCAAGGCAACTTCTCGCGAGGGTAGGTCGCCTAACCCTGGTAAGACAGCCAAATGTTTGTCGAAGAGTCTGATTTGATTATCGCGCAACACCATGGTTACACCGGCACGATTTAAAATTGTTTGCCCGATAATAACCGGCACACTTCGCACGCGATCTTCGACAATACTTGCTGTCACTTTGGCCGTGATGAGGTCCACCGTTAATGTCACTTCTGCTTCCCCCAACGCGGGTGTAACTCCTCCTGCATAACCTCTGATAAGCTGTAGCTCAAGCTGTAGTTCTATAGCGGTTGTCTTACGAAGCGTTACAATACTACAACCTGTGTCAATGTACCCTTTCAGGGGTTTGCCATTTATTGCACACCCAACAAAATAGCAATCCTGAGTGTCGCTGGGACACAGCTGCCTTACACTAGGAGCTGACGTCTTGTGTCGTCTACATTTGCCAGCTTCGTGACCTAGTAATTTGCAGTTGCCACACTCGACTCGTGGTTTGGGACATTTACCCGCAACGTGTCTGGGTTCGTGGCAATTATAACACCGGAGTATTCTTTTCTCTGTTGAATCGCTATCATTCCGTTTATTCGTACTGGTGCTCATTTTGGTTCCCAACCTCCTACGATCAAAACCTTTGCCTCGCCTATCGGCAACTTTCGTTTCGTTATCTGCGACTTCCGCGACTAATGTGGAAAGATATTCAGTGTACAACTCTTCAGGGGTTTCATAACGTCCCGCTTTAGCCCCGTTTCGGAGCGTGCGATCACTTAATCCGTCAATGAGACAAGAAACTGCGTATTTGCCTGTGATGTTGCAGGCCTGTAATAAATTAATTTTCCCAAGATAATATTGCGTCATGCTTTCGTGGAATTGTTTTTCCCTATTGACAAGCTGTCGTAACGTAGTAGCAAAATCATGATGTTCGGGAAACGTTTTGACTAATAAGTAATAACGCTTTCCACTCGTCCCACGTGTGGGTATATGTCGTCAAATTATCGTACCATGTACGTGCTAGTCCTGTCAACCGATTCTGCATTAATTGTATTGTGGTATTCTCATCCCACTTGTTGACTCTAGCCAATTGATCAATCTTATCTACCCATTTTACCAAAGATTGGTTAGGTTTACCGGGCAAAAATTCCGGAATGCAATCGCTTTTCACCGCCATGCGAACAACGTGTTGACTATTTTCACTAGAGTGCGACTCGCGTCTTATTAATCTATCTACAAGCGCTTCTAATTTTCTCAGCCGAACATCCCCATCTGAATTTCCCGTCCAGTCACAAGAGCGTTCGTCAAGACAATCATAACTGGAGTTCCGTCTCGTCCGTCGATCAAACGGCCCTTTTTCGCGTCGTTTGGATGAGCTGATTTTTCGATCTTTTCCCACTTTTTTTTTCTTAATTATAATCGCCTTGCGTAAACAAACACTTTATGCAAACGTATGGTAAAAGTCACCGTCACTGTTCCAATTCAATAAAACACAATATTGCGCAAGAGTGCGACAACGTAAAATGCACTAACTTGATATTTTTAATAGCCCCGTCGGGCAAGTACGACTTAAAAAAAAGTACTCACAGTTTGTCCGTACTTGGTGACATCGAGGAAATCATACACAAGTCACAAACACCGTTTTTCGTTACTTCAATTTCAAAAATTCGCAAAATTCGCGACTTTGCGGTCGGGCAGGTTTGTGTTATCCCACCGCTGCTCTAAAAGCAATACCCTTCTCAAGATAACAATTTTTAATTATCGGACGATTACAACAATTTCTAATCGACACATGAGGTGCACAATAAACAATTATTAATTAGCACATCTCTCTCTCTAACGTCTCAAGCATCTGAATTCGCACTGCCTCCCCTGTTCCCGTTTTCGATATTGCAAACCCATGCATTGGCGTTGACCTTCGTCTTGGGTTTCGAATATCCGCGGTGCTGTACAGGCTGACCGGTAAATGGCGCTAACATTTATATTATTTTTGTTGAGTTTATTTATTGTTAAATATATTGTGTATCTATATTCAAATGCAACACATTATTTTCTTGCATACTACAGTTTTTTCGCCTTCAAAAATAATTATTCCTGGCCACTAACTTGTTGTAGAAGAGCAAAGTAGGACCAGGAAGTCTTCATAATCTAAAATGAAAACACATGTTAGTTGTAGGCTCCAGAAAATTACTTTACCTTCATAAAAGTGTCCAGCGACAGATAAAATAAATTCAGTGCAGACAATTTGACTGTTTTTTGTGCTCTCATCGTGAAAAACAACAACTTCTTCTTGACATCTTCGGGAAAATCTGTCCATTCGCATTCAAACACGGCGTAAGGAATATTGCCACTCTGAAACACGAACAAATATAATTGTTAAACAAATAGCTACGTTGATATTTTTCATGTGATCGGTTTACCTTAATCTCCACTTCATTTCCGAACCAACAATACATAAATATCTGCACAGTTATCGCAACTCCATAAGATAAGAGTGAGAAGAATTCGCTGGAAAGAGGAACTAGCTGGAAGGCAATTCGAATAAAATATTTTAGAAGATTATTAATAATCGGCGTACCAAGGTCAACTGAAACATTGAAATGCCAATAGCAGTTCCGCTCACAAAAAACTGGACCAACAAAATCCAATTCAAAAAATTGTTGCATTTTTCGGTATAACTGGAAGGTGAAATTTTATTGAAAGAAGTGAAAAATTAGTTTCGTACCTCAAAGTTTGCTTATGATGCTCAATACAGTTGATCAGTTTGTCATTTATGTCTTCGGAACCAGTCAAATTGTGAAGATTTCTTAAATTGTCGCAGAGAATATCAAATTGGCTGCCATTAAACGCGTTTATTGCAGCCACTAAAGTATCTATGTTGACATGAACCGTGGTAATAAATACAACACTCGCTATCTGGTGTATGTAAGTGATTTGGTAAAATGGAGATATTTGGGTATTGTAAGGGTACCAAGCCAAGAACGGGAGACGCTTCTCTTCAGCAGTCTTGTCCAAAAGAGGAAACAGAACACAAAACAAGTTGTAACAGTAAGACATGGTCAAAAACGTCTTGTAGATCGCTCTCCAATAGAATATGTTCGTGTCTATTAGAGCTCTCTGTTGGGCTGTTTTCGGTTGGAACAAATCGGTGTCCAAGATTTTCAAAAGTTGCTTGAACATTTCCATGTTCTTGATTAAATAGTACACCTTGAATACCACCAGCATTTCGACCAAGAGGACGTAGAAGCTTCCAGTAATGGCCTCTAGGTTGTCACGGATAAAGTAGATCTTGACCACTTGACAGAACATGTGACCCATCAGGAATACAGTGAGTAGGATGGTCGCCTGGAGGGCGTAAATTCCAGGTTTGTAAGTTTCGTCGCCCTTTGGCCACAATCCACAAACTTGCAGCATCAAGATGTTCATCTTAATGTTGGCCTTCCAGTCGTATTTGTCCATGACGAAGGATGTTAAAATGTTCAGAACTTCTGAACGAATAAAAAAACTTTGGTTAACACTTTGATTCGAAACAAATTACACAAGAAGAAAAAAACAGTTCTTTTCAAAATGATTAATTCGACTTTAAAAAAGCTTAAGAAGTAAAGTACCCTAGCTAGTTTGGTTTAGATGAACGAGAAAAAATTACAGAACCAACGAAATTTATTCAAAATACCTCACTGATAAATGTAAATGAAACAAGACAAACCGAAGCAGAATGCATTTTGTGGTAGGTAATTGCTTGAGCTTTTATAGCTTCAGTTTCTAGTCAACCAATCAGAAATGGGATCTGGGCTTCTGCGCAAAGAAATAAAATAAAAACTTTGACATTAAAAGCGTTTTGATGCCACTCATATTTAACAAATAATAATTTTTATGAAATTAACTTAAATTTACAGATACTCTCAACTGGGAGAGTAGTTTTTATTTGCCTACTAAACCAAGAATAGATCACTGAATGGCACTTTATTTATTATTAATAGAAATAAATGTCGGGACATACTCTCACGAATAGGTAATTATTGCATAAGCTTGCAGCAATTAAATCCGCAAGAGCAATGTGAAGGTTTTGATTTCCGTTCTTCATAAATAATCAAAGAGGTAATTGCTAGTGCACTGTCTTCAAATATTAATCAACTCCTGGAATGCATTTTCCAACCAGCTTTACGCGCCCCGCAAATCCTTACCGAGGATAATTGCACTTCAAGAGAAACATCGTCCATCAATTATTTTTTAGGCACCGTTAATAAAAACGGCAATTTTACGTACTCACAAGCGGACGAAAAATAACTCATTTTCGGACACACTTTTTTCGACGGTGACCGCGGCGCCATCTGTTGGTGTGTTTAGTAAATTATCAGCGAAACCGACAAAACCGACAATTGTTCTGTCACCATAAATTATGTAAATAAGTAATTGCATTTCAAATGGTAAATTTCTAGTTTTTTATTATAAAAAAAATCGTTAATTTGTATTAATAAATATATCTATTTGAAAAAGGTAGATACAAAATAAATTTGTAATTTTTCCAATGATGTCTTTTGCTTTGTAGTTCGTGCGATCCCCTAAAAATTTAATGTGCACCTCTGGCAAAAAGTGTCTTTTATCCTGGCCTGTTTTCAAGCCTCGGCTGCGCTTCGGCCAGAAAACTCAGCCTCGGACGAAAAAGATGCACTTTTTAGCCTTGATACACAGATAACTATTATTTCAAAATAAAACTACTTGTTTGTTTTGTTTTGTTTTTTTATTATTATTATTTTGTGCTAGTAGGTTAACTACAAGTGTAAAAAAATACTCCAGCGGGCACTAAACGCTCCAATGCTCACGTGGGCAATTTCTCTTCCGGCATACGTTAGGTAAATAACTATATTGTGAATTTACAGCACTCATGGTGCATTCAAGATTTTTTTTTTATTAGTCATTTTACCAATTTGTTGTTCTGCCACATTTTCTTGAGTGAAAAAAATATGTTAATATAATTTATTATATCCTTGTACATACATACAGTCTGTCCAAAAAGTCTGGAAACACCCCAATAAAATAGAAACGAATGATTTTCGAGGAAAACGCAAAAACAGGTGAACTAGCGTTTTCAAAAAGCTTTCTGTTGATAGTATCTGTTTGCTTTTTTGATGACCTTGAAAGAGTTATGATGTCATCAGAGGTTTTTTTTAAATGGCAATGTCGCATTTTTACTACCGTTTTTAATTTACATAAGAAATTTCCTGAAAAAATCTAATTTTTTTATAACAATAACTTTTTAAAGGTTATCGAAAAGACCAAAAGAAAATATCAGCAGAAATCTTTTTTAAAACACTAATTGACGTGTCTATAGATTTTTTTCAAAAATTATGCGTTACGTTTTCATTTGGGTGTTTCCAGACTTTTTGGACACACTATACAGTATGTCCCCGGATTGAGTTTACAAGAGGAAAAAAAAAATTATTTTTGATTTTACGTAAAAACTTCAGAGGAATAACATTTTTTGCTTCATCTGAAACCCCCATTTCCGTTATTAAAATCTCAGTATTGATACACTGTATTCTTAAATTAACATTTTTTGTTCAAATTTGGACTTAGAATTAATTTTTATGTTATAAATTTTATTACAATTGGCCTGGTTTTTTGACAAACAACTTATTACTGTTGCAAAATGTTGTCTTTAGAACAAAGAATTTATTTAATCCAATGTTGGACCGATTTTTGTCACATAATTACAAAATTTAATGAAAAATTTCCCAACAGTTATGTATCAGGCATGGGTGTTCAGAAGCTTAAACTTCGATACAGGTTTGAATGATGTACAGAAAACGGCGCATACTTAATAGAATAGTTTTATATTCAATTATCATTTAATTTTTTCAAAAAAAAAAGCAAAATATTTTTTCTGCATTTTCTTTGATTTTAATGTTAAGTCTTCCTCTGTGTTGAAAAAGACTTTTTAATAACAGAAATAGGGGTTTCAGATGAAGCAAAAAATGTTATTCCTCTGACGTTTTTGCGTAAAATCAAAAATAATTTTTTTTCCCTCTTGTAAACTCAATCCGGGGACATACTGTATATTAACAATCACAATAAAAATTGAACAAATTTAACTTTTTTAATTTTCAGTTTATTAGATATTCTTGTATATCTACAACTACCCAATGCTAACACTACTTAAAAATTTTGTCGCTACATCTATCTAATCTATTAAATTTTATTTCTTTCACCATTTCTAAACCACCCTTGCAATAAATTCTTTTTTCCAATATATCATTATTTGACTTATTTTTAACACTGAATATATTATAGATTTATTCCTTAACTGTGTGCTAGATGCTGAAAAACTAAGTCTGTGAATTTACCTGATTCAACAGTGTGAAATAAGACCAAGCAGTTTTAAGAATCTGAAAATAAATATATTACCACTACCTCATTTTCTACAAATAAATCCCATTTTACTCTCATGAATGTCTCCAGCGAAAGGTAAAACAGATTCAGGGCGGACAGTTTTACAGGTTTCATCAAGTTCATAGTGAAAAAAATTAATTTCTTCTTTGTCTCTTGAGGTAAACCAGTCCAATCCGATTGAAAAACAGCGTAAGGGACGTTGATACTCTAAATCGACAAATAAAAAATGCTCCATTGAGTTAACTATTGCAAAATGGCTTACCTTGACTTGTACTTCGTTACCAAACCAGCAATACATAAATATCTGCAAGATTATTGCGACTCCGTAAGAAAGCAGCGAATAAAATTCGCTGGAAAGGGGTGCCACCTTACCAAAACAAAAAACAAAATGAAACAAAGATTTTTTCTTAGATTGTGAACTCACCAACGTCAGCTGAAACATTGTTATTCCAATAGAAACACCACTGATGAAAAACTGCAAGAACAATATCCAGTTAAAAAATCCATTGGTTCTTTCGATGAAGCTAAAATTTTTGTTTGTTAAATTGGCTCAACTGGTGACCTCTCCTGATACCACAAAATCTGTTTGTGATGCTCCACACATTGTCTCAGCTTGGAGTCAGCATCTAGTCCATCCTCTTCACCGACGAGATTCCTCAAACTGTCACACAACATGTCCAACTGACTTCCAGTGTAAACATTGAAGGCAGCAATCAACGTGTCGACGTTGACGTGGATCAGAGTCATGTAGCTGATGCCCACGATTTGGTAAACGTACGTGAATTCGTAAAACGGCGAGGCTTTGGCGTCGTACGGATACCACCCCAAGAACGGAAGCCGCCTCTCTTCGGGAGACGACCTGTCCAGAAACGGAAAAACCGCCCAAAAAGCGTTTGAACCGCAACACATCGCCAGGAATATCTTGTAGATGGTTTTCCAAAAGTGAATACCCGGCTCTATCAAAACCCTCTGCTGGGAGCTTCGCGGCTGGAACAGTTCGTTGCCCAAGAGGGCGACAATTTCCTTGAGCACGTTCATGTTCTTGATGAGGTAGTAGGCTTTGAAAGCGCCCAAAAGCTCAACCAGCAGGATGTAGGAGGTGGCCGCGAGAGCCTCCAGGTTGTTTCGGATGAAGTAGACGTTCACTACTTGGAAAAATATGTGGCCCAGGATGAACAGCGTGACGAGGATCGAGGAGTAGATTGTGTAGAGGTCCAGTTTGTAGGTGTCGCCTTTAGGCCAGAAACCCATCATTCTTAGGAGGAAGATGTTCATTCTGATGTTGGCTTCCCAGTCGTATTTTTCCATTTCTTTGGGCTCGGGGAAATGTGATGAAAATCGCTCACCTGCTACAGGATTTGATACGTCTTGTTCAAAACAAAGAAACAATCAAAGAAAATACGAAATTATAAGAATTGGTGCGTTTTGTCAAAAAGTGGAAAAGTGACTCTGAAGGGATCAAGTCCAGCTTTTATGTGTTTGCTTGTTTTGAAGGACCAATCGCTCGTTGCCACTTAGATTCTGCGCCAATCAAATTTGTTATACTACAATAAATAATTAATTTCACTAAAACTTTAATCCAACATAATTTAAATATTAATCAAATCAACTTACCATTTTTTTTCACGAGATGCCATACAGCTCTTTACAATATTGACCGTTTCGATTTATTTATATTTTTGACATATAACTAAAGTGTTTTTTTAATTGGGCACAAAACTTGAAAATCCGGTCAAGGACGAGACTTATTAATAAAAACCTCGTAGGGAACTGAAACTGTCGAAGCAGCAAAAGAAAATATCTCGTCTGTTTTTTCCCTGCACCCTTTAATTATATTTTGTATTATTAACGTGCTCAAAAAGTCGACTGTTCTTTGATCTCGTTTTAACCCTTCAATTAAAACATTTATTAATTGGGGCAAACCCTTTTATTACATTTTTCTTTTGATGTTTTGGTGTCATCTGCAGTTATTTTTCGTGAGAGAACGATCAGATGGACACCTTGACATAGATTATTAATAACTCCAAGACGTTTTGGGGAAACTAAATAAAAGATGAATAAGTTTTGCTACGCCCCCCTTGATCCGATTTGGTTCTTCTAAATTTCAGCTTGCAGATGCTCGTGTAGTGTTATCTCGGAGTAAAGTGGTGAAATTTTGTATTTTCAACGGTAAGAACTGCGACTTACTTTGTTTCTAAATTGCTCATAGAAAATGTGAATTTGATGGGTTTACCCAAGAAATAAATGGTCTTTGCTTTAATTTATACAGTTTTATTCAAAAATTTTATTAAATTAATTTGTGCCTACTTACGTTATAATAAATTTAAAATAATTTTAGTTTAAGTAAGTAATTGTAAAACCAAAACAATTCTTTCGGTTTCGCGTACATACTCGTGAGTATTATACAGGGTGTAAGAGAAAAAGTGCATTTATTTTAAATGGTAATAGGACTTATCTACTACAACAACTTTTCTAAATAACTTTTTTCGAAAACAAATTCTGGAGGGTTTTAAAAATTAATTTACTAAATTTACCAAAGATTTGCTTACCCGCCTATGGAACAATTTTAATCTAACTAGATTTAATAAAGAAACTAAATAAACAGCAGTAATAAAAAAACAAACGAACGTGAAACCATTTTATTCATCAAATGCAATACGAAGGGAATAAAAACATTCAGTTTTCAAAGGGGGACAAATTCCAAGAAACTTTAGAAAAGTTGTAATTGAGTACTATTACCAGTTAAAATAAATGCACTTTTTTCTATTACACCCTGTATAAAATTAAATATCTTAAAACAATTATAAACTTTGGGGAAACGCAACTTCAAGAAATATTTTCAAAAAGTTCTTGAATTTTAAAAATATTTCAAACTGCTAAATACCAACATACAAATTGTGTTTTCGTTTTTAAAATTTTGTTTTTCCCGTATTCTTCTATTGCAAACTAGTAAAACTGACAACAATGCACTAGACATTGACGCATTTATAACCTCAAACTTAGAAAAACATAATTCAACACACTTTATTACCAAATTAAATGCAAAATTTCCATGGCCTTCTATTATGCCAAACCAACGTGAATGCATTTTACATTATTATTGTGAGATTTTGGGATTTATTTATTAAGTACAACTTCTACCGCTATTAAAACATAACACAATATTTTCTTGCATTTTTTAACTACTTCATCTTCAAAAATAATTATTTCCGGGAACTAACTTGATGTAGAAGAGCAAAGTAAGACCACGAAGTCTTCATAACCTAAAAATTCAAAACATTCGTGAGCTGTAGGCTCCGGTAAATCACGTTACCCTCATAAAAGTGTCCAGCGAAAGATAAAATAAATTCAGTGCAGATAGTTTGACTGGTTTTTGTGCTCTCATCGTGAAAAACAACAACTTCTTCTTCAGATCTTCAGGAAAATCGGTCCATTCGCATTCAAACACGGCGTAAGGAATATTGCCACTCTGAAACACAAACAATAGTATATTACAGTACGAGTGGAGAAACTAAAATTTTCACTCACGCGTGTGTCGAATTTATACACGAGGCGAAGTGAGTGATTTAGTTTCCAACGAGTGCTGTATTGCGTTTTGTTTAATCCTGCTATTAAAATTTCTAGAGATTTTGATCATAAAATTTGTTTAACAAAAAACATAGGAGGCAGTTTCCGTCGTTATGATTCTCATAAAACAAACAATTGCTTTGTCAAAAAATTATAATTTATCGCAAAAGTGTGTGCAAGCCTTTAATTTACATTACTAAGAGAATATGGAGGAAGAAGTTAATGCAACTCCCGCAAAAATCTAAAGACAGATACATAAAGAAGTTGGAAAAATTTCGGTCATGGATGAAGAATAGAAGAAGTAGTGGTTGCTGATTTCAATGGATTAATAGAAAAATACGCTGCCTTTTCCCTGTGGTTTACATTTTCGATGCTTAAATCCATCCTATTTGTTTTTGAGACAATAGACATGAGCAAGTAAGTTTCGTGGTTCACAATTAATTTACTGATTGTAATCATGTGATTTTGTAGCTTTAAGATATTGTTTGCGATTTTAAAAAGCAAGTCGAAATTTTATCAACCTAAGAAGGCGAAGACATTTGATCAGAAAGAAGTGAAAAGTTTCTAAATCAAGCTCCCGACGAGATTTACTTGCTAATGAAGATGATTGTTGATGTGTATTAGTGTTACGAATAAAATTTGGTTCAGCTTATGTGTATTGAGAAAATGAGTGAGTGAAAAAAATTTCATCCACTTTCGCTCACTCGTTGCTATACAAACAGTTTGAATGGGCAAAACAAACCCTTTCACGTTTTGTATCTAAGTAAGAAACAGTAATTTTCAATAGCAGGATTGAACAAAAATAATTGTTAATCAAATAGCTACGTTGAGACTTTTATATGATAGGTTTACGAGTACCTTACACTCCACTTCGTTTCCGAACCAACAATACATAAATATCTGCACGGTAATCGCAAGCGCATAAGACAAGAATGAGAAGAATTCGCTGGAAAGAGGAACTAGCTGGAAGGCAATTCGAGTAAAGTATTTTAGAAAATTATTAATAATCGGCGTACCAAGGTCAACTGAAACATTGAAATGCCAATAGCAGTTCCGCTCACAAAAAACTGGACCAACAAAATCCAATTCAAAAAATTGTTGCATTTTTCGGTATAACTGAAAGGTGAAATTTTATTGAAAGAAGTGAAAAATTAGTTTCGTACCTCAAAGTTTGCTTGTGATGCTCAATACAGTTGATCAGTTTGTCATTTATGTCACCCGGACCAATCAAATTGTGAAGATTTCTTAAATTGTCGCAGAGAATATCAAATTGGCTGCCATTAAAGGCGTTGATTGCAGCCACTAAAGTATCTATGTTGACATGAACCGTGGTAATAAATACAACACTCGCAATCTGGTATACGTAAGTGATTTGGTAAAGGGGAGATATTTGGGTGTTGTAAGGGTACCAAGCCAAGAACGGGAGACGCTTCTCTTCAGCGGTCTTGTCCAAAAGAGGAAACAGAACACAAAACAAGTTGTAACAGTAAGACATGGTCAAAAACGTCTTGTAGATCGCTCTCCAATAGAATATGTTCGTGTCTATTAGAGTTCTCTGTTGGGCTGTTTTCGGTTGGAACAAATCGGTCTCCAAGACTTTCAACAGTTGCTTCAACATCTCCATGTTCTTGATTAAATAGTACACCTTGAATACCACCAGCATTTCGATCAGGAGGACGTAGATGCTTCCAGTAATGGCCTCTAGGTTGTCACGGATAAAGTAGATGTTGACCACTTGACAGAAGATGTGACCCATCAGGAATACAGTGAGTAGGATGGTGGCCTGGAGGGCGTAAATTCCAGGTTTGTAAGTTTCGTCGCCCTTTGGCCACAATCCACAAACTTGCAGCATCAAGATGTTCATCTTGATGTTGGCCTTCCAGTCGTATTTGTCCATGAAGAAACCGAAAAATGCTAAAAATGTGTAGCAACTAAGCAGGAAATGTGATTGGAAACGTTTTTTTTATAAAACAGTTAAAGTTTTAAGAGATATTAGAGTTTGTTTCAATTTGTGATTTGAAGTATTTGGAGAACTGGTTTCAATGTAACATAGCTCGGATTTGAGAATTTGATTCAAAATATTCTACACCATATCCATTAACGTTCTTATCTGCTGAATCTGCGCCGTCAACCCCACCTTTTAAAAGCAATAAATTATTTACTTAATAGACAACAACCAATAGAAATGTACAATACCTCTTAAATTAATCTGTCTCTCCTGTTTACGTCCTAACCAAAATGATTTTTTTACACTTTCAAGGCCACTGGATACGAAAATACATTCACAACTAAGTGTACCCATTTTCTCTCTTATAAATAACCCCTTCAATTATATTCTTAATTGGACCCTATCATTAACTTGCAATGGTGATAGTCTTTATTTTTCCTTAACCCTTCAATTAATACAAAATTTATTTATTAGACCGAACCCTCTCATTACAATTTTTCTTTCGACAGTCAGCAATCATCTGCAATTATTATTTTTCATGAGATGGAGAAGCAGACATGGATTATTCATAAGAGCAAGAACTGAGAGGGTAATTATTCAGAATTAAATTTCCACGCCCCTTTTAACATTTCATTTAGTTTTTTCGCTTGTTCCACTTAAACGACAATTCTTAGTGTGGGTTGGAATTTTAATGTGTGTAGTGTCATCTCCAGAAAGGTAAGCTTGTATCAGATTATTCTTCCATATTTGCAAGTCATTGAAGTGATTTGTATCCACAATATCAAAATCTAAAATATATTTAAACTTTTAATATATTGTAATTTTTTGTTTATGATAATATGCTAATATGTTATTTAAAATGTGTAGCCAAATGTATGGGTTAACAATAGTAGGACAGTGTACAATTTCCCCTCAAGAAAACTGTTACTGGAGTTTTTAAAACTTAGTTCTGATACGAATTGTGATTTTCGTTCGGGGAAGTTATTTATTAATTTTATTCGTTTCCAATCATATTAAGAAACAATAAAAAAATGTCTAATTTTTACAAATAGTTATTTCTATCACAAGGCTAAAAAATGCCATTTTGCAAGTAAGTGCAAGCACGGTTTGTGGAGCAGAGGCGTCAGCCGAGGCTCACAAGTGCGAGCACTTGCAAAATATTTTATAAGTCATCGAGTCTCTATAACTGTTACTAACATTTATTCCCAAATTGAAGATAAGTTGTACTAAATAAGATTGAACAGATTTACATCAAATTGTGATGGTTTTTCATGCATTTTTGCAATAAATCTAAACAGTAGCGTGATATTAAATATTAATAAACTACAGGTGTCCCAGAGTTACGAAAAAGCCCCATAACTTGTTTGTTATTAAAAATATCAACTTTTTTTTTTCTCTAGATGATAGCTACGCTTCGGAAAATATTGTGGTATATATACAGGCTGTTCTGATATTATAAAAACACTAAAGTTATGTTTTTCTAAATGGAACCTACCCAATTTAATTTCATTTTTGCATTCTATGCTAAATTATGAATCAAATCTATACAAGTCGTTTTTACTTATCTGCCATAGTTTTTGATCCGTGGCGCTTTTTTTACCAGAATTTCGAATTGCAGGGGTCCGTTCGAAAATTCGTACCATCCAAATCGTTCCACATAAATTAAAATAATTGGCGCTGTTTGATTCCTGAATGTTTGCCGCACCTGCTGAGTGTTTACTCAACAAGCTGCTCGGTCGCATATGCCTACTGCAATTTTTTTAACATAACAAACTAAAAATGTCAAAAACTCATTTTTTTTTCAAATGGCATCTCGTATTTATTATTGCACTGGTCGAAAGCTTTTTTGACAAGCTTGTCTTCAGCTAAAAAGTTGCTCCCAATTTAGTGATTTTAGGATAGCATCCTAGATTTTCAGTTTCGACTATATGTACAAACCCTCTACCGCTTACTATGATTTTTTTGACTCACTTTTATCCCCTTTTTCTCGAAAATTATCAATATTTGTATAAGGCATTATTGGGTCAATCGTTACCTATTGCGGAGTTCTACCACTGGTTAAAATATCTGCTCAAATTTCACAGTCACCCTGTACATCGTAACTTGACTTTGAGATATTTTTTAAAACAACAGCTGTCAGCAACATATATTTTTAATTTTAGAAAACTCGTCGTTGTAACCGCAATTAGGTGCACTGGCTATATTGCAGTCTAGTTCCAAGCGAAGATTTTATTAATGAATTAATTGTGGAGTCTTCTGGGTCCCGTTTCTCCAATAATAAAATATATATTGTCTTTTTCATCACTCCCTGACACTTCTAGATGACTTTTAAGGAAATACGGTACTTTTGGAACATGGTGTATATTTTAGTGTATATTTACGATCAATTTAAATTTATTTAACGTAAGTGAAATAAGATTATAATATGTACCGTGCCTTCAAATAAATGCGGAATTAGAGTAGACTGTGATTTATATATTTTGTCTATTAACGGTTGGTAATAGACGTTTAAACACGTGTATTGTGCTGTCCAAGGTCACTGCTGTGCCTTTAAAAATTCCATGTTACCAGCTTCATAATAAAATCAGAGCCAACTCTAATTCCGAATTTATTTGAAGGCACGGTATTTGATTTAACCAGCTTGGATATCAACATTTTCTTTCTCCGACAATTTCTAAACTTCCAATAAAACAAATTTAATTACTAATTTAAAAAAGTTCTTCACTCCCGTGGTGTACTTGAAGATTTTATTACTCTCACAAATTATCGTGAGTACAACCTCTCAATAACGGCCACAACATGACCGCTATAGGGAGGTGGCCGTTATTGAGAGTGAAGAATAAATAACACGTCGATTATTTTTATGATTACTTTATTAAGACTAAACATTTTAAACATTACCTACCACATTACATCATGTTGTAATAACATTTTTTTTTTTTAAATATTTTTCAATTGAGGTTTGTTTTAAGTTCTTAATTGTTGTTTGCAAAACGTGAGATTCACAATTTACTAAAATGTTAACAACTTCTATAGTTAGTGCACTTTTATCATGACAGAATTGAAAACTTTATACGAGTACGCCTCTTAGTCTTTCACACACTTTACCTATTTCTTTGACATTTGACGTATACATTTCAGATTCCACAACATCACTTTCACTATTTAAATCATCACCTGAATCACAAGAATGGGTAAACGTAAACTAACTCAAAATCTGTGAAACTGGAGCCACTGCTGTTTTTTTAAATACGCAAAAGAGTTAAATTTAAATTTAGGAAATGAGTACTAAAGGATTTTAAGATTTTAGGTATCTTTTGTCAAAACAATTTATGACCGGTATTGAGAGGTAAAATTGCATGTATTTTTCCAATAAGTAATACCTTTCTCCTAGTGGCTGTGGCCGTTTTAGAGGGTGACCGTTATTAGGAGGGTCATTAATACGGGTTTTCGGTATATTTAATCTATTCTGGGTACTTCAAAACTGATCGTTCTTAGAGATGACTGTTTTTCAGAGGTGTTTTTCAGAGAAGCATTTATTTATACAGTTGCACAAAAAATTTTAAAATATTTCAAATTGCTAAATACCAAAATACAAACTGTGTCTTCCTTTTAAAACTTTTGTTCTTTGGACGGTTTCTAAAACAAAGTTCTTTGCGAACTTACCATTATTTCTTCTTTTTTAAGGTAAATAAATGAACTATTATGGAATCGTCAAAATTGCAAGATTTTTTATTTAATAGTGCAAATATTACTACGTTCTATTATTTATGATATTTTTGGATATATGTGTTCATTAAGTACAATTTCCATCTATTTTCTTGCATTTCTTTTTATTTCATCCTCAAAAATAATTATTTCCTGGAACTAACTTGATGTAGAAGAGCAAAGTAAGACCAAGAAGTTTTCATAACCTAAAATCAAGACATTCGTTAGCTGTAGGTTCCGGAAAATCACGTTACCCTCATAAAAGTGTCCAGAGAAAGATAAAATAAATTCAGTGCAGACAATTGGACTGGTTTTTGTACTCTCATTGTAAAAAACAACAGCTTCTTCTTCAGATCTTCGGAGAAATCTGTCCATCCGCATTCAAAGGCGGCGTAAGAAATATTTCCGCTCTAAAATACAAACATATATAATTGTTAGTAAAGTAAGTCTACTGAATTCTTTAATGTGATCATTTTACCTTAATCTCCACTTCATTTCCAAACCAACAATACATAAATATCTGCACGGTTATTGCAAGCCCGTAAGACAAGAGTGAGAAGAATTCACTGGAAAGAGGAACTAGCTGGAAAGCAATTATTCGAATAAGCATTTTAGAAGATCTTTTTTGAACCGACGGCGACGTACCAAAGTTAATTGAAACATTGAAAGGCCAATTGCAGTTCCGCTCACAAAAAACTGGACCAACAAAATCCAATTTTTCGGTTTAACTAAACTAACTAAAAAGTGGAATTTTATTGAAAGAAGAGAAAAATTACCCTCGTACCTCAAAATTTGCTTGTGATGCTCAATACAGTTGATCAGTTTATCATTTATGTCACCGGGACCAGTCAGATTGTGAAGATTTCTTAAATTGTCACAAAGAATATCAAACTGACTGCCATTGAACAAGTTGATGGCAGCCACCAAGGTGTCAATGTTGACATGAACCGTGGTAATAAATAACACACTAGCCATCTGGTGTATGAAAGTGATTTCGTAAATGGGAGATATTTTGGTATTGTACGGGTACCAAGCCAAGAACGGGAGACGCTTCTCTTCGGCTGTCTTGTCCAAAAAAGGAAACAGAACACAAAACAAGTTGTAACCGTAAGACATGGTCAACACCGTCTTGTAGATCACTCTCCAAAAGAATATGTCGGTGTCTATTAGAGCTCTCTGTTGGGCTGTTTTCGGTTGGAACAAATCGGTCTCCAAGACTTTCAACACTTGCTTCAACATTTCCATGTTCTTGATTAAATAGTACACCTTGAAGACCACCAGAATTTCAAGCAGGAGGACGTAGATGGTTCCAGTGAGGGCCTCTAGGTTGTCACGGATGAAGTAGATGTTGACCACTTGAAAGAAGATCTGTCCCATCAGGAATACAGTGAGTAGGATGGTAGCCTGCAGGGCGTAAAGTCCAGGTTTGTAAGTTTCGTCGCCACTTGGCCACAATCCGCAAACGTGCAGCATCAAGATGTTCATCTTGATGTTGGCCTTCCAGTCGTATTTATCCATGAATAAATGAAACAGAGCTAAAAGTGTGGCTAATTACAAAAATATGTTGCAGCTGTTTAGATCCAACATAAAGTTAGAAATTTTCAAGAAATGTGAGACATCGGTTTTGAGAAATAAGTAAATTATAATTAAATGAAGGAATTGGAATTTGTTTCAATTTGAGATTTGAAGTGTTTGGAGAACTGGTTTCAATGTAACAGAGTTAGACACCGCTTTGATTTGAGAACCATAACCAACGTTCTCATCTTCTGCGCCGTCAACCCCACCATTTAAAACCAATAAAATATTTACGTAACAGACAACAATTTGTCTGGATTAAAAAAATCATCAAAAACACAAATATAAATGACAATACCTTTAAAATCAATCGATCTCTCCTCTTTGTGTCTTCACCAAAATGATTTTCTTACACTTTCAAGGCCACTAGATACGAAAATACTTTCACAACTAAAGTTACACATTTTCTCTCTTGTAAATAACCCCTTCGATTATATTTTTAATTGGTCCCTATCATTATCTTGTAATGGTGATAGTCTTTATTTTTCCTTAACCCTTCAATTAATACAAAATTTATTTATTAAGCCGAACCCTCTCATTACAATTTTTCTTTCGACAGTCAGCAATCATCTGCAATTATTTTTCATAAGATGGAGAAGCAGACATGGATTATTCATAAAAGCAAGAGCTGAGAGGGTAATTATCCAGAATTAAATTTCCACGCCCCTTTTAACATTTTATTTGATTTTTTCGCTTATTCCACTTAAACGACAATTCTTATTGTGGGTTTTATTTTTTTAATGTGTGTTGTGCCGTCTCCAGAAAGGTATGTTTGTGTCAGATTGTGTTCTTTTATTTTTGCAAGTCATTGAAGTGATTAGTATCAACAATATCAAAATCGAAAATCTTATCTCGAGCACATTGGCCTCATTTTGGGAATAAATGTTATTACCAGTTATAGAAACTCGATGGAAAGCTTTTTGTCAAGTGACACTTTAATAAAATTTCGACATATTTTATTGTATCTTAATATTATTGAAAAAGAATAAATTAAATAAATACGGCGAACAAAAAATCACAAGTAGAATCACTAGAATCAGAAGTAAATTTAAAAACTCCCAGTAACAGTTTCTTTGAGAAGAAATTGCACACTGTCCTATTATTATTAACTCATACCTTTTGCTAATTTTAAATAACATAAACAACAAGTTACAATATCTTTAAAGTCTTCTCTCGATTACCGGATTTAAGTTTTATTTTTAAGTGACCTCAAATTTTGATGGTTTTTCATTCATTTTTGCAACAAATCTAAACAATAGCGGGATGTTAAAGGATTTGGATTATGAAATTTGAATAACAAAATATGATCCACTATGTAGAAATTTTTTTTTAAATTTTAACTGCAAAATTTACTAATTTGTATTACATTCACAGTACCTACAATAAACACGAGAGTTAAAAAATAACACTTTTTGTCTTGACCATTCATTCTTAGTAAGATTAAGAAGTTGGCATCATCAAATGTTTTGTTTTTTCATCTTTACAAAATCATTGAGCAGAAAAAAACATTGAACACTGTTCCAACTATGTACTTTCAAATTACGTAACGTCTTTTTCAACATTTCTGAAGAATTCCATTCCGTTGCCAAAAATGATACACAGAAAGTAGGGAGGTGATTTAGGAGGAGAATGATGATGTGTGAGAGTATGGTAGAGAGTGTATTGATGTACGGGGCAGAGATCTGGTGATAGAAGGAAAAGAAGAGATAGAAAAAATGCAAAAAAAATATTTGAGAATGGTGCTACAAGTAGACAGAGAAACGCCAGGTTAGTGAGAGAAGAGTCTAAATGGAATAGGCTGGGAGTAAAAGTTGGAGAAAGAGCGGCAAAGTTTGGAAGGGAAGAGTGCAGGATACTAACCGCATGCTGGAGGGAACAAAAAGAAAACACGGAGAAAAAGGAGAGAGAGAAATACTATCAGGGAAACGGGTATGCCAGTGAGGCAGTGGAAAGATTCAGAGCAAAAGGAAGATGGATGCTGAGTGAAAGGGACAAAGACACAGAAAAGCAAGAAGGAAGGGAAAGAATCAAAGAATCCAGATACAACAGGAAGTATGAGAGGTGTACGTGTATGACAGAGGAAATTCCGAAGTACCTAAGGAGAGAGAGTGCAAAAGAAAGAAAAATGATGGCGAGATTTAGATCTGGGAAAGAGGAGAGAGAAAACGGGTACTGGATGGAAGGAGAGGAAAGAAGAAAGAAGAAAGACACAATTCAGCAAATATGGAATGAATGTAGCGAAATTAGAGAGAGGGAGAAAAAGGAACGGGAGAAATACTGAATGAAGACGGAAGGGAGATTAGATGGATGAAAGAGATATGGAAGAGGAGGGAAAGAATAGAAAAAGAAAGGGGTGGGGAATAGGGAAAAAATGCAATTTATTTATTTAACAGTGCAACTATTAATTCCTTATACCGGGTGTCTCAGCTAAGATTTTCGAGCCTAATATCTCGGTTATTTGCCAACGGATTTTTATGAAATTTAACATGCAGATATTTTAGACCGTCAAGGTTCAATTAGTAATAATAAAATTACCTCAAGTTAAAAAATGTAATTTTAACACATGTTTCCTTTATCGAAAATGATGGGCGATTATTACTAGATTGTTAAACATTAAAAAATAGGGGTCTTCACAAACAATTAAGTAAATCACTTGTCTGATTCAACGAAAAGATTAGATTTTGTCGTTAAAAATTTAATGTAAAATTTGAAGGTATTTGAGCAGTTACGTTTTGAAACAATTGATGATTAATTGCCAAGCAACATTTTGTACACCCTTTAAAGTCTGTCAAAATTGGGCGCGCTTTATTAGAAACGTCAAATTGTGAAAATTTATTGAAAATACTGTAGAAATAGACTACAGCGGCAGAAATTTCAATATTTTTGAAAAAGGAAAAAATTTTGCCTATGGAGAGTGTCGCAAGAACTTCAACGACACAGTTCGTTTTTTCGTGGAACACTATCCAAATGTAGGCTTTACAAAATGTAAGGTTAAGAGAGTCGTCAATTTATTTGAAGACACAGGAAGCGTACGTGAACTAAATTACCTTGCTAAAATATCCCGATCGTGTTTTAGTCCTTTATGGAAGAATTAAAGCATCCAGTATAATAAATTACGTCCAAATGTTGTCTTTAACTTTGTAAGTGTTTGTAAAGTTAGCAAAATAATAGTCAAATATGTCACGTGCGCTTCTGCGAAAAGGGATGACCAAAATTCTGCAAAATTGCGCGTTTGCTTCATACGCGTCTACGTTTTTGCATTTGCAGCCACGTTTAACACAGTTTTTTGCTTTTTTCTTGCAAACCAGACATCTTTCGAGGACGAGTTTTTCCCTACAGCAATTTTTATTGACAATCAATTTTTTATGTAAATCTTAATTGATTCAACATTTTAAAAAGGCATGTAAAAATTACGTTTTTAAGACTTGGGTGATTGCATTAATGGGATTTTATTCTTCAACGTCTAAAATATCTGCATTTTAAATTTCACAAAAATCCGCTGGAAAATAACTGAGTTATTAGGCTCGAAAGTCTTAGCTGAGAAACCCTGTATGTTTTATTATTACACGATTACATTTTTTTCTAGCTTTACTAAAACGTAATACAATTTGAATTAATCTTGAACTTTCTTTTTATCTTCAAAAACGATTATTTCTTTGCACTAACTTGGTGAAGAAGGGCAAAATAAGACCAAGAAGCTTTCATAATCTGGAAACGAAATATTATTAGCTTATTGTAGATTCAAAAAGAATTGATGTATTACCCTCATGAAAGTGTCCAGCGAAAGAAAAATCACACTAAATGCGGACAGTTTCACTGGTCTTTGTACCCTCATTATAAAGAATAACAACTTCTTCTTGACATCTTCGGGAAAATCTGTCCACTCGCATTCAAACGCAGCATAAGGAATATTTCGGCTCTGGAATATTAATAATTTCACAATTTTGAGACTCTTCCTTGATTTATTTACCTTAACTTCCACTTCATTCCCGAACCAACAATACATAAATATCTGGACCGTCATTGCAAATCCATAAGTCAAGAATGCAAAGTACTCGTTAGAAAATGGAACCACCTGCAATGTAATTTAAATGGAGTGGTAAGAGATGATTGCCCAATCAACTCACCAAAGTCAACTCAAACATTGAAAAGCCGATTGAAGTTCCGCTTACAAAAAAGTGGATAAATAAAATCAAATTCAAGAAGTCGTTGCATTTTTTGGCATAGCTGAAAAGTGAAATTTTATGACGAGAAAGCAAAGAACTACCTTGTACCTCAAAGTTTGCTTGTGATGCTCAATACAATAGATAAGTTTGTCGTTGATGCCACCAGAAACAGCCAAATTGTGAAGATTTCTTAGATTGTCGCAAAGAATGTCAAACTGGCTGCCATTGAACAAATTGATGGCAGCCAGCAAAGCATCTATGTTCACATGAATGGTGGTGATAACTCCAACACTGACAATCTGGTAGACGTAGGTGATCTCGTACAGCGGCGAAATTTGGGTGTTGTAGGGGTACCAAGCCAAGAACGGGAGGCGCCTCTCACCAGTGGACTTGTCCAAAAGAGGAAACAACGCCCAGAACAGGTTGCAACCGCAACACATGATCAAGAGCGTTTGATAGATCACTTTCCAAAAGAAAACACTCGCATCTATCGCAGCTTTCTGTTCGACTGTTTTCGGTTGGAATATATCAGTTTCCAAGATTTTCAACAGTTGCTTCAGCTTCCTCATGTTCTTGATCAAATAGTATATCTTGAAGTTCCCCAGCATTTCGACCAGGAGGATGTAGATGGTTCCAATGATGGCCTCGAAGTTGTCAAGAATGAAGTAGACGTTGACCACTTGAAAGAATATGTGGCCCAACTGGAAAACAGTGAGCAGAATGGCGGCATGGAGGGCGTAAAGATCGAGATTGTAGGTTTCGTCGCCCTTGGGCCACAATCCCAAGACCCGCAAGGTCCGTATGTTCATCTTGATGTTGACTTTCCAGTCGTATTTATCCATGTGCTAAAAATATGTCTTACACTGAAGCTACAAAAGTGTGCTTAAAAAACAAAACGTACTTAAGACGTTGAATTCTTCTTAAAATGTTTTTACTGAGAGACAGTCAACCTTGACTGTGGTTCAAGATTGTTATCTGACGACCAGATGGGTTTAATTTCTGAATCTGCGCCACCAACCCCACCATTTGAAAGCAATAAAATATTCACTGGACGATAAAAATCATGATAAACTTTGTAAATATGTAATTTCCTAAGAATATTTATTATAACTAGAACTAGAATACAAATGTAGACCACCTTTCAAAATTAACTTTTCGTCTTTGACCTCTCTCCAAAATGTCTTTGCTACACTCCCAAGGTTACTGAGTACAAAAATACATCCACACTGAAATTTATAGCGACAATTTCTCTCTTCCATCTAACCCCTTCAATTACATTTTTTACTGGACCCTGTTATTAATTTGTAACTTAATGGCTTTAATGCTATTTGTTTTTCCTTACTTTTCAATTAATACGAAATTTATTAATTAGGCCGAACCCTCTCGTTACAATAATTTTCTTTCGACAGAAATCATCTGCAATTATTTTTCATGAGATGGAGAGGCAGACATGGATTATTCATAAGAGCAAGAGCTGGGAGGGTAATTATACAGAATTAAATTTCCACGCCCCATTTAACATTTCATTTAGTGTTTTTTTTTTCGCTGGTTGTTCCATTTAAACGACAAGTCTTTAGTAGCGAATGGATTTTTTATGTGTCTGGTACCCTCATCAAAAAGGTAAGTGTGTGTCGTTTTTTATTCTTAAATTCTTGCAAGTCATCAAAGCGATTCACGTCCACAATAACAAAATATAGAATCTTATCAGATACCTGATTCATCCTTATCAATAACAATTGTCTTAAAAAAGGATTCTAATCTTGTCTAATAATTTAGTAGAATTTCCACATTTTCTAATGATTTTTAATATGATTGATCAGTAATCAATTAAACAAATGTACGATAAACTATCGCACTGAGCAATAACGAAACCCTGAAATTTTCAAATCAGTAGAAAATAATCTGTCCCTTAAAATAGCTATTTGTGCAATGGAAATGGGTTTTTTCCGTATTAAGCATGGGATTTTTTATTGAGGCGTTAGCCGAGATCAAACATCCCGTGAATGGAAAAAATGGATTTCCTACGTGATTTTGTAGAACTGAATAACTGTCAGGATCTGAATAATAGTTATTTACACAATTAGTGGGATAAAAGCAATATTACAGGATTCGAGTGTGAAGATTGCAGATGACGAGGGCGTTAGCCCGAATTCATCTGTAATCACACGAGTTTCCTGTAATATGCTTTAGCCCACGTGTTATGTACAAAATTTTATCTAAGACCGCCCCGAATTAAAAAAAAAAGTAAATCTTATTTATCTCCGCCAGTTTCATTACACCACTCAGTGGAATAATAACTTACTTATCCCACTGAGTGGGGTAATGAAGCTCACTTATCCCACTGAGTGGAGTAATGAAATGCGTCCGGTAATGAAGTTCCTTATTCCACTCAAATGAGTGGGATAAGTGTCATTTATCCCACGGGATTAGATAAAAGCATTTTTTTCATGCTCTGATTTAGCAATCCATCAATAACAGGTTTGTTGTGGAAAAATTATGTACTGTTCCACTAATGTTTAGTCATTTTCGCTAATTTGAACCACATTTAAAAAAAATATCTCCATGAAGAACCACCTAAAATATTCTTGATTTTTTTTTCAAAAATTGTTGCTTATTGAAATCTTAACACTTGATTCAGGTGGAAAAAGCTGGCATTTATCGAATGTCTTTTATTTTCGTATCATTAACCAAAACAATTTGTTTCGTGAAAATCAAAATTTTACTACATATTGGGAACTGCTCCAAATATTCTCTAATTGCACATCTGGTTCTCCAGAATTTTTTAAGACTCTCTGTATAGTTCCAGTCTACTGCCAATAATGTCACAATATTGCTGAATTTTCCCCAACATTTTGCAATTACATAAGTAGTGTCAAAAATAACTTAAGACATTTATTTTAACTGCAAAGGTAAACGTCAGAACAAATTTAAACCTGCCTTCTTCTTATCAATAAAGTGAAGATTATTGAACGAAATTTATCAATTTAAAAGTTGGAGACAATTTTTTGTTTGAAATCTTTTAAAAACGACACATTCTATTATTTTTTTACACCTTCCACATTCTACAAACCTTAGAACATATAGTGTGTCCAGAAAGTCTGGAAAAACCCAAATGAAAACGTAACGCATAATTTTTGAAAAAAAAGACAGGTCAATTAGTGTTTTAAAAAAGCTTTCTGCTGATAGTGTCTGGTCGGTCTTTTCGATGACCTTGAAAAAGTTATTATGTAATAAAAATAATTAGGTTTTTCATTAAATTTCTTACGTAAATTGAAAATTTTTTTGACCGTCGGGTAGACAATTAAGAGATCTATTGAAAACGGTAGTGAAAATGCGACGTTGCCATTTAAAAAACCCTCTGATAACATCATAACTCTTTCAAGGTCATCAAAACAGCAAACAGATACCACCAACAGAAAGTTTTTTGAAAATGCTAGTTACTTGTTTTTGCGTTTTTCTCGAAAATCATTCGTTTCTATTTTATTGGAGTGTTTCCAGACTTTTTGGACACACTGTATACTTTATGTCGAAAAATATCTAAATATTTTTTCTTCACCAATTTTTTTAGGTTTATTCCTAAACCTTTTGTTTCTCAATAATTTCCCGAAACAAGAGTTAAACTTTATCATTGCTTTATTTTTTGCATTATACACAATTACGAATCAAATAGTTATTTACAGCAGAGTACGGGAGGTGAATTTTCCGGCGCGATGGCGCAGCCGTTTCTCAAAAATTTCCTAAAACAAAACCTTTACTTGATTTAACCATAACAACTTTACTTTAAAAATCATATAATATATTTCTAAAAAAAAATCCAAAAGAGTAGAAAAGAGGATCATTTTCAGAATTCAATGTATTGATGAAATTTATTAAAATGTGCTTTTCGGTTATACTTTATTGAACTTGCTCCTTGTGCTCATTTTGGTTCCTCAATCGCACATCAATTATTATTCGCAGTACTTATACAAAAGGGCATGTTTCAAATTTAATTGATATCATCAAAAATATTTCAATATTTATTTCTTGACCCTTTGGGCTCACCGACTGGTTTTTTTACGAAAACAGTTATGGACAACTAAATGTAATATGTTAATGACAGAAAGGCGTTTGAAGAATTAAATGAAACATATTTGTCTCCTTTTGATGCTCTTCTGTAAATTTTATTTCAGCTGACCTGATTTGTCCACGTGTAATTGCACACCCTTCACACAATTGACACTTCACGCCATGTATGTATAGAGCGGCAAAAATTTTACAACATGGGAGTGGCTTGCTTCGACTACAATCATTTATAACAACCCTGTAGAATACACAAAATTTCATTATTTTTTTTTTAATTTAATAGTGCAAATATTCGTTCAGTCTGTTATGATTACATAATGAGATATATTCACCATTACATTATCTACCTTAATTAAAACGTATTACAATTATTTCTTGCATATCTTAGAATTCCCATCCTGAAAAATAATTATTTCCGGGTAGTAACTTGGTGTAGAAGAGCAAAGTAGGACCACGAGGTCTTCAGAATCTAAAATCACAACATTCGTTAGCTGTAGACTCCAGCAAATTACTTTACCTTCATAAAAGTGTCCAGCGAAAGATAAATCAAATTCAGTGCAGACAATTTGACTGGTTTTTGTAGTCTCATCGTGAAAAACAACAATTTCTTCTTGACTTCTTGGGGGAAATCCGTCCATTCGCATTCAAACACGGCGTAAGGAATACTGCTGCTCTAAATCACGAACAAATTCAATTGCTGGTGAATTGCTCCTTTGAGATTGTTTTACCTTAACTTCCACTTCATTTCCGAACCAACAATACATAAATATTTGGACTGTTATCGCAATTCCGTAACCCAATAGTGATAAAAACTCGTTAGAAAAAGGAACCAACTAGAATGTGATTTGACTGAGGGCATTGTAATAGATTATTTTTAGGCAACTTACCAAAGTCAACTGAAACATTGAAAGACCGATTGAAATTCCGCTGACAAAAAACTGGACTAACAAAATCCAGTTCAAAAATGTGTTGCATTTTTCGGCATAACTGAAAAGGGGAGTTTTATTAATGGAAGGGAAAAATCGCTTTTGTACCTCAGAGTTTGCTTGTGATGGTCAATACAAT
This sequence comes from Tenebrio molitor, assembly GCF_963966145.1. Taxonomy (NCBI): domain Eukaryota; kingdom Metazoa; phylum Arthropoda; class Insecta; order Coleoptera; family Tenebrionidae; genus Tenebrio; species Tenebrio molitor. Next base: position 44,844,896 of record NC_091046.1, read on the forward strand.
AGACAAGTTTGTCGTTGATGTCACCAGCCACAGCCAAATTGTGAAGATTTCTTAAATTATCGCAAAGAATGTCAAACTGGCTGCCATTGAACACGTTGACTGCAGCCACCAAAGCATCGATGTTCACATGGACAGTGGTGATAAATCCCACACTGACTATCTGGTAGACGTAGGTGATCTCGTAAAGAGGGGACACCTTGGTGTTGTAAGGGTACCAAGCTAAGAACGGGAGGCGCTTCTCTCCAGCTGTCTTGTCCAAAAGAGGAAAAATCGCCCAAAACAAGTTGGTACCGCAGCACATGATCAAAAACGTTTGATAGATCACTCTCCAAAAGAACACGCTCGTCTCTATTAGAGCTCTCTGTTGGGCTGTTTTCGGTTGGAACAAATCGGTCTCCAAGATTTTCAACAGTTGCTTCAACATCTCCATGTTCTTGATTAAATAGTACACCTTGAAGACCACCAGCATTTCGACCAAGAGGACGTAGATGGTTCCAGTGATGGCCTCCAGGTTGTCACGGATGAAGTAGATGTTGACCACTTGAAAGAAGATGTGGCCTATCAGGAATACAGTGAGGAGGAGGGTGGCATGGAGGGCGTAGACACCAGGCTTGTAGGTTTCGTCGCCGCTAGGCCACAAACCCAAAACTCGCAACGTTCTTATGTTCATCGTAATGTTAGCTTTCCAGTCGTATTTATCCATGAATCAAATCAAAAGTGATAAAATGTCTAAAATAGAAATTCTAACGAATTAAAAAGATGCTCTAACAAAATGAAACAAAAATGAACTGGAATTTGTTTAAGAGTTGTGACACTGAATTGGTTTAAACGAATCGCAGCTTTGACTTTAAAGTTTGATGAAAAATATTATAAACCCTATCTGTTGACCAATCAGGTCCTCTGCTTCTGAATCTGCGCAGTAAACTCCACAAAACAATAAAATATTCATCTATTAGATTCAATTTTTTTCCTATTAAAATTTTATAGCGAACAAGAATATACACTACCTTTTCTTCTTCGACTCTTCTTCAGAATGTCTGTTACACTCCCAAAGCCACTAGACACAAAAATACTTCGCAACAAAATTTACACCGACCACTCTTTTTACAAACCCCTTCAATCATATTTTTCATTGGACCCTATCATTAATTTGTAACGGTGATAGTCTTTATCTTAACCCTTCAATTAATACAAAATTTATTAATTAGGCCGAACCCTCTCATTACAATTTTTCTTTCGATAGTCAGCAATCAACTGCAATTATTTTTCATGAGATGGAGAGGCAGACATGGATTATTCATAAGAGCAAGAGCTGGGAGGGTAATTATCCAGAATTCAATTTCCACGCCCCTTTTCATTTGGTTTTTTCGCTTTTTCGACTTAAACGACAAGTCTTTAGTGCGGATTGGATTTTTAATGTGTCTGGTACCTCTCCAAAAAGGTAAGAGTGTCATTTTTTATTCTTAAATTCTTGCAAGTCATCAAAACGGTTCACGTTCACTGTATGAAAATCTAAAATCTTATCTCGACCAATTTGTGAACGCACGTGATTCGTTCTTATCAACATCTGACCGCTCTCAAGATCAACACTTATCAATTATGTTAAAAATGGATTCTAATCTCTTCAAACAGTTTAGCAGAATTTCGACTTTTTGTAATGATTTTTAGTATGACTGAATAATAATAAAGGGATAAATAATAAACCACCACACTGAGCTTTGTTGATAGGGAATTACACCCTGCCCTATAGTCCAATCAGTAATAATGGTCGTTGCCTTAGAAAAGGTGGGGTAGGGATGATTTTGAAATATACAATGATGAAAACTACAAGTTTTCGACCTTGGGGGTGGTGAGCGCGAGCCGCCATCTTGAGTTAAAGATGCAAAAAACAAGTTTTTACAGAATAACTCGATAAGCGTCCATTATATGAGAAAAATGTTCAAATAAAAATTGTAAAGGATAACATTTGGTAACTTTTTTCTGTTCATACTTTTCTTGTAAGTTTAGCTGGGACTAAGATACAATCGACGAAAAATGCAATTTAACAAAATTTTTACTCCAAAAAACGTCAAACTTTATTGTTAGTATATTTTGTAAATGGTCAAATCAAATATTTTCTTCTTTTTTTTTTTTTCTTAACCCTCCCCTACCCGGCGGAACGGCAATTTTGCCGGAGTACATACCTTTTTGAATTTCAACTACCAATGTGTTACCTAAATCCAGAATTTTTTAATTTTTAAAAAGAGATTGCGGTACTATCCCGTCGCTGAAATTACAAGTGGTAAAATCGAAATTTTTTCTAAACACCAAAGATTTCTCATAACAACGCAGAGCTCTAAATATTTATTAATTTTTGTGTTATATGTCTGTGTTATATTATATGAATTTGGAACAGCTATATCTAAAAGATATGCTTGCTTTTGTTGTTTATTTAAAATAATAATGTCTGGTCTGTTATGCTTAATATGAATGTCAGTTAAAACTGTTCGATCAAAATATAATTTGTAATTGTCATTTTCCAAACAACTTTCTGGTGTATAACTATAATGTGGTTGTGTATTCTTTAATAAATTGAATTTAACAGCTAAATTCATGTGTATAATTTTAGCGAATATATCATGACGTTTCTTATATTCGCTTTGAGCCAAAACGGTGCAAGAAGAAATAATGTGTTCAATTGTTTCCCCTTCAGTTCCGCAAATCCTACATTTATCAATGATCGATTGCAAACCGCATATGTGTTCTTTATAATTTCTTGTATTTATAACACGATCTTGTATCGCAAATAGAAAACCCTCCGTCTCGGGGTGAATATTTGATTTCTTAAGCCATGCATGAGAAGCCTGAATATTAATTTCTGGTTGTTCCAGTTCTTTAAAGTATCTCCCATGTAAAGACTTCTGTTTTATATTTGCTATAGTGTCAGGTATATTTGGCTCAACAATATCTGAAATTATATTATAACTTAAATTTAAAGGTGTGTAACCTTTATCGGCTGAAACCAAAGCATTAAAAAAATGTGTTATCATGAAGGATATTGCAACAAAATTTAGCAATTTAGAACTTGTAGATAATTTAAATGGGATCAGCGGAATATTTTTCCTTCACCACACAAGATTTTTAGTTTTATTGCTGCTAAACTTTCGGTTCTCAATAATTTCCCAAAACAAGACTTTCACTTTATCATTGCTCTATTTTCTACATTGTACACAATCCAGTACATCTAAGAAAAGACATAAAGCATTTCTTTTGCATTTCTCACAACCAATAATGCCTTATTTGTCATTTTTTTTATTTTTACAATCCACAATTTACCTAATAGTTATTGATTTTCAATGAATTTTACATTTCTTAATCTAAGTAATATTTCAGAACAACTAACCATTTTCGAAATCAACCACCTGCATCTTCCACAATAATTTTAGTCAACGTCAATCTAGGAATTCACTTTTTTTAACGAAAAATCTCTAAAAATTTTTCCTTGGCCCAATAAGATCCTTAGGTTTTTAATAAACCCTTCCTTTCTAAATATGTAATTAGCCAAAAAGAAACATTCACTTTGCCATAACTTTATTTTCAAAATTAAGGTAAGTACACATTTCCAAGAAAATTTTAGTACAAACAAGAAAAGATATACACCATTTCCTTTGGATTTTCCATTTCATTGAAAAGTGCCTAATTTTATTTTTACTTATTTATCAAACACACTAAATTTTGCTTATTTGTTATTTTCGTTTATTAATTGTTGCACATACAAGGAAAGGTGTACACCATTTTGCTTTGTATTTCTAACATTTAATAGTGCAAATTTTTATTTTCGATTATTTAACAACTTTATCAAATCGTGCATTCCTGTCATCCTTCATGTTCCTTTTTGCATATTTCCCTTTCTCTAGCACACACCATCTATTTTCGGTCATTAACTTGGTGTAGAAGAGCAAAATAAGACCAAGAAGTTTTTATAATCTAAAATCCAAAAAGTGCTGAAAATGGATTTAGACTCAAACAAATCTCTTTGCCTTCATAAAAGTGTCCAGCGAAAGATAAAATAAATTCAGTGCTGACAACTTGACAGGTACTTGTGCCCTCATTGTGAAAAACAACAACTTCTTTTTGACATCTTCGGGGAAATCTGTCCATTCGCATTCAAACACAGCGTACGGAATATTTCTGCTCTAAAACAAAAACCCAACCAATACCTAAAACCAGGGGTATTTTATTTTCTACAATACTTTAACTTCCACTTCATTTCCAGACCAACAGTACATAAATATCTGCAAGGTTATGGCAAATCCATATGCCAAAAGTGACAAAAACTCGCTCGAAAGAGGAACCAACTGAGAAATAAATTTCAGATAAAAGAATCAAACGAGAACCACTCACCAGAGTCAACTGAAACATTGAAATGCCGATAGATATTGTGAAAATGAAAAACTGAACCAAAAGAATCCAGTTCAAGAACTTGTTGCACTTGTCGGCATAACTGCAAATTGCAATTTGATCAAGTGAAGACTAAAATGACTGTTGTACCTTAGAGTTTGCTTGTGGTGCTCAATACAGTTGATAAGTTTGTCATTGATTCCTGTTGAATCAGTCAGAACGTGAAGATTTCTTAAATTATCGCTAAGAATGTCAAACTGGCTGGCATTGAACACACTGATGGCAGCCACCAAAGCGTCAACGTTCACATGAACGGTGGTGATAAACCCAACACTGACAATCTGGTAGACGTAGGTAATTTCATAAAGAGGCGATGTTGTGGTGTTGTAAGGGTACCAAGCCAAGAACGGGAGACGCTTCTCTCCGGCTGTTTTGTCCAAAAGTGGAAAAAGAGCCCAGAACAAGTTAGTACCACAACACATGCTCAAAAACAGTTGGTAGATTATCTTCCAAAAGTAAATACTCGATTCTATCAGAGCCTTCTGTTGGGCGGTCTTGGGCTGAAACAAGTCGGTCTCTAGAGTCTTCAAAAGTTGCTTCAACATCTTCATGTTCTTGACCAAGTAGTAGACCTTGAACACCACCAACATCTCGACGAGGAGGACGTAGATGGTTCCAGTGATGGCTTCTAGATTGTCGCGGATGAAGTAGATGTTGGCAGCTTGGAAGAAGAGGTGTCCCAGCAGAAACACAACGAGGAGGATGGCGGCATGGAGGGCGTAGAGGCCAGGTTCGTAGGATTCATCGCCTTTGGGCCACAACCCCAAGACTCGCAGCGTCCATATATTCATCTTGATGTTCGCTTTCCAGTCGTATTTATCCATGAATAAACCGAAAAGGGCTAGAAGTGTGCAGCAACAAAGCTGTGGAGAACTAAACAATTATCTTACAGCGGTTTAGACCCTAGATGTGATTTGAAATTTGATTGAAAAAGTTGCCATAAAGAATTAAAGTTCAGAAAGTAAATTATAATTAAATGAAGGAATTAGAATTTGTTTCAATTAACAATTTGAAGTATTTTTGGAACTGATGTAACACAGTCAGACACAGCTTTCACTTGAAAATTTGATTCAAAATGTTCTAAATCATATCTGGTAACGTTCTCATCTTCTGAATCTGCGCCGACGACCCCACCATTTAACACCAATAAAATATTAACTTCATAGACAACAATTTGTCTGTATTAAAAAATTATTAGAAACACAAATAGAAATGTCCAACACCGTTAAAAGTAATCTACTTTTCCTCCTTGCGTCCTCACCAAAATGATACTTTTACATCACCTTGCTCCACTAAAGACGAAAATATATTCACAACTAAATTTACACCGACATTTTCTCTCTTCTAAACAACCCCTTTTATTATATTTTTAATTGGACCCTATCATTAACTTGTGATACTCTTTCTTTTTCCTTACCCTTCAATTAATACAAAATTTATTAATTAAGCCAAGCCCTCTCGTTACAATTTTTCATTAGACAGTCAGCGATCATCTGCAATTATTTTTCACGAGATACTGAGGCAGATATGGATTATTCATAAGACCAAGAGCTGAGAGGGTAATTATCCAGAATTAAATTTCCACGCCCCTTTTAACATTTCATTTGGTTTTTTTGCTTGTTCCACTTAAACGACAATAATTCTTAGTGTGGGTTTTATTTTTAATGTATCCAGTGCCGTCTCCAGAAAGGTAAACATGTGTCAGATTGTATTCTTCCACTTTTTCATGTCATTTAAGTGAGTCCCACAATATCAAAATATATAATCTTATCTCGAGCAATTCAATCATTGTTCAAAATGTAGTAGAATTTGTTGTTACCTAAGCAACCCTTAAGGCTTCAGTGTTTTAAAGGCCCTTTTTCGCAGGCATTTTAGTGTCAAAAACAGGGATTATGATTCAGGTAGATGTGAATTGTCAAAATGACATTTGGCTTTTTCTTGTAATACGACTGATTTTGGGGGAATATTTTTTGCGGAAGTCATTTTGTTTATTGTTGTTCTACGGTTTAGTATAAACCTTTTAAACGATTTAATTCACAAGTAAAGGAAGTGAAAATGGCGTTTTTAAGACTGAAGGTACTATTCCGGCCAAAAAATTTCGTCCACCCTTTTCCTGTCATTTTACAAAAATTGCCTGTATTGTCATTATGGTTGACGTTTGCAAATTAAAATTTGAAATGTATTACTGTCACCCCTAAGAACGTAGGCACAATTTGATTGACATATGTCAACATGTGAAGTGAGGTTAATCTTCCTAAAGGCTGCTTTACAGCATACGTGAGTGGAATGACAGTTGTGGACGAAATTTTTTGTCCGCCATTGTACTTGAGTAACACGAATTTAATCTCCACTCTTTCAATTATCTATCTGTTAAATTTTATTAAAATTTATGATCAGATAATAGAGATATAAGACCTAAATGTCTTAGGTAGGACATCTGTATCAATAGGTACTGTTCCAACTATGTTCAAAAATCTAAAAACCATTGTGGTGCAAATGACTTATCTGTCACTGTGATAAGAAATAGGAAATAGGAAATGTCATGAAAAAAGTGTGTTACTTGCACCACAATGTTTTTTTTATTTTTGAATAGCGTTTATATTATGCAGATATTTTTGCAAAATACAGGAATACTGTAACATTGTTGACAACGGAATGGATTTCTTCACTAAAATTCAAATATTCGAGCTTTTTGATTGGCTTAAATTTTTCGAGAGAAATAGTCACCGTAAATACTGGTGACTGACTCTGACGAATTCAGCGAAAGTGAAGATGGCAATACATACAGTGAATAAAATGTATAAAATATTAATTAAAAAATTCTAATGTATTTACTTTTACTGGATATCCCTTTTTATAATCATTAAATTCTTTTTACAATATTTTTTTTTAACCAAGTGATTTCAGTGAAGTGCGCACCCGTTACGCCACTGGTAAGATTCTACTTGTCAGATTCGCATGACTCAGTGTGCTACTCTTAGAACAGGCAGACAGTCGCCACATAAATTTTCGAACAAGGTTGCAATACTTATCCACAATCATTTTGAATCGTCCAATAGAAAAATATTTAAAATATCAGTTGTTCACCGTCTCTGAGATCACAAATAAACTTTTTACTAATTTTAACTTCCAAATTGTTAATTTTTTTTGCCAAATATACTTTGATGTAGATTTACAATCAATTTAAATTCATTTGATGTATTGGGTGATTCAAAATGATTGTGGAGAACTATGGCGACTATGTACGAAAATTTATGTGGCAACTGTATGGGTGGTGTAGAGCTGACATTTGTATGACATTTCATCATAAGAGTGCATTTGATTTTTTTTATTGCACATTGATTTGACAATTTTTAAAATTGCGCGACTATGAATTGTCAAAGAAATGTCAATTCTATCCTACCCACACAGTTGCCACATAAATTTTCGTTCATAGTTGCCATACTTACCCACAATCATTTTAAATCACCCAATAAGATTTTATTTGAACTAATCAGCTTCGAAATCAACAATTTCTTTCTCCGACTATAATACATAAGTATACATATTTAACGATTTCTTTCATTTTAATTTTGGTTAGTCATTAAGAAAAAAATTCTTCACCCCGGTAGTGTACGAGTACTTGAAGATTTTGTTACAGTCACAAATGATCGTGAGTATGTTAACTAAATATCTTTCAATAATGGAAAATCTTGATGAAATTCAACTACGTGGAACTTTCAAAGTAAGCATTCCATTTAAAAAATAATATTTTATTTTTTGAACAAACAACAACTTTAAGAATATTATCTTTATTAATTTTATTTTAGTGCTCTTAAGTGTGCAGTTGCATATGAACCCTAATTAAACAAGAATATTTTTAAAAACAAAAATTCTTCAATGCAGATTGTATTTTTATTTAATAATAGATTAAAAGAAGAAGTGAGTGAGTCCAGAGATTGAAGACCGAGACGACAACTGGGCGAACCACAAAAAGACCTACTCTACTATACTATTTTATCTTCAAGCAGATCACAAAAAAAATCGGACATGAACTAAATTTTTCAGATCAACTAACTTTTTACGAAATCAACAATCATTTTCTTAGAGGAATCTGATTGAATTCTTTTTTCGTTGTTATTATTATTGTTTAACACCCACTGAAATATTTTTTGTTCGATACCTCCTTAGAAAGTGGGTCTGTATCCATGGTTACCAGTGAGTGAAGGTTCCACCTTTGCTCATTCTCTTTTGCTCACGCACTTTCGCTCACGTACTTTCTCTCACGCACTTTCGCTCACGCACTTTCGCTCACGCATAATTGAAATTCGATTTTATGAAAAAGAATTTGTATATTGAAAATAATTACATACCAATAATAACTAAACGTTATTCACGTGGAGTTGAACATTTCAAGGTCAATAACTATTTAACTCTTCTCTGAAAACTTTTCATTCACCACATAAGATTTTTAGATTTATTGCAAAATATTTCATTTCTCAATAATTTCCAAAAAAAAATTCATTTTGCCATAACTTTATTTTCAGAATCAAAATACGAGTATACATATACCAAGATACACCATTTTCCTAGCATTTTTCATTACATTTAAAACTGCCTAATTTATGCTTATGAGATTTATCAACTGTTGCTTATTTGTTACCTTCATTTGTTTCTTGTTGTACAGGCAAGGACAGATGTATAGGTACTATCGACTAGCAAAAAAAAACTGGTACAGTCACGGTCACGTAACTTCGTCAGTCGTTGTCATTCAACTGACGTTAGCTGTAAAACAGGTTTTATATATTTCTAACCCCACACTGGAATTTTTGACATGGATGTCAAAAGCGTCACTGGTGGCATTTTTGATTTTTATTTCTGTCACAAACATTTCGAATGTCAGTCATAATGACAATAAAGCTTAGGCTACACAAGTTTTTTGGAGTTGACAGTAAAATAAGTGACGAAATTCCGTGGCTGTAACTGTACATGGTGTTGCTTCAGACACTTCCAAAACTCAATCAAAAATGTGAGTTTTGGAAGTGTCTATAGTAACATACTGTACCAGTTTTTTTGCTAGTCAATAGTACATCATTTGCTTGGCATTTTTAATATTTAATAGTGCAAATTTTTATTTTCTATTAAATTTATTGAAATGTGCATTCCTGTTATCCTTTATGTACTTTTTTCGTCAATCACACATCAACTATCTTCGATCATTAACTTGGTGTAGAAGAGCAAAATAAGACCAAGAAGTTTTTATAATCTAAAATCAAAATAAAATGCTGAAATTGGATTTAGATTTAACAAATCTCTTTGCCTTCATAAAAGTGTCCAGCGAAAGATAAATTAAATTCAGTGCTGACAACTTGACAGGTACTTGTGCCCTCATTGTGAAAAACAACAACTTCTTTTTGACATCTTCGGGGAAATCTGTCCATTCGCATTCAAACATGGCGTACGGAATATTCCTGCTCTAAAACAAAAACCCAACCAATACCTAAAACCAGGGGTATTTTATTTTCGACAATACTTTAACTTCCACTTCATTTCCAGACCAACAGTACATCAATATCTGCAAGGTTATGGCAAATCCGTATGCCAAGAGCGACAAGAACTCGCTCGAAAGAGGCACCAACTGAGAAATAAATTTCACATAAAAGAATCAAACGAGAACCACTCACCAGAGTCAACTCAAACATTGAAATGCCGATTGAAATTGTGAAAATGAAAAACTGAACCAACAGAATCCACTTCAAGAACTTGTTGCACTTCTCGGCATAACTGCAAATTGCAATTTGATCAAGTGAAGATTGAAATGACTGCTGTACCTAAGAGTTTGCTTGTGGTGCTCAATACAGTTGATAAGTTTGTCATTGATGCCTGTTGAATCCGTCAGAACGTGAAGATTTCTTAAATTATCGATAAGAATGTCAAACTGGCTGGCATTGAACACAGTGATGGCAGTCACCAAAGCGTCAACGTTCACATGAACGGTGGTGAAAAATCCAGCACTGACAATTTGGTAGACGTAAGTAATTTCATAAAGAGGCGATGTTGTGGTGTTGTAAGGGTACCAAGCCAAGAACGGGAGACGCCTCTCACCAGCTGTCTTATCCAAAAGAGGAAACAACGCCCAGAACAGGTTGCAACCGCAACACATGATCAAGAGCAACTGGTATATTATCCTCCAAAAATAAACACTCGATTCTATCAGCGCTTTCTGTTCGGCGCTTTTGGGCTGAAACAAATCGCTTTCAAGAGTTTTCAACAGTTGCTTCAACATGTCCATGTTCTTGGCCACGTAAAAGACCTTGAACACCACCAAAATCTCCATGAGAAGGACGTAGATGGTTCCAGTGATGGCTTCTAGATTGTCGCGGATGAAGTAGATGTTGGCAGCTTGGAAGAAGAGGTGGCCCAGCAGAAACACAACGAGGAGGATGGCGGCATGGAGGGCGTAGAGGCCAGGTTCGTAGGATTCATCGCCTTTGGGCCACAACCCCAAGACTCGCAGCGTCCATATATTCATCTTGATGTTCGCCTTCCAGTCGTATTTATCCATGAATAAACCGAAAAGGGCTAGAAGTGTGCAGCAACAAGGCTGTGGAGAAGTAAAAAATTATCTTACAGCGGTTTAGACTTTAGATGTGAATTGAAATTTGATTGAAAAAGTTGTCATAAAGAAGATTTGAAGTATTTTTAGAACTGATCTTAATGTAATACAGTCAGACACAGCTTTCACTTTGATTCAAAATGTTCTAAATCATATCTCGTAATGTTCTTATCTTCTGAATCTGCGCCGACAACCCCACCATTTAAAACCAATAAAATATTAACTTAATAGACAACAATTTGTCTGTATTAAAAAATTATTAGAAACACAAATAGAAATGTTCAACACCGTTAAAAGTAACCTACTTTTCCAGCTTTGCGTCCTCACCAAAATGATACTTTTACATCACCTTGCGCCACTTGAGACGAAAATATATTCACAACTAAATTTACACCGGCATTTTCTCTCTTCTCAACAACCCCTTTCATTATATTTTTAATTGGACCCTATCATTAACTTGTGAGACTCTTTGTTTTTCCTTACCCTTCAATTAATACAAAATTTATTAATTAAGCCAAACCCTCTCGTTACAATTTTTCATTACACAGTCAGCGATCATCTGCAATTATTTTTCACGAGATACAGAGGCAGATATGGATTATTCATAAGAGCAAGAACTGAGGGGGTAATTATCCAGAATTAAATTTCCACACCCCTTTTAACATTTCATTTGGTTTTTTCGCTTGTTCCACTTAAACGACAAGTGTTAGTGTGGGTTTTATTTTTAATGTGTCTAGTGCCGTCTCCAGAAAGGTAAACTTGTGTCAGATTGTATTCTTCCATTTTTTCATGTCATTGAAGTGAGTCCTAGAATCAAGGACAATGGAACAAAATTTAGCAGATATAGAACACTTATAGAAAAATGTTTAAAATATCAGTGGTTCACCGTCTTTGAGATCACAAATAAACTTTTTACTAATTGTAACTTCCAAATTGTTAAATTATTTTGCCAAATATACTTTGGTGTAAATTTACAGTCAATTTAAATTCATTTATCTACGATCGTGTAAAACGTAGGCACTTTTTGCACTAAAAATTGTTGTCAAAGTTGACGTTTAGTGAACTGACGGAATCGTGCCATAAAACTTTTAGTACACGCTTTTTTTCTTCAAACGTCCGTAAATTATGACATTATCCTGCTGCATTGATAATGCTAAAGTGTCACTTCATTGTCATGGCATCTAACAAGCTGACGTAAAAGTTATTATCTCCGCTGATGACCGGCTGTAAAGTAAACTAGCTAAATCATTTCAAATTCCTACCTGGTCTCTTAACATGTCTTAAATAATTTGTTATGAAGGTTTGAAGAAAAAATAGTATATGTTATTCGGAGCAAAAATGGTTTTATGTGCTTTGGCTTTGACTTTGGCCAATCTACCAGCCGCAGCACATAAAACTTCATTTTTGCTCCTCATAACATAATATACTATTATAGCACAGAACTGTCAGAATATAACAATACAATTTGTTGGAAACATTATTTAGAAGTAGGTTGCTAAACAATAACAATTATTTTATACAAATTTATGTTGAAACCGGTGCGATAATCTCACGATCGTAGATAAAATGTTGTAAGACATACGTGTAAAAAGTTCCTTTGTTGCACTCACATCCTTTAAAATACTCCCTCGTACCTCCCTCGTACCTCGGTCGTATTTTGAACCCGTTCGTGCAATAAAGGATAACTTTTTACACTTATATCTTAAATAACTATTAAAATTATTAAAGATTTAACGTCAGAATTGAATATTTGGTACTTAGATGACGGTACTTTAGGAGGTAAAGTTTCAGACGTCTTACACGACTTAGAAAAAATTATTTCTGATTAAAAAAAAATTGGTTTAACTCTTAACTTCAATAAATGTGAACTTTACTTTTTTGCTTCCGTTTCTCCGACCGATAATAGTTATTTATTTAACGAGTTCGTGTGTAATTTTGGCTTTTTTTGGCATGAGTGGACCAGTTTAAAACTCGAGTGAAACGAGAGTTTTAAAGGTCCACGAGTGCCACAAAAAACCAAAATTACACAAGAACGAGTTGAATACAACGTTTTTTTGTTCGACGAGCCCCTTAAAGGCTCCAAATCGCTAAAAATCTTTAAAATTAGCTTGACGTTTCGTTTTGACAAGTTGTCAAAATTTTCAAAATCCGTTCACACAGGAGAAAATTCTCAAATTCTGACAGTGTCGAACAAAAAATCTATTTTTATGGATAAATTTCAATCCTTAACCCCAGGTTTACATATTTCTAATAATTAAGATTTTTTTTTACTAGGTTGTCCCATTCTTGATGAAGCAATTCCTTTATTTTTTTCTAAAAAAATTGAAAAATTCTCTTTGCTTTCCGCAAACCTCTGTAAAATTAACCCTCATATTAGTTTATTTTTACTTCGTCACTGTTTTTGGATTCCAAAATTTATCTATCTTCTCAGGAATTGGATATTATCATTCATTCTATTTTGGAAAAAATTTAAAATATTAAATTTTCAAACAGATCTTGGGCTCAAGCAAAGTTACCTGTCCGTTTTGGTGGTTTAGGTATTAGATCTATCTCTGATATTTCAACACCAGCTTTTCTTGCTTCAATATGTGCTAATTCCAATCTAATTAATTCAATTCTTCCTTTACATTTTTCAAAATGTGAATCAGTGTACTTTAATGAAGCCATTGAAGAATGGAATATTAAATCAAATATGGCACTACATCCTAGTTCTACTTCTTCTCAAAGACAATGGGATTTACCAATTATTGAGCATTTCCATAACAATTTATTGTCTTCTTCAGATGTTACACAGAAAGCCATTTTATTAGCAGTTTCTGAACCTGAATCAGGTGCTTGGCTTGATGCTTTACCTTCTTCTAAATTAGGTACTCTCTTAGAAAAAACCACATTACAAATTGCCGTTTCCCTTAGACTAGGTATCAGTATTTGTCAACCTCATATCTGTACTTGCGGTTCGTTTATTGATACTTTGAGTCATCATGGATTGTCTTGCATAAAAAGTGCAGGAACAATTTCAAGACACAGTTGCCTTAATGACATTTTAAAACGTGCTTTTTCTTCTCCCAATATCCCTTGCATTCTCGAACCGACTGGTGTTCTGAGGGATGATGGCAAACGTCCAGATGGGATAACCAATATCCCATGGAAAAAAGGCAAATCACTTGTTTCTCATTTATCTGATTCGTCCATTACTTTTTTGTTGCGTTTGCTGTGGAGACGTTGGGTCCTTGGAGCAATGATGCACTTTCTTTGCTTTCTTTGCGCATTAGTATTGCGATTCAGAAGGGGTAATGCTGCCAGTGTTATTGGGACTGTGCTTTTATCTTCTACTTTTAAAGAACTATTTTATTTGCTTTAATTTTATCTATTTATATGTACAGTCGATGGACAAATAAAACTGGGACAAAAATGACAATCACATAAGTCAAAATTTACAAATTTGCATCGTTTAAATACGGCTTTGTCACAAATAGGTTAACTTTCGTATGACATATTCTATAGATACTGACAAATATATTGACAATTGAATGGTCTGATTTACATAGATTAAATTTTAAGTGTCCCAGTTTTATTTGTCCACCGACCGTACCTATAATAATAATAAATGAAGTATCGCATTAAAAAAAAATAACTACATATTAATGTATTGGGTGATTCAAAATAATTGTGGGCAACTGTGGCAACTATATATGAAAATTTATGTGGCAACTGTGTGGGTGGGGTAGAGTTGATATTTATACATATGACATTTCATAAGCGCGCATTTGATTTTTTTTATACCATTGCACATTGATTTGACAATTTTCAAAATTGCGCGACTATGAACTGTCAAAGAAATGTCAACAATTAAAAAAAAATCACTTTACCATAATTTTATTTTCAGAATTAAAATACGAGTATACATATACCAAGATAGCAAGATACACCATTTTCCTAGCATTTTTCACTACATTCAAAAGTGCCTAATTTATGCTTATGACTTATGAGATTTATCAACTGTTGCTTATTTGTTATCATCGTTTGTTTCTTGTTGTACAGATAAGGAAAGATGTATACATAATTTGCTTGGCATTTTTAACATTTAATAGTGCAAATTTTTATTTTCTATTAAATTTATTGGATTATGCATTCCTGTTATCCTTTATGTACGTTTTTGCATTTTTTTTCCTCAATCACGCATCAACTATCTTCGATCATTAACTTGGTGTAGAAGAGCAAAATAAGACCAAGAAGTTTTTATAATCTAAAATCCAAAAAAAAATGCTGAAAATGGATTTAGACTCAAACAAATCTCTTTGCCTTCATAAAAGTGTCCAGCGAAAGATAAATTAAATTCAGTGCTGACAACTTGACAGGTACTTGTGCCCTCATTGTGAAAAACAACAACTTCTTTTTGACATCTTCGGGGAAATCTGTCCATTCGCATTCAAACACGGCATAGGGAATATTTCTGCTCTAAAACAAAAACCCAAGCAATACCTAAAACGAGATTTATTTCATTTTCGACAATACTTTAACTTCCACTTCATTTCCAGACCAACAGTACATAAATATCTCCAGTGTTATGGCAAATCCATATGCCAAGAGCGACAAAAACTCGCCCGAAAGAGGGACCAGCTGAGAAATAAATTTCACATAAAAGAATCAAACGAGAACCACTCACCAGAGTCAACTGAAACATTGAAATGCCGATTGAAATTGTGAAAATGAAAAACTGAACCAACAGAATCCACTTCAAGAACTTGTTGCACTTGTCGGCATAACTGCAAATCGCAATTTGATCAAGTGAAGATTGAAATGACTGTTGTACCTAAGAGTTTGCTTGTGGTGCTCAATACAGTTGATTAATTTGTCATTGATACCAGTTGAATCAGTCAGAACGTGAAGATTTCTTAGATTGTCGCAAAGAATGTCAAACTGGCTGGCATTGAACACAGTGATGGCAGTCACCAAAGCGTCAAGGTTCACATGAACCGTGGCGAATAGCCCAACACTGACAATCTGGTAGATGTAAGTAATTTCGTAAAGAGGCGATATTGTGGTGTTGTAAGGGTACCACGCCAAGAACGGGAGCCGCTTCTCTCCGGCTGTCTTGTCCAAAAGGGGAAAAAGAGCCCAGAACAAGTTGTTACCACAACCCATAGTCAAAAGCATCTGGTATATTATCCTCCAAAAATAAATACTCGATTCTATCAGCGCTTTCTGTTCGGCGCTTTTGGGCTGAAACAAATCACTCTCTAGAGTTTTCAACAGTTGCTTCAACATGTCCATGTTCTTGGCCACGTATAAGACCTTGAACACCACCAAAATCTCCATGAGCAGGACGTAGATGGTTCCCGTGATGGCTTCTAGATCGTCGCGGATGAAGTAGATGTTGGCCGATTGGAAGAAGAGGTGACCCAGCAGAAACACAACGAGGAGGAAGGCGGCATGGACGGCGTAAAGTCCAGGTTCGTAGACTTCGTCCCCCTTGGGCCACATCCCTAAAACGCGCAGCATCCAGATGGTCATCTTGATGTGGACTTTCCAGTCGTACTTCTTCATTTCAACGCGCTGAGATCTGCAAATGAGCAATAACAACGTACCAAAAATGGGAAATTGAAAAAATTGGTGTTGCTTCTAAAAGTGTAGAAGTGTTGTGGGACAACTGTAATTTATATTTCCACTTAGACAGTCTGCTCAGCTCTTGACCAATCAGGAGTAGGGTCTTGCATCTGCGCAGGATTAATTAAAAATCGATACTGTGCACAGTTTTTTTCGAAAACTCTTTAGGAATCGTTTACGACAAGATTTTACAAAATCGCCAAAAATTACTATTGCAGATTTTTTTTCATTCTTGATCCCAATTTCTCCTGATATATTTGTCAAGCTGACAGCACTTACTAACCCACTTGGCTCCTATGACACTCTTCCTCTCCAAGAAATATTTTTAACACGGCCAAGGTTACTACACACCAAAATAAATACGGCCGACATTTTTCCTCGTTCCTCCCTTCAATTATTATATTTTTAATTGGACCCTATCATTAACCTAATAAGTCTTTGTTTTTCTTAACCCTTCAATTAATACCTACGAAATTTAAATTAGGGCAAACCCTCTCATTACACTTTTTCTTTCGATACCCTGCAGTTATTTTTCATGAAGTGGAGAGACAGACATGGATTATTCACGAGGCCAAGAGCTGAGAGGGTAATTATCCAGAATAATCGTCCACATTGCCACGCCCCCATTAACATTTTATCAGTTTTTTATCACCTCTTGTCGCGACTCAAAGATTAGTTGGTGGTGTGGAAGAAAACACTCCAGTTTTTATCAAATTTTTATTTTTAGATTTTCGCAAGTCATCTAAACACAAATCTACGATATCAAAATCTAAATTTAATCTCGACGACTCATCTGGTTCAAGGTTAACAAAGTGTCGCCAACCGTACAAGAAATAAAAGTTGGTCCAATAAGATTTGAGTCGAGTGCACAACTACTAAACACCTAATACTGAACAAGTGGGCCCATAAATTCCTAACCTACAACAACTAATTTATCACTTATAAATAAATAATTAGCAAGATGTCCATTGAAATAACAAGAAGTCCATCACTTAGCAATACAAGTTGCCGCCTTCGTTCTCTATCAGCTGCGTGCGGACGAAACTTGCGATCTTATCATTGAGGGCCAGTTTGACAACGTCCTTTTCAAAGTCTTCCAGTTTGCCGACGCCGACCAGGTATCCGTTGAGACGCGCGGCCACGTGAGATGTCTGCAAAAGCTCCGGCGTCAAGCCCAGCTCTTCGCACAACCAGGAGTGCTCCTGCAGGCGGTACTTCTGGTGGTAGCTGAAGAAAACAATCAGATCTGGCAGAGACACACTCCTGCTGACTTACTTCTCAGCCGGGTAGAACGCCCCAGCTGGTCCGATCTCGGTGACGAGCTTCTCGTTGCGTTTGTGCGCCTCCTTCTTCAGCGAGATCTCCGCGATTCGCTTCTGGTCGTCGTCGTGGTAGAGGATCAGCGACATGTACTGAAATTTTCTGTTAGAACTGTTCAGATTCCTCTTCAAGACTTACTTGGCGCTTGATGATGGTGGTCAAGCCGTACTCGTGGTTGTTCCAGAAGAGCTGCAAAAGCTCGTCGTAGCTGACGGCTTTGGGGTCGTAGTCGATGTCGATGACTTCGGTGTGGTCTCCTCTGCAAACGCACGATCAGAAGGGAATTGCTCGCCTGGGGGGTACTCACAGTTTGCGGTACTGGGGGTCCATGGTGGTGCCTCCGGAGTAGCCCACCCGCGTCCGGAGCACGCCAGGGTGGGCGCCGAAGAGGGCGTCGCACGCCCAGAAGCAGCCCATGCCGAAGGTGGCCTTCTTGAAGGGGACGGTGATCTCGTGCAACAAGCTCGGCATCGTGACTGGACAACCTGGAGGACCAAGAGTTACTACTTTTACTACTACTTATACTACGACGGTTATCGAAGATCTCTGGGTCAATGCGAAAAGGCAAGTCATCCTCGGTTTTGTTATCAGTATCATTCATAAGTGCGGCTGATGTAACAGCGGTGTAGATTTACTGAAGTGCCGTCTTGCATCAGCTTTTGAAGCGCTGATAAGGCGGATTGGTCAACAATGGTCTGATGGATGAGATAATTATGTTTATTGTGGCTGCGAGTTTGGACGGAGTGTTTGCAGATGTTGATGGATCTAATGGCGGAGCAAGATTGACAGGTTTGCCGACATTTTGTGTGGTGGATAATTCAGCTACACTTGTCAAAAAATTCTACACTGAGGTTGTCAAACTATACAAAGCTTTTGAAGGTGGCAAATGTAGTGTGGAAGGTATGAAGGTAAGCACCAAGCACATCAAGGAAAAATTACCTTTTTAGTTTGCACTGGGGGGTGGTAAGTACCGGAAAGTAGTTTAATAAAAATCACAGTCGACTAAATTCGTTTTTGGAAATTTGACAACATTACACCGAAAACCAGATTTTTTTAATTATTTCCTTTTTATTTCATTTCTAAAACTTATGATTGAACTGTACGTTAGTGAGAAATTGTCATAAATTCCAAATATCTTACAAGCGCGCCTTATAATTACTGGTTAGATTGTCACAAATTTAAAAAAATCCCTGCCTGATTATGCCCATGTCTACAAAATGTCAAAAAAATGAGAAAAAAACGAGAATTAATGTCATACATAATAAAGATAGGTTATGATATTTACGACCGTTTTACAATGGAGCATTTTCCATCGCGTCAAAGCATGATTTTGACGACCAGTTTTTTTTGCTCGCGACAGTACTTTTCCTCGTAGTGCCAACTTAACGACAAGTCGCCAATCCACATCTATAACGTTCCGACTATAGTTAAATTTTTATTTGACATCTCCGGTTTTTGGTTTAAGTTTCTTGAGAATTAAAAATGCAAAATTGTTGATGAAAGATGAATCTCAGAATAAATAACAACAGTTTGATAAAAAAACGAATAAATATGTTTTGAAGAAATTAGAACCTGATGCAAGCGTCTGTGAATCCGGAGAATATTTTTGCGGGAAACACAGATAATGACCGGGGTGATCGACACAGAAATAAAGTTATCAATAAAAATATTGCAAATAAAAAACATGTATGTACCGTTGGTTGCGAAAAAACGGGAAATGAAAATTTTCCTGATGTAAATCTGGTTTTGTCCATTTGTGAATTCATTGTCTGTTTGGCAATACTCCTATCAAGTAATTTTTAAAAATGTCATTGACTTTTGACAATAATTCTAACCTATCTCTCGTAAGAAGGTTTCTATGGAAAAATTGTAAAATGTGTCAATTTTATTCTGACAGTTGCCGGTTTTTTTTTTGCAACCAACTGTGAAATAAATGAGTTCACGTTGGAGGAAAATTCCTTATCACTTATCCTTGAGTTATTAATGTTGTAGAAAAGCATTTCGATGCTGCTACAAAAGTGATAACGAAAATAAATCATTAGGTGAAGTTTTAGGACAAGCAAACTGTGGCAGCTTTACCAGGTGAGTTAGAATAATTTTCAAATTTAAGAGAGTACAAAAAAAGGATGAAGAAATTTTAAAATTAAAAAACTTGGTTTAACAGATAATGTTTACACCTTGAATCCAAAAGAAATGTTTAGATAACCTCAAAAAAGTTGTATTTTCTAAAAATGTGCCCCAACATATTATAGCTCTGGTTTAATTGGAAGTTATCTGAATTTCAGATTTTTGAAACGTTGTCGAGGATAAGAATATTTGTATCACAAGGCCAGAAATTGTCATTTTGCAAAATGACAGGTTCTCACCGTCTGATACACAACATTTTTTCGGCCGACAATTTTTTAAAGCAGAAGAAATGGTTTTTATTAAAATATTACCGGATAGGGAATTTATTTTTCTTCCATTGGCGACATGGGCCATTACGAAAAATTATTAAAACTTCAAATTCAAAAATCAAGTAAGTCTTAGTGCTTGTGTTTTTGACATTTAATTATGTTAATCTGCACTTGCAAAATAACAGTTTCTGGACCTTGTGATAGACTCCGTCCACTGATAGATTGCACTTTTTTAAATATCCTTAGATAACAAAATCCCCAAACCATAACATTAAAATATTATCCAAGTATCGTAGATTGTGTTGGTAATACCTTGAAACATTCGCGCCACTGATTCTCATTGGTTCTTATAAAACCCACGCGAAAAATAAATTATATGACATTTCAAATTTGAAACTGTCAGTGCTGTCAAGTGGTTTAAGCATTTAGATTTGCGATTTTTCATCTTTAGAGCTATGTTTTGCGTTCCTCTGGTTTTAAAAGTTATTAGTTTTGACCGTGCTGCTGTTTTGATCTGTTCCGTTGCGATTTTTGTTGATTTTTTTGAATTTGTGAAGTGAGTGCGTGCCTCAAGAATCTAGCATAATGAACACTTTAAGTGACATTACAAACATCGAAAATGATTCAGAGGTAATTTTTGTTCATGCATTAAATAAAACTTTTGTTTGTGTTTAGCCATTTCCGAAAAAAGCTGGATATTTTAATTTCAGTAGCCAGCTTTTTTCGGAAATGAATTGTGCCTTACATTTTTAATTCCGTCGGGCACATTGTCACTCGTGAAATACCCTGTATTAATAAAACCCAATATATTACTCCTACTATACTGAAGTTTTCTTTCGTCTTTCCTAAACGCAAACATGCAGAATAATAATAAAACATCACGTGTAAACCTGCTCTTTCCATTTTTTAAATTTCGCGCCGAAACTATTTGTTGTAGCGTAGAGCGAACACTTTTAGTAACATTTATGTCAAGCAATCTATGAGTGGACAGAGTTTACAAATAACTGTTAAGACGTATTGACACTCAGTACCACCAACCTAAAATCTTTCATTAAAAGTTCCCGTTTCGATTTTTTCTTGCCCAGGCATGGAATTCAGTATTTCAAGACGATTTGGGCGAATGAAAACTCAGTAAATTTAGACGGAGGTCGAAAAAGGAAAATTTCCAATACCTCTTCAAAAAAAATTGTAAAATAACCATTAAACTCATTATTTCATAAAATTTGAAAACATTTGAAGACAATGAGAAACAAGTTTTTCTATTAAAGTTGCTGTATTTTCTAAAAACGATTTGTAAAATTTCTCTGTTAACAGATTCGACACAAATCTCAAGTCTTCAAAATCTTCTGGAGACGTTGAATACAACTATTTCTGTTAACAGCGATCTCTTTGCTCTCACATTTATAAATTTTGGATGCAATATAGATGTTCAGAGAATTCTTCAAAAGTAGAAAGATAACAATTACAACACAATTTTACGTGAAAGTTGTTATAGTTTGTACAGGCAGCTTGTAACACCTCTCGCCAAAATGAGTCTGACCCTGTTTGCTTCAAAATTCTTAAAACGTTATCGAGATGTTAAGTACAATGCAAATGTTTTGAAAAGTCTTTTAAAAAAATTAAAAATAACATCAAAGTACTTATTCTGTCACTGTAACATTTTGAATGTAGGTACTCGTAAATGATAAATAGAAAGATTTTGCGATTTTTAAAGTGACTTGTCTTTATATTTTGTCTATACATATTTGTTTCCAAGAAATTATCACCACAGTGAAAGTAATTCAGACAATACAGCATTTTGTCTTTTAATGCAACACCATTTTATATTTTGTTAGTAGCGTCTTTACTACGTATTTATTATATTCCAACGAAGAAACTGAGAAATTATTCACTTTTGTAAATGTTCCACCTTAAATTTTCTTTCACAAAATCACAATCACGAAAAATTGACCGTTACAACTGCACATTGCTAATAAAAAAATTAATGCTTTGCAAATGATTCAGATTCTGATAAAGTAATTGCACCGACAGGTGCATCACGGCGTTTTTTGCAACATCGAGAATGCGAACTGATTTGATTTATGCGTCACGAAAGAAATACTCAAGAACAAATTTTAAAACAATTAACACCATTGTACTTTACCCACAACAAATGAGGTGATAACTGCAATTAAAACACTTGCGTTAAAAACGTCCAAACCGTTAACTGTTATTGGCAACCCTTTAACTTTAACTGTCGATAATTACCACTCGAGAAGAAGAAACGAACCACAAGCAGCGGTGTTAAAATTGTCCGATTATTTTATGTACTGCACAAATCGGTGTGGAAGAAGAACCGACGGCACTTCTTGTTCCGCTATCTCCACGTTGACCTCACCTACTCGAGCAGCTCAGCCGCTCCAGCGGTTATCAGTTCTTTCTTAGTAGCGCACTCCCAGCGAAAAACCCGATATCTTATCGCTTCAGCTGCGGCCACACATTTTTAATTAACAATAAGTAAGTCAAGTATGACGAACAAGGTTGTCAAAATTCGGTCTAGTTACGACTTTCTAAACATCCCGGACGGGATGATGAAATCGGCGAGCGCTCGGGATCACTCTTCGAAGACGACCCGAAAGAAAGAAAACGAACCGGCCGAGTGAGGTTTCACTTTTGGCGCGAGACCTTTTCACGTCCCGAAAATTGGCAACGGCTAGGTCCTAGATTCGCAGCCTTGGCCGCAATACCGCCGCGAAGCCGCTCCGTAAAAGTATCACGTTCTGCTGGGAAGCATCTGCGTTGAGAGGCCGTAATTGCCGTCATTAAAAAGAGGAATGTCCGCCGCCCCGGGCGCCGACCGAGAGCCGCCGCGTTCTTCAGGGGGCGGCCAGACGGGGCTAAATAGGGCAACACGCGACTCCCGAACAAACATTCGGGAGTTTCGTCAGCGAAAGGTGAACAACTCCCGAAATTTTTCACCAGACCAAATACTAAATAGACACTGAGTGCACTTACCTTAAGTCTTCTGAGTGGCAGCGGCGCAGCTTACCCGATCGGCGGCACTGTTCAGATTGAATCAGTTTACTGACTCTCTGCCGGATGATGGCTATATTATAACAATCGAACATAATCCACGTGATCATGCAGATTCAGACGGTCTCAACCGGATTATGTCATTGTAAAAACAAATTAAAAGGACTGTAAAATTAATTTTATGCCCGCGGGGGATTTCGCAACTGATCCATTCATTTCCACGAGGTGCTCTCCTAGCAAATCTCTTCACCACGTGCTTCTCCCAAAGTTTCGCCTCCAAAGGAGAAAAACTCAAGCTAGTTCATACAGCAACAGTTAATTGCCGCAACAGCTAATTGGCGCTTTATGACACGGGCAATAACAATTTTAATACTTGATTTATCAAATTTGACAAATTTTCCATCAGCCTGCAAATTGTTTAATTTGTTTGCCTCGTCGTAATTAAGTTTAAAAAACTAATCTCTTTGCACTGTTTGTGTTTCAACGCTTTATTGGTGCTAACATACAAGCTGGTCCAAAAAAAAACGTTGAGAGATAATTTGTTTTCTAGATGGTATAAAAGAGTGAGCACGTGAATTGTCCCTCCAAGTACAAAACTCGTGACCTCCTTATCACAGTCATCATCCATTACCATCGTATAACGTCAAAATCAATCTTGGCCTTCAAGATTAGAAGAAATGAGGCGTAGACTGTATAAAGGTTACATCTAACGACAATTTAGATAAAGTATTTTCTACTCTGACTCGTATTTTGGGATCAACAACTACCGACCCCTCACACAAATAAATTCTTATTCGTTATAATTAGCAACTGATTAGTGTTTTGGGTATTTTGGAACATCATCAGTTTCGTTATCTGAAGAAGTGAAGCTGTTTTTGTCGAGACCCGTTCCTTCCAAAAATATTCCAATTCCGTTTTGTTCTATTTGGGTTATGTCACGCAAAGACATTTTTTTAATTTTTGTACTTCTCCAATGTCACTTTTTCTTCGAGGACACAGAATGGTCAGACGCGATCATCATCGTCCAGAATTGGCGAGATTTTTGCATAAGCAGCAGTAATAACATTAGTTAAAGGTCAAAGTTTGTTACAAACATATCTCCAATTAGTGAAAATAATTAGGAAGTCGCAGTAATGTTGGTTATCGGCGCGATTAAAAATGATCTAGAGGGTTCGTGGAAGTAATGGAATAAATCGAAAATGTACGGAGCGATTATGAAATGTATTTTAAGCAGTGCACGTTTCCAAGATTTAATCCGCTAGAACTAATACAATAAATAAAAGTGTCAAGGATGAGGCGGAATGGAAGTGAAACAGTTAATGCAATAAGAGGATGTGACAATGTGTACATCACGATACAATGCACGCGCCACATAAATTAATATTTCAATTGTGGAGTCTACGAAATGATTAATCGACGAGAATTACAAGCACGTGCACGATTTAAGTTTAATCAAAGTTTAATGATCGGGGGGCGAAGAACTGATAATGTGACGCAGGATCGTAAATCAGTTAAAATGTCAGAATTTTGGATTGAAGACGCCTTCAAGATTTGTTTACGAATTGATTTATTTCTGATTAAATTTGTTATCTGCAAGGATTACGCGGTGTTGACATTTTTCAAATTCCAGATCTTGACGTTGCCCAACCAAGTGTATTTTGGGTTGCCTATATCATTTTCTTCAAACATTTATTAATATTCTAGTGTAATACAACAAATAAATGCCAATTAGTCATGTTTTAATGGTGAAAACATTATTTTCTTATTTGTTCATGGACACAAAAGCTTTATTTTGCAATAAAATACCAAAAAATGACGGGGTCTGAAAAACCAAGGGCTTACCAACACAACGGCTTTTAAAATTTTTATTTATCGTCGTTAATGTGTCCTCTGCCTCTTATTAAATATTAATTATTAAATATTAAAGGATGATTGATTTAATTCAAACTGGGCTCAAGCCAGATGGTTATCCGATGGATACTAAAAAGTAAAAATGCCAATTCCAGAATTTGACAACTGACAGCTGAAATAATTTTAAAACGATATGAAAGGATCTTGTGAAACAGCAAACTTATCTTGATCACTTTGGTCCAGCAACACACCAGGATATGGAAGAGAGACCCAAGAATTCACCGACTCGTAGACAACCAGTAGATAAGTTGTAACAATATCCGAAGAAGTGCTTTTGACTGACTGTTTAGCAAGTTTAGCGAGTAAATTTCCAAAGAAGTACTCGATATTGTTAAGAGAAAATGAATTATTAAGAAGACGACCTCTCTATTCCCAGACCCGTCCCCACTGATTTTTGTTTGTTTTGAAAATGAGTAAAGAATCTTCAACTTATTTTCCGGTTGGTGAAGCAGCTCAGATTTCTACTTTTGTCCGAGATTCTAAATTAAGAACTACTCCAATAATGTAGATACATGAAACGCTTTTGACAAGTTCTTGAATTTCCTGAAATTATTTTTAGGTTAGGAAGATAAGGGGTTGCAAAAGAACACAAGGTGACACAACAAAATAAAATTTTATTCTAGGAAAATTTTGATACAAAATTCATAGTGTTTGTAGTTGGTGTAATGTAACAAGCCTAGATTTAAATAAAAATTAATTTATACACTATCTCTATGAATAAATAACAAATTAAAAATATTTACACTATGGGCTATTTGTGAAGTACTTGTTATATTTACAAAAATTATTGCTCGGCGTATTAAATAAAAAAAAAATCAATCAGAAATAATCAACTCAACATTTACAATATCAATAGTTAAGTAAATCTCTTTAATCTCGTTAATAACGCAACAACTGAGACCTGTGGGGCCCACCTACAAACAAATTTGTCGGACAGGACTTGATAAAACAGGCACTTCTGATATTGTTGTTCTGTGTGTGGTGTGACTAATAAACGATAATTTAGATCACGAAATCAAGTCTTTTTATTTCTCTTCACTCTTCAACTTCCGTACAGTAAAAAATATAAAAGAGAGTACAAATGGAAATGTAAGTACCCTACTATAAAATATGAAGTACTAATCTCCAAAAATGGAAGAAAGTCTATCAATACGAACACCGATCACATGAAATTAAGTACAACGCTTCGGCATCTTATCACAAGTTTGGAATGTAGTAGACTCGCAATAGTCCCTAATACTGGATTACTGGACGACGCAGCACCGCTTCGACTTGGAGTAGCCGACGCTCTCCTCGGCAGTCTCCCCCGTGAACCTGACAATGTCTGCGGTGGGACTGGGGCTGCCCTCGTCGGTGATGCTGCCCATCGGCGAGGTGATGCTGTTCACGTCCGACGAGTTGTTCCTGATCTGCATGCGCTGCTTCTTCAGGTCGGCGAGGGTGCCGTTGCCGTTGATGGTGACCACCACGTGCACCGTCACCTTGCCGTTCACGTCGGTCGTGTACGAGTTGCCCTTCGTGTCCACCAGGTGGTTCTCCAGGAGCGAGTCGTCGTCCTTGCCCTCGGGGGCCTTGCGGTTCTCGATCACCTGCAGGGCGGTCGACTCCGGGGCCTCCTTCACTTCCGAGTTGTTGTTGGTGGTGAACGAGGGGGCTCTGCTGATCTTCGGGGGCGGCTGGATCGGGGGGCTCGGCTCCGAGCTCTCCAAACCCTGCAAAACCAGTTTTTATTTTGCTTTTAGTGCAACAGTTTCGGGCGGCTCCACTTTGTACGACAAGCACACGACCGGATTTTTCCTTTTCTTCATGACTCGAACCGCAGCACAAACCAACTGCGGAACGTAAACAGCATTTTTCGTAAATATTCGACTGAAATTATACAACTGAATTTCACCAGAGGAATTTATTAAATTCGTAGCGCACACGAGCCAAACGCCACACATTTGCGCCGCCTCTAACAACTTTCGTGCTAATCCATATGTTCAGTGATAGGAAATAATGAAATTCCGCTTGATTTCTACAAAAGAAGAAATGGACGTGATCCTGACCGATAAAGCGATGCAATTAGACGACCGACTGGTGAAATCGCTCGATTATTAATTGCACAACTCCGATTTTGGTTTCGTCGGAAGCCGACATTATTGTTTTCGATGAAAAGTAAAAGTCTCTCCACATAACAAACTACATGTATTTATGTTACGATTAGCATTAGTTTCACGCCGCCGAACACTGCATTTGGCAACGCCTATTGCAATAGGTGCATTCGAATTCAAAACAAATAAAACGATTCATTCCAACGGGATCGGAAAGTTGCGCCCCGGCTTGCATTATTTATGCTGCGGATTAGAGAAATGCTGAGTGGATAAGGGGCTTTTGTCCAATCTACACCGACTGGAACAGAACGTTCAATTAAAAAATTCGGAACGAGATTCGGAGATTAATTCGTCGGGTAAATTGTAGGTCGGCTTGCGACTCCGATACGCCAAAGCAAATATTTTGAGGGGGCTTGCGATTCGACAAAATCTGGAAATTGAGATCAACCCGTGTCAACATCGGGGTCCGGGGACGGCTCGATATTGAAAGTGCGAAGTAAACATCGACACGACTGGATGGTCGCAGTGGGGCGCCACCAGAGACGGTTTGCAAACATTGGGGGCCCCGAAGTGCACAGAAATACTTCAATGTTCCTCGACGTTTTAGATTAAGGACAGAATTGAAAGAAGCGCGAAAAGGAACAGGTTTTATAAAGTGTAGGCATTGTTGCAATCATTTCTAAGTGCTTGTAGTAAATCCAAAAGACTCCTGGAATGTCAAAATTAAATTTGGAATAAAATGTTTGTTTTGACTGTTCTTGGTTACAAAATTTCTCTCGGAGTGTACATGTCAAATTAAAAAACAAAATACCTTGTAATGTTTTCAATTTAAACCGAATTAAAACTCACAATTGGAGTTGCTTTAGCACAAATTTGTAATCAACTCCGATTTTTAGAACTTTGTTGCAATACAAATGGATCGTTTGAAAAATGATGAATACCAACCGGGTAATATGAAAATCACCGATGAATTAACCAAATTATAATTTTGCTTTTGATAGTCCAGATGGTTTTTGAATTTACTATAATCATCCATTATGTATTACCATATCCATTAGGATATGAGCACGACATTGGATTTTTAAATAATTAAGGGGCTCATTCAAGAAACTCAGATTTACGTGAAATAGATATGGCAACATTGCACGATTGCAAGTGAACAGTGACGACGTCAAATGTCAAATTGGAAAAAGTTTAAAATGTTTTTGAAGAAATGGATTTCAAAAAATTAAGTTTTGGGACAATGTATAACAAAAAATGGTCAAGTGGAATAGCAACATGCATGAATCTAACATAAAGAAGAAATGCAAAGATTTTTGTGCATCTTATCCCTCAACGCCATGTTGCCAAACTTCCACCCCGTGCTTTCATCAGCTGGTAATTTACATAATTTAAACAATATCATTTCTTCGTTTACAGCTTTTTCAAATTTTTTATTTCGTTGCTTTATTACTCGGAAACGACTTCGGATTTGATGTAAAAAAATTTTTAATTACATCACTTTGTGTTCTGTTGTAACAAAAAATTCGGATTTTATTTTGGGACGTGCCTAGTAATCGATTCAGTTTAAACAATATAATTGGAATTCGGAAAGCTGAAGACAATTCAGAATTTTATCAACAATTTTCTCTGTATATTCATTCAGACAGAACATGGCAGTTACTTATGTGACTATAATTTTCAATCTTTTATCCTTATTAAAATAGAGGATTAATGCATATTTTTCTCAAAACACTTTTAACAATGTATTAACACAATGTTCGCCACAGAAAAACCCAAAATGTTGACAATCGGAGACACTTTTTTTGCTTAATTAATGAGAATTTTTATACAAACCTTTTTTTATTTTATTTTGTATTGTTTGCTACAAGAAAGTGTCTGTTTACTCTTCTCCTTAACTAAAATCTTTTATGTACGTCCAAAGTTCATAAAAAAGGATTCTTTTTGGTGGATCAGCAAATATGTTTGAAACCTTAATTATTGTCACATCAGACGCTTAATTACACCGTTCAAATATTTGTTTAAATCACGTTTTTTTCCATCTCATTTGCTATCACTTTTCTAAAAAACCACTTTGCATTTCTGATCCTCCACTCGACCATAAAGTTTCTCTGACTATTGTCACTCTTTAAAACATAGCTTATGTCGTCATTAATTATCTTATTATAAACATATTTTATCAGTATCACTGATATCCCAAAAACACCTACAAAAAGTAGGTACCAAATTTTTTTTCTAAAAAAAATCGCTGTTTGCAAAAAAGTGCTATACGAACTTCTTACACGTGCGAGATAAAAAATTGTCCAATTTAGTACTTTACTGAATTAAGCAATTCTTTGACGTTTCCTAATTTTCATTTTTAGACATCCGTTTGTTTAAAAAAATTATTTCTACAAATTTGGAATACAGAAGAGCCGCATTTTCCCTTGAGCGCCCATGGCCCTCAAGACGCCATGTGAAAACTTGGTAACTGAATTTAGTATTTAATCTTGTGCCATGTTTTAGATTCTAATCGAATTGTGAAGTCTTTAACAACCCTTTTAATTAAAAGGTAATTCCAATCCCAGGCCGAGAGCGCCCCATTTTGCTTTCTTAAATTACGCTCACAGTAATTACAGATCAAGAGACGTTAGATGGAGGCTCTGTCTTACTTAACTGCTAACGCTGTTATTATTCTCATCGCAACTTTTAACACCGAGATTAATTTAATATCTGTCGTAACTGTCTCAAAAATGGAGTCTGTCATTGTCCATCAACACTTTAATTTTTTCGACGCGGTTGCACCATTGTCTTCCCGCTTTAAATTTATCAATTAACGTCACTGTCCAAACCTGTCAACCCAACACAACTTCCCATTAAACCAATAATTAAATATAATTAAAAACTCTACACGCGTGACCAGAACTCTTCCAAACAGTAAAAAACTTTTACCAGCTAGTGTCACAGTGTCACCACTAAAAACAACTACTCTTTTGGTTTCCTTTCCGACGGTAATTTTTATTTCATATTGTATAAATAAATAAGATCTTTATCTTGGGCAATGCGACCCCTGGAGTCACTTTCCGACAGACGTAACTCCCCCAGGAAGCATTTTCTTCTCTCAGATTTCGTCGACATCTTTACGGAAAGAACCCTTGTTGGCTGGAATCTCGCTCTCGATGGCCGCCGATTACACTTCTCCCTTAAAACGCCCCTGGCAACCACAAAAGCAATTCGCACAACATCAGCTGCACACGTGGTGGGACCAGTGAAAAGAAAAATTCGCACGAACTTGCAAAAGGACAAATTAGGAGTTTGGAGTTTTGCTAAATCGATTCCGAACATGTTGCGAGTTGCGTCGAATTAGATTGAAAGTTTAAACAAGCGTCGGGAGTTTGATATTCGGGGCACATTATTAAGCAAACACATCGAGCAAAAGCTTGACAGATAACAATAAGCTGGAATATCTCGTAGGGTCGCGAAGTAATCAGAACAACAAAATTAAATCGTCAAGAAAATAACTCCTCTTAATTACAGAAATGTTAACGAAGCGAGCGCTTAAGGAGGACGGAGCGGATTAAAACCGGCGCCCTGGAGAACCTTCCACTCCGGTGGAATTTCATATCATTTTTATCAACGTTCTGTTTTTATTAAAACCTCGCCGCAGACCATCTAGTTATCTCCGTGCGCAATTTGCTCTTCGAAATTTCTTTTTTCGAGTAAACACTGCGAAACAACCCACCCCGGTTTATTAAAATAAACAGGCCGACTTAATTTTCGTCGTAAACACACTCTTCGTGTTTTTCCACCGTGTTGTGTAAAGTTGAAAGTTCGCCGTAACAAGACGCCATCTCTTATGTACATAAATTAAGGAGAGTTTCATCGTGCACTCGCAGATAACAGGAATCTTCATACATTTTAAACACGACTGGCTTCGAGCGAACAAAGCGAACAAGTTCTGTTTGCTTTGGGGAAGTCGGAGAGCAGTCGAAAGCAGAAAAATAAACGTGATTTCGTTACGGGTGGATTCAAGGGAGCTCGCCCCGCTTCAAATATTTGTCGGATCGATTTCGGTGAATAACTTGGTGAAAAATTTTCGCGACTCGCCGGACTCACTTTGTTCTCGGCCTGCAGCCTCAACTTGGCCTCTTCGACGGCGTCCCGCCGCGCCGTCAGCCCCTTGTCCCGCAGCGACGTCCTCCGCACCGACTGCGTCCTGGTGTTGCTCTGCGACCGCCGCACTTTCCTCTTCGCCTCGTTTTGCCGCTTGATCTCTTGCTCCGTCCTCAGCTCCAGGATGCGCTCCTTGATCTCGGGGTCTTCGCAGATGTCTGAAACAAACCCTAGAAGTGGCGGGACTCGAGCGTGGACTCCTCACCTGCGGGGGTCTCGTCGTGTTTGTTCTTGGCGTTGAGGTCTGCCCCGGCTTGCGCCAACAACTCCAGGACTTCCAGCTGCAAACTCACAAATACAAAACGAACAGTTCTCAACGACGGTCATTACGTGTCCCCAGCAGGCGGCGGCGTGCGACGGCTGCCAGTCGTCCTTGTCCCGGACGTCCTTCCTCACGCTGTGCTCCAACAGGAACTCGACCACGCTCAAGTACCCGTTGGCGGCGGCGATGTGCAACTGAAAACAAAAAAGATATTTCCTTGTACTGTTAACTAAAACATTCCAGCGCAAAAGGTGCCTCCACCCCTCTGCTCAACAATTCATTTCCACTTGTGTAATTCTCGCTCCAACAAACTCGGGAATAATTACGCCGATTCAATAATTTAACGTCCCGACCTACCGGCGTGGCCCCCTGGGAGTCGTACGCCTCCAGGTCGCCGCCGCTCGCCACGATTTTCTTCATGTCGACCAACATCTGCTTCTCTGTGGCCGCCCTGGTGTCGTCGATCAGCTGCTGGGTCACCCCCCGTTTGGCCATCTCGCCCTCGATGTAGTCGAGGGCCGCCTCGTCCTCGCAGATGTCGTAGGGCATGTTCCCGTCGGCGTTGACCGCCAGCAGATTCGCCCCCCTCGATATGAGAATCCTGCGACAGGAAGGAAGTAGTCGGGGCCTGTGGAAGCGCCGTCGTCTTTACCTGACCAGTTTGAGGTGGCCGCAGGTGGCGGCGGCGTGGAGCGGCGTCCACTTCTCGCTGTCCTCGGCGTTCACGTTGGCGTTGTACTCGAGGAGGAGGAGCAGCATGGCTTCGTTGTTGTCGATGCAGCACTGGTGGAGGGCGGTTAGGCCGTCCTCGTTGCACGAGTCTGGGCTGACGCCCTTCATCAACAGGCGTCTCACTGGAAGGAAAATCCGACGTTAATGGAGTGGAGGGTCGACGCTGGTGGCGTTTTAATAAAGTGGCGGCGGAATCTGTTGCGATTTTTGCCGGAGTCGGCGTTCGCTTATCTGATCTTGGGGGTGCTTACGTAAAAGGACCAATCTTAATGGCGATCGGTTTAATGGGTGCGGAAGACGCCAACGGAATCGTCCGCGTTTCGAGATAAATCACCGGCTTGAGGTGACCACCTGGGGCACCAGCTCCGACTCTTTTCCAGATGACTTTCGTAATCTTTCACGCGTTAGTCTAGCTCTCGGCGACTAATATCGGCTCGAGTACCGTTCTAGATTGATTTTACAACCGATTAAATTTCCATTCTAATCTGTAGTGATGTATTGACGCAAAAAAAAAACGCCTGGGAACGAGATTTATTGGACACTTGTCCTGCAATTCTCCGATTCAACTCCATTGTGAAGATAACGAAATTATTTCTGTTTGTGCACAAATTCGTTCCCCGGCATTGTTCGCGTCCGCGCTGTTAATTGTATGACCGATTAATTATCCCTATTAATTTGCGTTCGTTAATTATCCTGAATGATAAAACTGTTGTAGGTTTTGGAAATTAACAGCGGCGCGAACCGGAGGATGGTCGCTAAATATTGGGTCATTTCATTAGAGCCGATGTTCGATGGCTTTAATGTAATTTGCCCGAACGAATCGATAGAGTTTTATTCTATTTTAGGTTCGCATTATTCCCCTGTACTAAGATTCAATTAGCAAGAATGTGACGGCGACGAAAGCCAAACACGCCGAAGCCAAATAAGTAATTAAAGACTGGTAATTTCGCAAGGTTGTCATAAATGTGTTACGAAAATAGGACGGCGCGGCTCGGCAAACTGAAGTTGCGGTCATTTGAAGGTTTCGCCGAGTGGACAAGAAAGCCCACTGTGCTGGAAGGAAATTTACGGAGATTGAAAGCCCAAAGACGAAATCCCACATTAAAGATCTTTCATGTGTGTATTTATTTCTTGAATCAACCTGCTTCTTATGACTTCGGTTATGTTGAACGCCCTTTGACTTCTGTCAATTCATATGTCTATGTCACCGAAATGGTAGTTCTGTTTTGCCTCTCTTTTCGTTCAAAACTGAAAACAAAATGCAAAACCAGCGGATCAATCGTTTTCTTGGGGATCATGTAAAAGACTTTCTTACCGCAGTAACCATCTCAGAACATTGTAATTAACACATTTAACAATGAAAACTGCAAAGTTGACAACTGTCAAATGTCAAATTTACAAATTCAGAAAAGGTGACAAATCTATATGTTTATATAAATAAATCACTGGAAACTACCACGTTAGAAACTGTACTACAAGAAATAAGTTAAGTACCAGCTGGACTTTATTTCGTATGTCGGCGTCAAATAAATCAGAATTATTCTAAATGTTTGTGGTACACCGTAGTTGGCTGTGATTTTCCGCCTCGCCCGGCTTTATAAATTTGACATTTGACAGCTCGGACTTGTCATTATGCAGTGTTCAAAGTGATAATTAAGATGTTTTGAATTAGTTAAGGCAGCAAAAGAGGATTTTGACACTATCTCGTGCAGGGCATCAGTTATTATAGTGAGTATTAAACACTTTCTTACTTTAACAACCACGAAAATGGTTTATTATCTGAAACAAGACACATTTATTTTATTGTATGTAATGTCTGATTATTGAAATGGAAAATTCAACAAGGATGAGTGAACTTATCTAATGAGTTGACAAGAACGAATACCTTACAAAATAATCTAATTTTTTTAAATTAGGAAATATCTGGTTAAAGATGTTAGAGATTTGTTCAGGCTGGAGGTGTAAAGAAAGGAAAATCAACTGGAAAGTTTCCAGAATCTGAGAAAGCTGTTGAGGCTTCAAGGATGACTCGAGCACAACCCACAAATATTTTGCAATATTTGAATATTTTAACCAAGGGTCGTATCAGGACACCGTTATTAATTTAAGTTGCCATTAACTCAAGTCCTGATTAGAGTAAACATAAAACGACATGGATATATGCAATTATAACCTGCCAGAAAGAGATGAATTCGTCACCATGGTAATTAAAGTCATGATTAAATTTAATACGGGTGTCGTGATACGGCCCCAAGTGTTTAAATGACAGCTTAAAAACTACAGAATGAAATAATTATGTTATTGGCGCAAATTGGTCAGACATTGTGGCAAAACATTTTTGGAAATAAGTGAAAAAAAGTAATCGAGCAATCAGCTAGTATTTTTTGTTTGAAAAAAATTATTACTTTTTTAGAATCTGCGTCTCTAATAGGTCTATTGTTGTATTCAATTTGGAGTCGTTTATGGGTATCTCTTAAAGCACTCGTAGTTTAATAGATTTGTAAGAAAATTTTTATCAATATTTCAGTGTATTATTGTCATTTACACCAAAAAATTTCCAATATTAATGTTCAAACTCTACTTTTTAACATATGTTGCAGATGTAGTTGCATCTGTTACCTTGAATTACCAATTAATACAAAATTCCCTAGAATTTGAAAATTTAATTTTTTTATTTAAAAATTAAAACAAGGGTGCAAATTCTAAAAAATAACATAAAAAACTTGTTTTATAAGGGCATTGGCGCGCTCGTTCCATACAAAACTCCCCTACGGGTCGTTTTCTACACCTGGAACTCGTGCGCCAAATCAACCCTTATAAAACTCGTTCTTTAATATACTATTACGTTACGTTCTTGTTTTTGTCATGTTTCAGTAAATTCAAGAGAAGAAATTTGTTGTGGTGTGATTTGATTTTAATTATTTGTGATATTTTTAAAATTTTAGATTACATCGTTTTAAAACCCCTTGTTTTTAGGCAACCAAGTAATCACCCCATGCAAAACAAAAATTAAAAAACTGTTCTCTTTGAGATAATATTCCATCTCTCGTATGTAACAACAAGAATCTGAGACCGACTCTACAAAGTCTTTGTTCACTAAAGCACTATTCAAATGAGTCCTTCAAATTTGTGAAAGAACCTCGATCAATGTCCGACAATCCAGCTCCGACGTAACATCACTAAATTTGGAACAATAAAGCTACATATTGATAAATTAATCTTCTCTAGCCGAAAACAAATCCGATGATGATCCACATAAATTCATTCAACTGTCAACACCGCATGTCAGTCATTGACATGTACAATTCGTTTTACGCTAATCCAAACAAATTCTAAGTCTAATTTTAACAAGTTTACATCGTACAAAAGAAACAAACAACCGATTAATTCCTCTTGTCGAAACCCTTTGCTGTGTGTACTTCGGCGAATGAATTACTGCGAGATTAATTGCGCCCCACCTTTGACACACTGCGCCCCAGAGTGGGGGCGGCTGCAACTTTCAAAATCCTGCCAACCACCGGACAACACGTGAAAACCGTTGTCACGGCGCGACCCACACCCTTCCCTCAATTTCGCTCCTCGTAAAATTTTAAATCAAATTAACAATCCGTTCGAAAGAACTCCGCTTCTGGGGTTCTTTCAGCCCGGCTATTGCAGCTTCCATCGCGGACTCGTCAAGTCATCGATTAAATTTCCACTAAAAGCACCACCGCGAAAAAAGACAACAACAACGTCCCACTGGAGGCAAAAAGGATTTGTTCCGAACGTAAAAAAATGATCGGAACATGTTTGAAACGCGCGAAATTCCAGAGCGGGACAAAAAAGCACGTAACGTGTGTTTTAATCAATTAAGTAACGACATTCCGTCCGGTACGCTAGGATTTTTTCCGGAGGCACGTGACCCGGTTTCGTGTCGTTTGCCCCAGATAACGACCCTTCCTGCTGGGACGAGGGTGCGATCGTAAACCGCCACTATTGAGAGACGATAACAGGCGCATAAAAAGCGTAATAACGCACCGAGTATTGTCTTGAATTCCTCCGGCACTATTTAGCGCAACGACGTTCCGATGGCGTTGACGCGGACGATGGAACAATGGAAATATGTAATCGGTTGGGATCATGGGAATGGAAAGCAAGGGAAAAATGGTTTTTCGGCGGGTCGCGGTGGGAATTTGTTTTCGGGACAAATCTAGTGGAAAGTGTGGAAATGTCCGGAATCGCGACCGGAGTCTTGCGTCTCTCGTTTTACGACGTAAAGAATCTAACCCGAATTTGCTTGTTCGTAAAGACGTGATGCAAATTTAAAGAGGATTAAAGGGGATTTGTGAATGACAAATCCTGATAAACGCCTCAGCTGCGGAGGGCTTCCGTCTTCAAATTTCATAATCTAGTAATTATTTAGTTTGCAACTGACTCGCCCAGAGTCACTCCCGACTATCGCGTTGTAGTTGTTATTGATGTTTTTTTTGGCCATCCCGTTACATTAAAGTTTCTGCGATTATTAAAAATTCACCAGTATCGACTGGCGCGCGTTATACAAATAAATTTTTCAAAACACTGTTACGCCGCCACCGTTAATTTTTTATTCGTGTGGGCTGGAAAATCAGGTTTTTGGTTCTCCTCTAACCATTTAGAAAAAATGTTCCAAATGCCAGAGTCGGTCGTTTTTGTTGTCCCTGACAGAAACAAAACACGAGGAAAATTCGAACAATTTTATTTTGTCACCTAAGACACCAGTTCATCTGATTCAACGACGCCGAAATTATGTCAGACCCTCGGAAAAAATTCTTTTGTTTCGTTGTCCCAATTCCCCCTCACAGGTAAAATGTGGGATGCGTTCCTGATTTAGCGTTAACATTTTCTTTTCTTATCTTGCGAGATATTTTCAAGCTCAACTGAGCAAAATTTTTTCCAGCTTCCTTGAGAAACACTATCACTCTCTGTCGTAAATTTCAATGTGGTTCATCCATTGTGAAAACCATATCGTGGACCAAATAAAAGTTTTCTTGCATCCAACAGTTCTAGAATGTCGTGGAGCGATTCCGCTTTTAAGATTCACTTAATTTAATTCAGATCATTAGAAGGCAACTCGCTATTTTCAGATTTTGCTAAAGGATCTGTAAGTATATTTAGTAATCTCCTGAACTAAATTTTTTGTTATTTATATTTTACGTTTAATAATTGGTTACGGGATCCAGTGGTGCATCTGGTGTTTTTCAGAGTACTCATTCAAGTTCCTGTTTATCAATTATGAACGGCATAACATACACTAGCTGTTCCATAAGCTTTCAAAATTTAAAACAAGACTCTAAGAATGTAAAAATATGTTTTTTATAATTTATAATATTTTATTTTCGGAGTTATTACAAACTGCAGTTGTGCTCCTTTGTGTTTTACGAATCCAAAACAGAGCAAACGTGTATAGAATCTTTTTATAGAGCACAATATTTCCTGCAAAAAAGTCACAGGCGTTTAAAAGTGCGCCGCGAAATACTCCAATTACGCGTGACTTCCGAGTCGGTGGTTCGCTTTGAAAAAAAATGAAATGGAAGTGTCTAGAAGCTATAAAGAAATTTTTAATACAAATTAGAGTTCAATTGTAATCATTTTCGAATTTTAACACTGGAATTTTTTAATTTCCAATTTTTATTAAGCTTTGAATGCTGCATAATCTGTACTGTTCGTCGCAAAATTACAATTTTAATATTACTGGGCTATTGATTTGTGAAAACAAAACGATGAGCTCTAAAATGTTCACTTTTTTAAGAAATCATTTTATCGATAACTTTTTTAGTATTCGTCACGAACCAGATCCATTTCCACTAACCACAATAATATAATTATCACTTGAAGCTAAGACTCTGGATAATACAATTTCTTTTGCCAATGAACTATTTGTTGAGGAAAAAATTCCATTTTGAAAAATCTAATCAGGGAAATGAATCGGTTAATAATAATTATTGATACTAAACAGAGCCTTTTCGTTTCATTTTGGACATTAAAAATTTCCGATTTTAGTTGTTTCGTCGACAAATACCTTGTAAAATGTCTTTTCTCCATCAATAAACAAACATACAGTATGATTTTGAAAGTGATGCAGACAATTTAACCTGAGGTAGTACATGTTAAAAGAAGGCAAAACAACCCAATTTACCTTGCATAAATGTTAATGGTTTACGAGAGAATCAAAGGAATCACTTTGTTTGGGAACCGCTGAAAAATTTCAAATTTGGCGGGCAATTTTGATGTACGACGAACTTAAAATGTCAAGTTTTTCTGTCATTCAATCTTTGATAAAATTTGTAAAGTGATGATAAAATAGTGCCTGCAACTTATTCAGAAAACAACAAAGTAAAAAGATTGTAATTGTGTAAAAGCATAAAATGAAACATCAAAGAAGTTACTCAAAAAGTTCGCCATCGTTTGCAATGCAAGCTTCAGCATCACGTGCCCGAGAAAGCCGAACTCGATTCAGAATGCCTCTGTTTTGACGAATTTCCTGAGCGGTGTCTGAAACTCGCAAACTGAGAAACTTCCGAGTGATTTGCAAGACGCCGAATACGAATACTTGTTCCTGGCTGGTTTCAATTTCGTGAAGAAATTATTCTTCTACAACTAAAATGCGATCTTCTCGTTGGCAGCCAAGATCGTGCTTATTCATTTCGAAACGCCCGAAATCGCGAAGATGCTGCACAACGTTTACAAAGGTTCGTGCAGTGAGACGTATCCTTTGAGGAAACATTTCACCGTAGATTTTCCGGTTCATTTATGAAAACAAAAAAGTCTACTATGAGTTTTTTGACCCATTTTTTCATAAAATTCAGTGGCCCCCAAACTTTTTTTGAAAAACTTTTAGCCCCCCTTTCTCGAAAAATATCAACATTTGTATAAAGCATTATTGGCTCAATCGTTACCTATTGTGGAGTTCTACCACTGGTTAAAATATCTGCACAACTTTCAAAGTCACCCTGTACATACCTACATTGATAAATCCTAAGAAAGTGCATTCCACCATGAACACTTTTATAACGCGATAGTTTCTATGAAACTGAAAAATATTTTTAAAACAGGAGGATCTATTGGCTGAAAATTCTGGCCAACAACCAATTTTCAGCATTGTTGAATTTTTCCCAATAACCGCGTCATTGTAAAACCTCGTTAAAACTGGAAAAGAACGAATTAATTAATCGAATTAAACGCAAACAGCTCGGTTCGCTTGACAGATCCACTTCGTTATTTGGTTTGCACACAAAACCGCCTCGTATCTGTGCGAACTAATGAACTAAGTTAATTAAACGACCGTGAATAAACACGTCCTATTGTTTCAATCT
The DNA here is from genome assembly GCF_963966145.1 of Tenebrio molitor. Lineage (NCBI taxonomy): Eukaryota > Metazoa > Arthropoda > Insecta > Coleoptera > Tenebrionidae > Tenebrio > Tenebrio molitor. The sequence continues at coordinate 44,884,747 of NC_091046.1, forward strand.
TGTCTCGTCTCCCGATTAGCTCAATTTAGCGCCCCCGTCGCCCTGCCCCGCACGAAAACACCGTGTTTTACCTGTTGGTCAAATTTGTTTAGGTCGGCGTTTTTCTGCGGCGGGGGGGCACTCTCATGAATATGGATGAGGAGTCCGTCCGGTCCCGACCCGAACTGGTTGGCTTTAACTTTTCATCGATGTTGTAAAATGACGTCAAACACAAATATTTATTAAGCCCATACCAGACCTCTCTCTATAAACAATTAAACGCGATACCTTCGGATTTGAGAAAAAATCCCGGCCAGACCCGCGCTCGAATCGAAACGGGCCGTGTAAACAGCGCAGATGAAACCTCCGGATTAATTTTTGATTCTGTGTGTGCCCAAAAAGGGATTAATTAGGTGCGGGGGCGGTCCACCCCCGCCTGGGGGTGTACGCAAACATGCACGAGTGGACGGGTCATCGATCAGGGTGGAAATATCATCGGGTCATTCTGATGGCGGTGCGGTTAATTTCCACTGACTTAAGGCGCCCGGAAAGAGGGATTAACCCCCGGAGAGGGTGCAATAAAGAACAAACCTGCCGGATCCGCACACAAAACACGCTTGGATTAAGTTATCGCCGGTTAAAAAAAAATCAAGTGGTGATTTTTATTTAGCCCCTGGTCGTTATGCAACCAAGAGTGCACACGCGACACCGTCTTTACCTTCGTCGATGTCGTTCCTGGCGGCCGCCTCCAGCAGGACGACGCTGTCGTTGAAGTAGATGCTCCGCTTGTTGGACTTCTGCTGCTTGGACGTCTTCCTGCTGTGCTCCTTTTCCTTCTGGGACCACACCTTGAGCTGGTGGTTGCGTCTCTTCCGCGCCAGACTCAGTCTCTCCTGGGTCGGCATCTGCTCGATGTGGGGCATCTCCTGGATCAGTTCGGAATGCTCCATCTCGTTTGGGTCGTTCACAGGACTGACATCAAACCCTGCAACGTACGGACTCGGTCAGGAGGGCTACTGGCGGTATCGCATGCCGGGGGCGGAATGAGCGGCGAAGAATAATCGCGCGGCTGGTGGAGGGAGGCCGGGGCCAATTAAAAGGGACGAATCCGTCGACCACGCGGAGGAGGCTCCGATTTCTGGAGCGTTTCGAAAAATTCCGGCGCTTCCGGTTGCTCAAGATGAAAGGAGTTGCGCGAGTCGTAAATGGGAAAATCTCGTCGGGACGGGAGGCTGTCGATGTGATTTATCGTCCCGATCGCGGGATGAATATTTAAAAAATTGAGATAAAACTCACATGATTTATCTCGGGGAGTGAATTGCAGGAGGATCGCCCTCTAAGGCCACATTTGTTTTCGGAAGAAACTAGCACGTTCCGCGGTCCTCCCGCCACCAAACTTCAATCGATCTCTCGCCGACGAACGATCTGCCAACGAAAATATTTTATCATCGCCCTTGTCACAATCATTATCGCTTTAAAAGTATGCGACTGGTATTAAAGGTATTATCAGCGGTCGGATAATCTAATTATCACGGTTAACACTTTTGCACTTTGCCTACTTGTCGAGTGGAAAATTGCGACAGCAAGTTGGAAAGTGGATGCATCGGTGGCCTTTTTCTCCACATTTTCCCGTCCTTACGGGTGACCTTAAACCCGCACAATTAACCGCTATCTATTATCCGCGAACAATACTACAAACTCGTATCGCCGAACATGATCTTGCTTTTACAAAGGGTGAACGCGATAAAACGAGAGGACGTGCATCGTCATGACCAGTTTAATTGGAGAAAAACGAGCCGCCGGGGGATCCCCGCGTGTGTCCTCTGTTTCTGATTCTTTTGTGAAAATGATGGCATTTCTGCTTCTAAATCTCCCGGAAAATAATAAAGCAGATGGCGCTTTGTCCTGGCTCCCGCATCTGATACCAGCTTTTAACCTTTTATTGTTCGGTTTCCGCCGCAAACGTTTTTTTAAAACGCCGGATCGGTCTTAATTATGTTGACGGCTTAATCTTATCTGAAGCAGCTTATCGCCGGCGAATGTCTTTTTCTCTTCGTTATCGGAAAATTTGCGCAACAGTTATCTTATCATCAGGTTCCGATTGTTTGCAAGAAAAACTCATTTTCGTGAAATGCCCTTAATGAATCATCTAGATGTATTTTTTGTTTCCGTTGTTTGCGTTTCATAAATTGGCGTGCATTGTGTTTGTGTTCGTTTACGAAATACATGTTGCTTTTAGTTGGCAAGGTTCGCAAGTTTGGAACGTAAGCGTTGTGGTAAAACAATGTTCTTCGGCAAGATGATTAACGACAGCACACGACGCGACCAGTGGAGTTGTGGTGCTTCGCACAATCGGTTTAATCGTTTTTTAATTAACTTTTAATGTAATCAATGTTTTTATTGTGTAAGAGTAATTAAAAAATCTATTAATTTTTTTTGCAAAGTAAAGATCGCACGACGATAAAAATTATATTTAATTTTTGAAGCCGCGATTTCTTTTGAACCAAGCCGTTTTATAATGCTTTTGTTAAGTCTTGTTAACCACAAGTCCTTGAGTAACACCAGTTTATTAGTTTACCGATTATCTCTTGAAACCTTAACAACACGAAAAACCCATAACAACATTGAAAGCAGTGAGATATTATTTATGGAATTATTTAGTAACGATCATTGTGTTTGACACAAAGAGATCGCTTCTGTGGAAACCGATTTCAATATCAGAAATCACTATTTATTTTTTTTATTTACGTTAATTTAAAGAGATCCAATCAGACGCGATAAAATTCACAAAAACTCTTCAAAACCTCAGGGTGAAATTTCAACTAATTTTTTGCCTTTTTTAATCTTTAAAAACAATTCAAAATATCCTTGTTTTTTTTGTTTTACATAATTTTTGAATTGCACTCATTGTTCCTATTACGTATTTAATAAAAAATAATCGCCAATTACTCTCAATTTTCTTATTTAAGAACGTAAACAGGAAAATACTAATTTTCAACAAGATAAGAGCCGACCGCACATTACAGAAATTACAACAGAGCTCCATTTCACCATTTCAACTGATCTTAATTCATCTATTTTATTTAACAATTGACGAAATGTGCATTCTTTTTAATCACAAATCTTTGAAGTACATGGCTTTATTATATTGCTGATTAGTTCTTGGAAATAAAAATTATTATTCTTAATTGTGTTCGATCTCCACATTTAAGAGAACATTGAAAATTTAAACAGAACAATACTTTTCACAACAAGATAACAAGCAAATGCACGTGTCAAGATTATATCTAGAAGATCTCCTTTAAATTATGTATTTGTAATTTTTAACCACTTTAACTGTTCCCAATTCATGTGTGTACTTTAATTCTTAACAATAACCATTAAGAGTAGAAGTGAGTCTTTTGGTGCTAAGCCCAGAAATTGAAGACCGAGACGAAGTCGAGGTCGTAACTGGGCGAAGCACAAAAAGACCTACTCTGAATGACACGAACTATTTTATCTTCAAGCGGATCACAAAAAAAAATTGGCCATGAACTCGTACTTGAAGGTTTCATAATACCGAATGACTATCAATGATTGAAAATTATTTTGTTATGTTGGTAACATATTTGAAATCTTTAGTTGGCAACATCGTTGGCATGACACACGCAATTTTCAAAATTGAAACAAACGTCAAGAAAATCTATTTTTTTCCAACGCCAATGTACTTCGTGACTTAACCTAACCTAAATAGAAATGATTGACAGATGATGCGCGAGAGGATTTGCACTACCAACTGCATCAGTGTTGCCGATCCACTATTTCGCTTCAATCATTTATAGTCACTATTAGTAAAGTCAACTAAAGTCTAAAGTTTACTTTTTGACGTTGAACGGCCATCTTGCTATTTTTAATTTTGACATCTATAATCCATGCACATGGGCGACTCGTGTTACACTACAGTGGCGCCGGTTAAATATTGGGTACCTAACAATTTCGTTATTTCATTTTTTGTAGGTTTCTTTTAATAGGGATAATTTAATAATTAAAATAAGTCACTTATTGAAATTATCGTTATTATTTTAATATCTCTAACTGAAACGTTCTAAATCTGAGTTACTCTTTAATTAATTCTTTCGTCTTTCAAAGAAATTATAAAAAAATTTTAATGATATTTTTGATTTTTTGTTTTGTTAAATCTTTAACCACAAATCCGCGAGTTGTGTAAGTTTTGTTTGTGCGCAGATTGCTTGTTGAAAGTGTTGGGAACAGTGAAACCCACAATAAATTACTAAACAAAATAACACAAAAGGTTTCTGCAGCCTGGTCTATTTTCGCCCGTGTATTCAAAAAGACCAAAAAACCGAGTAATCAGCGCTTTGGGTTCAAAAACTTAAAATATCCGGCAATGTTTCACTGCACGTTTCTATTTTTATTTATCTTCTTCTTTATCTTTTTTCAGTGTCATTATTAGTCCTCCTCCGGTCTCAACTCCACCTCATTTCGAACGGAACATTTGCAAGTTTGTAAAATACCTAATCCAACTTGGTCCATTTTAGCCGACCTAATATTCCACTATGTTGTGAAATGTCAAGAGACCTTCGACTTCATGAATTTTAATTTTCAATTCGGTGTCGTTAACTCCACTTCATATACATATTTCTTCGTTGACACTTTTACTATCCATGATGTACAAGGCCTCCCGGTGGACCACCAATTTTTCTTTCCAATAACAAAAGTGCTCCCCAAACGACGCTTTTTGACCGAACCGCCGAATTAAAAATTAACGAATTTCCATTCGGCCGGCGTCGTTTAATTTCTGCGCGCTGCTCGACGCTTAATTCGGTGTTTTCTCATCTCCGACGCTCGTTTCGCCCCCCGAACAATAAAAGAAAACTGCGTTTTCATCATTAGGGGGAGAATTACGCCGACAAAATGAAAGTGACAGCAGTGCAGAGCCGTTTCGGGAGTCCCGGGGGACGGACGGGGCAGACCTTCGTTCGTTCGAAATTTCACTTTCAATTTTCCATATCGGATGGACGGCGGATGAAATGTACACAGCGAAACGAGACGAAACAATGAAAAACCGCAACGGGGATTTTCGAGTGTTCAATTTGCTCGGTGCGATAAAACGGAATTGATACAGGGCAAAAAATGTGGTTTCAGTGCAGCAAAGTTTGTAGCAGCAGCAGTTTATATTTCAGAGCGTTCAGATGTTGCTAGCATGTATCTTTGGGGGGGAGTCCCGATTTTTTTTCCATATTTGGACTACTAAAGTGAACCCCTACAACGCTCTGAATTCGGAATTCGCGAATTTTGAGACACCCTGTATAATACAAGGCTTTAAAGCAACTTCCCTGCGGTGTATACATTCTGTCGAAACATCGGCATATATGTATTGTCTGTTAAATATTTTAATTATATTTAACATATAACAACATAATAATAATAATAATAACGTAATTTATATCGGGTGTTCATTTAAATTCCTCCTCAAAGTTGCCGTTAAAGAGTCGATTGTGAACACCCCACTTTATTACTTTACTCTGCAGATTTGACGGCTGGTGCGTTCATAATCAACTCTTCAACGCCAACTTTGCGGAGAAATTTAAATGAACACACGATATAAATTGACGAAAGTTTCAAATAAAATAACGTCACTAATTACATACTCTGTATCTATTGGATCGTAAGTTTCTGAAGTATGTCTAGATAAAACACATTTTTTATGATATAAAAATCATGATCTAATATATTTTTGATGAATAGTTCTTTCAAATGAATTGTTTTTACGTGATAGAAACATCCGTATAGATAAATAAATCCGGCCTCGATGCTGTGTCCCCTCCCCTTTTTAATAATACACATTTATTAATAAACACTAAAAGTTGGTACAGGTGAACTGTAGTCTAAAATTGCTCTAGTTAATCCGTTTAATGATAATTAAGGTGCAACAAAAAACAAACAAATTTCTACTTACTTGTTAAACATTTTAATAAAATATTAGCAACAAAAAGGTACGCCTACATTTACGTGTAAATAAATTACGACTGATAAAAGAAAATGATAAGGAAAAGAAATAGTGTGACATTCCGATAATTTACAGGCCGATAAGAAAAAACTTTCATCCAAAAGTTTTTCAAAGAAAAACATCTGAAATTAGCAACTCTTAGATGAACACAAGGTCCCGTGAGAAACTTTCATAATGTAATGTTTTACTTCGAAGGTACAAAAAGAACCAAAATATTGTTTATCAATATTTTTTTACTAAACCTCATACGAGTACATTTAATTTATTTATTTTTTGAAAAATTGTAAAAATGTTTAAATACATACATACTAAAATCGGTAAAATGAAGGCAAATCTTAAAATATCTATCTTTCATATTTATTACCACTTCATATACTAATACAATATAATTCTAATTTTGCAGACTATAAGTATTCAAAAGAAATAACGAGTGTTCAAAAAAGAAATCTAATCAAACAGGCCGTTGTTTTCTCTTTCTTTTACAAAGGTAGGTCGACTTTTTACTTAGAATGCTTTGACCTTTTCTTCAGATATGTGACATAACTTTATCATCAGTTTATCTAAGTTAAGTAAAACTTAAAAAAAAAACACAAAAAATCTTTCGTCGGTCAGTTCTAAAAAGGACTGTTTTTTCCAAGAACTAAATGACGTTTGACATCTACAGTTTGACACCTAACAAAGCTGAGCCAAACGTCAACAAAAACAAACACCAGATCACTTAACCACAGATGTTTTGAACACTCTTTGTTGTAAAAATTTGATAAATTAATCTTATCTTAACTATAGACAGTTGCGGAAATAAAATTTCGGGCAGTATTGTCAATTTCATAACAGAAACTCATTAATAACCTCATTTTTTACTCTTGTCATGTTTTTGTCTTTTTGACATTCAAAAATTGTGACTTGTGGCAACAGATCAAAGTGATGATTTAATTACACTCAATTAACTCAAAATTCAAAAACTGACTGGGTGACTGGTTTACAGAGATTTTGTTGGAGTGACAGAAAAATGCTGCCCGAATTTCCGTTTCCGCAACTGTACTTTCTTGTCATCATTAAAGAATCGTCAAGACTGTTTTTCTTTTGGTCTTTACAACATCTTACCATTCTCATCCACTCCTGTCCCCCCACTTTCGACTTTTAAAAGCACCACTGTGTATATTTAAAAATTCGTTTCAAATTCTCCACTAGGTTGGCTGAACTAGTACGTAGGTATAGTAAAAAAGAAATGTAATACTGCACTCCATCCGATATACAGTACTCGTATGTCGCCCACGTATCCCAAATAAACACCAAAATAATTCCGGCAACGTGCATAAAGTTAATCTAATCCAACAAACAAAAGACCTTTCTGAACGGATTAGTATGGGAAGGTCGGCGAAATTTATCTCGTCAGTTAACGGGGCCGTCGCTGCCTAATTAAAAAGAACAAGACCGAAAAAGTTTTCGGGCCGCATACCAAACGTTCGTAGAAAAAGTGACATTTTCCGGATTCAGAAGCGCCTCTCACTTTTACTGCGTGTCAGTGTGTTACAAAATACATAATCACAATGCAAATAAGTGCAGCGAAATATTAACCGATTTGCCGTCTCAAGGTGATTTAAACATTGTCGTGGATTTTTTGAAACCTACATGACTTTCTAATCTATTATTAGACACATTTCGTTGGTCGCTAATAACACAGTTTGATAAACTCACCAAGACGAACCGGAATCTGTTCGATCAAATAAAGAAGTCGGCTCGATTGGCCGGGCGGGAGCGTTTAAGGGAGAAAGGGTCAACGGCGATTAAAAGCCACCCCCGATTAGGATCAGGAGCGCCGGATGGAATTAATTCCGCGACCGAAAAAGTGGTGGAAATCAATTCGCTGCAAAAAATAATGTGAGGTGAAGAGGTTCGGGGCGAGAGTGCCGCCCTGCGACACTCCGCACGAAAAGCGAATTCCGGTGTTTATCTTTTGGTGTAAATATTAATTATCCGCAGAATGTTAACTCAACACCTTCACGCTTTATACGTTACAGATACTCTCAAAATAGAAGAATATTCGCCTCGGGATAATACAACTTTACGCACGTCTTATTTTTAGTATCGTGATCTCGATAATTTTTTCGCTTGTCAAGGGACGACTCGCGGTAATTAATCGATACGTCACGGTTTATTTCTGAGCGGTGAATTACTTAAGTAAATTCCATATTTAGCAGTGACAGTCGAATAAAAATCGATCTCTACTTTCTACCGATCTGAGTCAGTCGGAATTTGCGAAATGCAAACTTGCAACAAGGGCCGAAATTTTCGTGAAAGTTGAGTGAAAGTAGCCGTATTTAGGCGAGCGGCACACCGAACTGACGCTCACCCGTGATACGAACCGAACTACCACAGAATCACTCTAGATGGATAGAATTGCAGAAAAAATTGTCGCAACGGGACCACTAATAACTTTTCCATATCCGCTTATTTGTCACAGCAGCCGCAACTGTAACAAGAGTTATTACCTCACGGTTCACGCTGCGAAAAACCGCTTTTACTTCGCCAGTAAATATTGTTACCGTTGTGCAATCGCATTATTCATATTTACCCAAATTTCAAACAATGAAAGTGTTATTAGTGTCGCAAGGCTGGGTCGAGTCGATGCGGCACACTCGTCGAGCGATCGAAGTTGGGGTCACTTCCGTACAATCACGTTTGGGATCATTTCCTATAATTGCCACCATAAACATGTGTTTTTTATAAAAACGGTCAACACAAATCTCGTCATTAGAATTCATCTGATACCGACTGATCGGCTCATTTGTATGAAAATGACGCTTTTCCAGTTTTTGATACAATTTAATTTCGCGCTCCGACCAAACGACTAACGAGTGTTACCCAGTTTGGCATTCATTAATTTAGTATAGAAGTGGAAGCTAAACATATTTCGCTCTGAAGAAGGGCAATTCAGTACTCGTACGCTTAATTCTGTGTTGAATTTGGCGTAATTGGGCAATTAACGTGGCGACCACCATCAAGGCACGTTGAAAAACCCCAGACACTCGTTAATTTGTCGTTTGGAGGGTGGCAACGGGTGTGGAAAAAGTGAAGCTTCAAGGTCGTGCAGCGGCCATTTGTCGCAAAGTCAAAAAAGAGTCGTTGCAAAAGCGAGTTGTTGTGTCAATGTTGCCAATTAAATGTGAACGCTCTGCTAGAAACAATATCTGATTATTTTTACTGTTGTTTAACAATTCCTCGAGTTATTGCTCCATGTCTGTTGTATCAGTAAATGGTCGGCGGTCATGAATCCAAAGCAACAACTCGATAAACCACACTTGAAAGTAAATAGGTCGCCGGCACGAACCCGAGATTAAAAACTGATCGATTTTTATGAAGCTTTTGCAATGCCGGGTTCAAAGAGCCGTGACATCTGTCAAATGATTTTTTCGAATCAAACGAAAGTGGCATGTTGCGCGCATTTGGAGCGACGATTAAAATCCAATCATAAAAACGACATAAAAATCAAACGACCATTTTCCCACACCCGCCATGTTGACGTGACAACGACACCCAGCCCCGAAAAACTTCTTTTTCCGACTGAAAATTTCGGTCCAAGTGGGTCACGTGGTCGAATTCTAAACCTGTCAAATGAATTCGATCGATTTTGCGATGTCTCCTCTGGGTGAGGTGTCAAGAATTGAGCGAAAATTGAATCGGTCCGAACTGGATCGGACGCGACGTTTAAATGTCAAAGTTGGAGTTGTGACGTCACGGGCAATTATTTTGCCGCTAACTGTACCCAGCTGCGAAAAGTATCGCAAGTCGTAAGGACCGAATTAAGGATAATTGTCGGGCAAGGATAATTGTGCGACAGAAATGCGGAACGGGAGAGATGTTGGGCGACAACGAAAGAACGGTGCGAGTCCTGTTTTGGAGAGTTCCAATGCCAACAAGAAAGCACTTCCTGGACGTGTTTTTCGGTGAGTATCGTTAATCGAACCGTGACGGTATTATCAAAAATTATAAATAGTGTCCCCGACACGAGTGTAATCTTCGGTACACTGATAAGCGGCGAACGTGGACACAAATAAAGGTTATAAAAAAAGCAGATAAGTCTGTTGTTCGTCGGCTTTGGAGCGCTGCGACTCGATTCGGCCCCCTTTCGGGGGCGACCGCAAAATCGGTGGCACGGACGCGCCCCCCGTGAAAAAATTTCCAAAAACTTTTCTCACCTCGGCAAACAGGTTAGCCGCATTTTTGAGTCCTGCTGATCGCAGTCGTCACTGAAAGTTCACTCGCAAATTTGACACACGCGCCTACTGTCACTGTTTCGCACATTTTATTTGAATTTTGCACATTTTATCACGAAAACATTGCAGATGTGTGCGCTGCACTCTGCCGCAGAGAACGGTTTCCGGATAAGCTCCACTGCATTTTACTAGTTTACGTTCTTTCACTTAACTACCTGCGCGGCTGGACCGCGTCGATCAAGCCGTGCGCACATGCCGACAGGAAGGAGACCGTTAGGGTTTCCGCCGAGGGTTAGACGAAGAGGGGAGACCCTCGGGTGGCCGTTATTCGCCGGCAGCCACGCGGAAGGGCTGTGGAATGAAGGGGTGCAACAATCAGAGCGCGCCAGGCTGGATCGCAACCTCGTGACGAAGAGGCGTGGGAAAGGGTGAGGAAATCACGGAGAGATTTGCAAAGAAAACCCCTTTAGTTTTTAACACAAAATTTGCTCCACGCATTGTTGCCAACCCCACCAATTGACTCACTTTTTCGTCTAAACTGGCCAAACCTACCGATCGCTTAAAAAATCATGCTACACTTTACTATTTTTTACAGTTGGCATTACTTGATGAGATTTTTCCGTTACAGTAAGTTTCGTTTTTGTTTTGTCGGCTATTTTTAGGTTAGATTTAAGTCTTATATAATTTGTTTCCTAAATTGTTTCTCTTGGGGTTTTTAAGATGAGAATTGGTCCTTGGATATTGTTCCTGCACTGGTATCAGACGTATCAACGTGATAAAAATCACTTTTAATCAGATCTGTTTTCATTAAGTGTTGTTACAAACAAGTCTCCAGATTTTTATATCAACTGTTCAATCTGTTTATATTTGACTTTGCTACTGTAATATTTTATCACAATTTTCTATTTTTATATCCATTCTCTATGTAATTTACATTTTCAATCGAGATTTGCAAACCTTGTCAAACAAATGTGTACACATGGCCTAGGTTGTAACATGTATATTAAGACAATTAACTCGTATTTATACTGTATACGTTTGTAATTGTCAAGATTAATTCAACCGACCTTCATTTGTTTATCGCGAAATGTCAACACTAAAAAATTCGTCGAACCAGATCTCGTTATCGTAGTTGGTAATAAAATAAGATTAATATGCAGGAATGCAGGGCAACTGTTAACAATCTCCGCACTGTGTACCAGTTAGCAACACCCACCCACACCACATTGTCCCGCTTTCCCATACTCCGCATCCGACCAATCACGGACGCAACATGTGGCTTCGCTTGACCACAACTTGATCGAGCCGCTCGAGCTGGAATTACTTAAATGTCAAATCGCGGTGACAGTCGAACAACTGTCAAAAGACGAAAATGTAAAACCGGTAAGAGTTCTGTTTGAAGGAGATAACGAACGACAAAAACACCGTGATGTGCAATAGACAGTGTTTGCGTCGCACAGGCTCGTCTGGGATAGTCGCGGTACAAATACAGCAAAAAGTACTCCCTACACGATGTAAATAAATGCGTCTCCATGTTTTTCGCCTAGAACAGGTCTATTTACTTAGTGTTTGCGGGAAAGAGCGTGAAACATGAGTGGAAAAGTCAATTATGCGGTGCTGGCTGGTTTTTGTGCGTCGGCAGCCAGCTTGTTCGGGAAGTTGTCTGGGTTGCCTACGTTCGAGGTAATGAAGATTTATTTGCGCGAAATGATTTAATTGTGATGTAAATTGCGGGTTGCAAGGATGAAATTATCTCGAGGGTGGTAATTTTCCGCGTGTTATGTCGAGGGTGCTGTTTTATTGAAATTTGTCACACTAGTAGGGCAGACGAGAGGGATTCATTGTGTTGTTAATCGGAGCAGAAAGAAATTCATTTCGCCAAATAATTAACACTTACACAACCTTTTAGGGCTATTTCATCGTCAGAATACTATTTTTTGCATTGATGGTTGCGTGTAATGCCGGAGTGTGGACGTTGTTCGTTAAAGCTTTGCAAAACGTTGAATCTTCCCTCACAGCGACCGTCACCAGCGCAGCGTCCAACTACTGTCTTTCAGTAAGAGCCCCAAACCGCGATTACTTCCAGTTGAACCCTATTTTTAGGCGGTTACAGGTTTTTTTGTTTTTGGAGAAGTCACCACTTTGATTTGGTGGTCAGGAATGTCTCTCATCATATGCGGATTACTGTTGGTTGTGAAGGACCAACCGGAAGAACACGTTGCGAAAAAACAGGATTGACAGATTTATTTCTCTGTAAAAAATAAATGATTATGATAAGAACGTTGTGTTTGATTTAAAACCCGAAAAATCACTTGATGGAAAAACTTTATTCTTGTTGATTCGATCCGGGATAAACGAAACTCCTGAATTGAAATTGAATTGGCAAAGTTTGCGGTAATAAAACTAACGCGCTTTCCAAACAAAAATCTCATCCACTTGTAATAAACGCTCCAACTTTGTCTTAATGGGTGCCTCTACACTCGAATCAAATAAAAATTTAGTAGATTACAACTTCAACGCTCTACACGATGGCCGAGATGTTTTGATGCAGTTTTAAAATGTACTTGAAGACGCCATCGACGATCGCTTGTGCGTCTTTTTGCTCTACAAGCAAGGCTTTGTCCACAGTTAAGCCAATTTGAAATCGGTTGTCGTACGATAACACCGACAACCCTACGCCTGAAAGACCACATTTTATTAAGGAATGCGCTGATGCGAACGCGAACCAGTTGATCCTCGGTGCGGAATCCAGAAGATCATGTCATCCAAACTGTGTCCTTTCATTAATTTACCGGTTCCTGGCAGGATACTGATCGCCATGGTACTATGACGCGAATAAATCAGAAGGTTCAAGAATGGTTCTGGCAGTACCGGGGCCAAAGTTCTCAAAAGCCAAAAATGTACCTGAAACACTCGATTATTGTCTGCAAAGCAGCAGAAGTAGTACCTACTAGATAGTCTGGAGAGTGTCTCAAAGCCTGGGTTGCAGTTCTAACGTCTTGTAATGTATCCAAGATGTTGTCGGAATGAAGCGGTAGTCTTAACTCTGCCACCGAGAAATTATTTTTGGGGTTTTCAAGGCTTGTGGTGCACTTAAAATTCAAAAGAGTTGGGATGACGCAGGTCACAAAATTTGTGTCTGAATGATTCTTCTGAAAAATCAAATGACGGAGGGAATTTGGAAATGGAAGAGAGTAGTAGTACCGTATGTAAGAACTCGGCGAGACTTGCGCTAACTGCAGCAAGGACTACATCCGAGAAGCGAGTTCCTGGACTCTTGTTTTTAATCATTTTGACCAGTGGTACCAACTTTTCTTCCTTTTCTGCAGCCCACGCGATGATCTTCTCTCCACACAGTTTTCGTCGATGGAGATAGTTTTTGTCGACGGGTCTGAAAAGGTGGTGAAGAACAACAACAGCTTGACCGAATAGTACTGTCCACAAATAAGCAAACCATTTCTTCTTGGGCTGGGAGCGCGTCCACAGGTCCACGTAAGTTTCTAGTTTTTGTCGAGAGTCAACCAAGTGACGCAACAACAAGGTAATGAGCGAGAACCCATCACCTAGGCTGTGATGAATGCGAAACAAGATAACAAATTGATTTTTCTTGTTGGACCACTCTACAGTGTTGTCTAAAATGAGAATCTGGCAAAGGGCCGAGTTGTCTTTCGGCATGTCTGTCTCACAACATTCAGAAATGTACTTTTCTAAGAATGACGTGTCAATTCTACCATCTACGTTGACTATCTGGACGCACTCGTCGACGGAGTATTGGTTCTTGAGCAAAAAACTGTACCCCAAGAATTTTTTTCGGACGCAAGATACTTTTGACTCTTTTTGAAAACATTCTTCATTGACAATATTGGTGATGGTTTTTGCAAATGTTTGGACGTTTTTGTCAAATTCCACGACAACAACAGAGTTGATTATGCTTTTGGAAATATCTTCAACGGCCCATATCACATCGCCTTCTTCCAATAGCCCGAAGAAAACATTTTGGTATTTAATTTTCAAAATGAGACGAATAATCTGGCGATAAAAGCCGAAAACTACTAGTGATGTCAATAAAATTATTGGCAATAGTAAGGATAATATGAGTATCACGCTTGACAGAAATAGTGACTGGATGACAGCAAGTACTCTAGATTTCATCTTCTGAAAGGGATACAATTTTTAAAGTGCATGAAAAATGTTGGATTCTTACTTCTGTTGCAGAAGGCACAATCTGTACAAATACTGTCACTATTCACAACGGAAGTAAAGTTTTACATGTGGAACACGTAAGGTTATATTTGTCCACCTGAAAGAAAATCTTACAAGATTATTCATAAGTTGGGATCAGTTTAATCTCTACAACTTTTTGGTTTCCTTTAAGACAATTAGAAATTTAAGATCAATAACCTGGGAACGAACAGGAATTATTCACACGGTAGATTATGTGGAATTATTTATTTGTATGAAGTACTTATGCAAATAAAAATGACAATAAAATTTCACAAAATACATAATTTAATAAATAATAAATAAATTAGTTTCCATTGAAATGGTTTGTTGGGGATTTAGAACCTGAAGCTTCCCCCGACGTGCCACGTGGGACTACCCTTCTCCTTTCCCTTGAGGACTTTTCCCCAACCGGCGTTAAAATCGTGGTCTTGTCCTTTGTGCTGCACCTCAACGTTGGTCCTGGTGTTGCCCCTTTCATCTCTCGCCACCGAGGGGTTGACGGACCACCCTCCATTCTGTTGCGGAGCTCCGGGAAAACTGGGGGCTCCGGGCTGAAGAGACCGTCGTAACCGATACACTTTGTGGGCAACAGCTGCTGGGGAATCGATCTCGTAGACTTCTTCGGGGTCAAATTCGTAGTGTTCGTATTGTTCGAGCGGAATTGCCGCTACGACCGCAACAAATGCGACGAAGACGAAGTAGTGAGCGAGCTTGATCATCGTGAAGTGTTGCGAGACGGTTCGAAAGCGAACTGATAACGAACGAGAGTGTTGCCAAGTTTTTATACAAAGTGTTATCAAGAGCGAGCTCGGGTCTCGGGGATCTCCCATTCTGAGGGGATTGACAGGTGTGAGCGTGGAGCTGGAGTGCGGAATTGTGAAGTTGCTACGGTAATTCCCGAGAGGTTGCGAAGATTTAGTGTTATTCACCTTTTCCGCGAGAATTTTTTTATGTACACGTACAACAGTCTTTTGTTTATCATTCCTGATACATTTTTTAGATTTTTAAAATTAATTAATTAATTCACTGTGTTATCTGCAGAATCTGAGAAGAATTCCAATAATGAATCAACAATTTTTATTCAAACGAAGCGAATGTGTCAAAATTTACCTGCACTGCGGGTAAATTTTGCGGTAAAATGTGAGGTCTAGAGTCTAGGCTAGACTATTAGACGAGCCTGAAAATTTATGATACTTCAGTAAAAAGAAATATGGTGCGGTTCTTGTTTCCTTGGGTAAAATTGTTTTTCCTTAAAGATACGCCAAAAAGAAATAACAAGACTATTCACTTTTTATCTGTTGTGAATAACGATTTTTTTGTTACATCCAAATATGTATTAAAATTTAACAAAATATTGTTCCAAATCTGTGTTGTTGAATTAAAAAGAAAACATTAGTTATTTACGAACCAAGTGCGGGAAGACGATGTTCCCGCATGCCTCGAGGCCTTAAAATCCTCGCTACGCTCGTATTTCAATCTGGCCTCTCGGGCAATTAGAAAAGCCCAATTTGCACAGAAACGCGTTGCATACAAAATTTTATTGTTTGAAACGACGTCCCCAAAGCTTCCAAATCTATTAAAACTGATTTCGCATATGCTTTTGACAGTTTTGACAAATTTTTCAAGAAATGTCACTTTGAATGTGTTGTCTAGGGCAACGGTTGGTTATCTGCTATTTTTTGCTTTAGAGCAGTTAGGAGGCAGTTTACAAAGGAGAAAAATGAGAATTTATGACAGTTGAAAACAATAAACACTCTTAACGCTAGAGAGAGTTATTGAGTAACAGTTACAAATGTCATTTTTATAATCACCTAAGATTTACCAACATTTTTAATTTGAACTCATTTTCCTACAAATCTTCCACAAAATTATCTAAAAGCTCAAATCTAGCTGACTCTCATCTCGCAGATTATACAGGGTGTTTGAAAATTGCTAGTACAAAAAAACACTGGTAATTGGTGATGGTGATTTAAAGTCATCGGCAAAAAAAATTTTTAATAAAAGTCCTGTAGTTTTCGAGATAAAAATTACTAAAAATTGGGTTAAAATTGTTAGTATCATTGTTAGTTGCCAAAATCTTGCAAAAAAATATTTATTTTTCATATTGTTGTATAGTCCTTCATTATCACGCTTGGTTACCAAGGTTTAAAAAATACTGCCCCGCCTGAGGCGTAAAATATGCTGGGATAGGGTTACTTTATCCCTTTTGTTTAAAAAAGTTAAAAATTGGTTTTTTGGATTTCTTAGGGCTTCTAGATGCCACAGTTTTTTTTTGTACTAGCAATTTTCAAACACCCTGTATACTTTCAACAATTTTCAACTATTTGGGTTAATAAGTTAAGCCGTACATAACGGGTGACTATTAAAATTTTCACTTGGAGTTGGCTTTGAACGAGTTTTTATTTTTTCTGTTACTTTAGACACACGCAAGAACGAACGACAAATGTCAGTCAGTACAATTGAAACATAACCAAATTAAGAGAAAAAACATTTATTGAAATGTCAAACTTGTCAGTGTCTAAGGTGCAACGGAAAACAAATATTATATTTATTAATTCAATTTAATTTTATATTACATTTTATTGCATTTAATTCTTCTCACCACCATCTTAATTACCTTTCAACATTCAAGCTTTACCCCACCAAGCTCCCATCTATAGAGCACGTTTCTGTCAAAAATCAAAATCTGGCAAAGGGTGAAGTTATCATTTCGCATGCTTGTGTTACTACATATACGTTTTTATCTTTCTTAGTATGATCTGTCAAGAGTACCATCTGGGTTGATCGTTACTCTGTTCCAAGAATTTTTTTTCAGACAAAACGTACTTGTGACTCTTTTTGGAAACATTCTTCATTCACAAATGTTTGAAAGTTTTAGTCCACAAGAAAGTGTTGGTTACGCTTTTAGAAACGTCTTCAACGTTACCTTCTTCCAGTAATACCAAGAAGACATTTCAGTATCTGATTTTCGAAGTGAGTCGAATAATCTGGCGCTACAAGCTGAAAACTG
This sequence comes from Tenebrio molitor, assembly GCF_963966145.1. Taxonomy (NCBI): domain Eukaryota; kingdom Metazoa; phylum Arthropoda; class Insecta; order Coleoptera; family Tenebrionidae; genus Tenebrio; species Tenebrio molitor. The sequence continues at coordinate 44,902,187 of NC_091046.1, forward strand.
TTAGTGACAATAGCAATAACAATACGCCTAAGTAAGTATCGCTTGGCAGAAACAGTGACTGAATGACAGCAACATTTGCAAGGAATAAAATTACTTAACTAAAAGAAAATGTTAAAATATTATTGATCAGTTAAGGTCAGTTTAATCTCTACAACTTTCTGATTTTCTTTAAGACAATTAGAATTTATTTTCATTCAAGATCAATGACCTTGGTACGAACAGGAGTGAATCAGACGGTAGATTATTGGGAATTATTTATTTGTACGAAGTACGTATACAATCCAAAAGACAAGATTTCACAAAATACACAATTTAATAAATTATAAATAAATTAGTTTCCATTCTGGTGGTCAATTCGGGATTTAAAACCTGAAGCTTCCCCCTACATGCCACGTGGGACTACCCTTCTCCTTTCCCTTGATGACTTTTCCCCAGCCAGCGTTAAAATCGTGGTCTTGTCCTTTGTGCTGCACCTCAACGTTGGTCCTGGTGTTGCCCCTTTCATCTCTCCCCACCGAGGGGTTGACGGACCACCCTCCATTCTGTTGCGGAGCTCCGGGAAAACTGGGGGCTCCGGGCTGAAGAGACCGTCGCAACCGATACACTTTGTGGGCAACAGCTGCTGGGGAATCGATCTCGTAGACTTCTTCGGGGTCAAATTCGTAGTGTTGGAATTGTTCGAGCGGAATCGCCACTGCGACCGCAACAAATGCGACGAAGACGAAGTAGTGAGCGAGCTTGTTCATCTTGAAGTGTTGCGAGACGGTTCGAAAGTGAACTGATAACGAACGAGAGTGTTGCCAAGTTTTTATACAAAGTGTTATCAAGAGTGACTCGGGTTTCGGGGATCTCCCATTCTGAGGGGACTGACAGGTGTAGAGCTGGATCGCGGAATTGTGAAGTTGCGACGGTAATTCCCGAGAGTTTGCGAAGATTTTGTATAACTCACCTTTTTCGCGAGAATTTGTTTTTTCTGTACTCGTGCAAAACTCTTTTTTTATAATTACGAGTATGTTCACTATTCCTGGTACAATTATTTTATAACAAATATTTTTAAAGTAAAATGATTGCATTTTTTTTTAATCTTTCGTCTAGAGAATCTGAGACGAATATCAATAATAAATCAACAATTTTTATTAGAACCAACCGAAGGTGTCAAAATTAATCTGCACTGCGGTTAAATTTTGCGGTAGAATATGATGTCTAGACTATTAGACGATCCTGAAAATTTATGATACTTCAGTGAAAAGAAATATGGTGCGGTTCTTGTTTCCTTCCGTGAAATTATTTTTCCTCAGGCAAACGCTACAAAAAAAGTTTACAAAACTAAGACTTCTCTTTTTATCCGTAGTGAATAACGATGTGTTGTTATACCAAACTTTATCAAAACATAGTTTTAAATTTTTATTGATTGAGACAAATCTAGTAGGTTGGCACTACCGAATAATTGGTACGCCTAGTCATTTGTCAGAGTCTGTCTGTTGATTCGCTTTCTGGCTTAAGATTATTGCAAATTAATAAATCGTGATAATGACACTTTGATTTATTTTGACTTTTGAACTGTCATATTTGAATTTAATAGTCAAGTGTAGCAACAAAAAATCGTAAATGTGTTGCCAACCGAACAAAAATAATTTCAATCATTAAAAGTCGTCACCCGGTACTTTTTAATCTTAGTAAGCGAAGACAATACAAGTTGGCACAACTAAAACGATAGTTTAATTTTGTTAAGTTGACACATGTGGAAAAGAATAATTTAAATTAGGCAATAGTACATTATGCACCGCGGGAGTGAAGTGCATGAGGGCGAAACCCGAGCACTGAGAGTAAAAATCATACACTCCCGAGGTGGATATACATACAGGGTGTTCGGTAAATGTCCGGCCAAACTTTAACCGCGAGCTACTGGCTTCATGTAGAACTCGGAAAAAATATTTAAAAAATTCTATGTCAAAAAATAAATTGACATTTAATTTTTGAGGTACAATTTTTTTTAACTGCTTTTATTCTTCTACGTTGTCTCACAACCTCGTAGGTAAAATTTCGGCACATTTTTAAAATACACCTTGCATATCATATTTTATAAAACGTACACCAATGCGGTTTTCTTGTTTTAAAGCATATTTCCTAGAGGTTACTTCGCATTGGCGTACGTTTTATAAAATATGATATACAGGGTGTATTTATTTTTTGACATAGAATTTTTTAAATATTTCTTCCGAGTTCTACATGAAGCCAGTAGCTCGCGGTTAAAGTTTGGCCGGACATTTACCGAACACCTGTATTATTTTTCGCACGACCCAACGATTTTAATTATTAATTTTTTTTGTAAACTGTCTCATCTGTAGAATCTGAGATGAATATACAAAAAAAAGAAGACTTCTCCTTTATCTGTAGTGACTGATTTTTTATTTTCCCCCTAAATTAGAATTAGAATTTTTTATCTTCGTCCGCAACATACAGGGTGTATCTGAAATACGTGTGTTAACTTTAACCAGGAAAAGAACTCGCCAATTTATGAAACTTTTCTCTATAACGTTTTGCAAAATTCGCAAAAGTTTTCCAAGATTTTTTATCCCCTAAATTTTACCAAACGAGTTCTTTTGTATGATTAACTAGTCTCTACTTTTCGTAACTGTGAGAATTTTAATTTTAATTATTTAATTTCTTTATAACAATGTAACATTCTTAACACGGCTCCGTTTCTGTAACAACAGAAAATTTTCGCCCTTACCCATAGGGGGCTAATTTATTCCAAATTTTAAATCAATTTGTGACGCTTTTTCGCAAAAAATTCAAATAGAAAAAACGTTTGATTTAACAAGCTCTGCTACGTGTTAAAATTAACACACGCATTTTAGATACACCCTATATATTAAATAAATAATAAAATAAATCAGGTAGATATTTCTTAATTTTGTATTTTATTTAAAAATGTAAAAACAAATAACAATAAATATCAAAAAACAATTCAACAACTTTCTTTCATCCCAACTCCTCTTCACCATCTGTGCGAGCCTCCAACATTCCAGGTAGGCCTCCCCTTGTTGCGTCCATCCACCACCTTGCCCCACCCTGCATTGAAATCGTGATTCTTTCCTTTATGTTGTACACTAATGTCGGCTCTGGTGTTCCCTCCTTGATCCCTCGCGATATTGGGGTTGACCGACCATCCACCATTCTGTCCGGGGACGTTGGGAGCACCACCTTGGAGGGAGCGTCTTGACCGGAGCTGGTACAGAACTGGAGGTGCAGCGTCGATTTCGTACACTTCGGGGTCGTACTGGTACTGTTCGAAGGGAATCGCCACAGCAGCTGCCACGAGGGCGAAGAGGGCAAAGCAGAATCCCAATTTGACCATTTTGGATCGGATTGTGTTGTTGTTGTTGGTGCAATCAGCAAAGAAAGTGAACTGATGATGAGTGGATGCGCTGGTGGATATTTATAGTTAACAGTCTTGCAGATAATGAAGCCAGAGAATTGAAGCAGTCTGCTGGCTGGGACTCGGGGATATCCCTTCCGCGTGTGAAGCGCTTTCGCTTATCTGGTATTTGTTTTTCGCAACTGATTTCGTATTTTTAGGCAAGAAATAATCGGTATGAAGGGATTAATTTTATAGCAAAATAATATGAATATGAAAGTGAATTGGAAAGGGATTTCGCAACAATTCCACGAAAAATATTTCTAAATATATTTTTTTTTAATTGTGAATTGTGAATTAAAAACAATTTGAATCAGTCATGAAGTCATAAAATTTTAATTCATTCATTCATTATTTTTTAAATGAAATTTAGTTATATTTTTTATCATTTCAGAATTTCCCATCGTACAATTGCACTTGCTACTAAATTAAAAATAAAATTTTAGGAACTAGCAAGTGGGAATTACATTTGTAAAACATTATTAAATTCGTGCTGCATTTGTGACGTGAAAATAAATGCAGGTGCCAAGGTCAGATAACAATGAATCTTTTATTACTACTTTGACATATTTATTTCTTTAACAAACACTTTTTAAATCAATTTAGTCAGATATTCTTGTTAACTATAAAATAAATAATTTAAAGAACAATATAACATCACAGTAGTAATTGCAGTTTTTGTCTACTTTTTGTTATAATTCGGATAAACACTTTTGTTGAAGCTTTCCACAATTTGCAGTCTACTTGCATTTTCTAATGCGCTGATTGCATCTGTCACGTCATCGTCACCGTCGTTTTCTTGCAATTTAATGTAGAATTTCATTTCCCATCAAAAAGCAATTTAGTAACACCGAAAGAAGTATATTACGAATATTGTGCACGAACGTTGCAAGATTAATGTTCTGTAGAAAATTCAAAAAGCAACCTTGAAAAAAGTCCAGCGTATAATTCAGACAAAATAAAAATTTGCTTGGATTAACTCTATTACAAAAAAGAAATGTTTGAGTGGTGCAAATCGGTGTATGTATTAGATCTAGAGAAAATATCTAGGAAATGATTTAAGCATTTTGTAAAAATTACTAAAGTTTTGAAAATTATGTATTTTGGGCCATAATTCATCCCAGAGAACAAAATTGTCTAGAACGTGGTTAAAAACGTTAAAAAGTGTAGCGCGAGATCCTCCAATTTCACCTGACTACAGTTGCTTAAAAACAATAGAATATTTTTAAAAATTGTTCTTTTACCAACAATAATATTTTTAACTTCTCTAAGATTTTAAAACAATTATTTTTGATGCATTTGATAAATTACCAGTTTTAGATACATAATTAATTAAAAAATTACACCTGAAGACAACAATAATTATCAGAGCTTCAGTTTTCCTGAAATCACCTTTTCACATTATTATTAATATAGATTCCTCTCGATATTCTGGCAGGTTATCAGTTTGCTTTCGCTTTCTAGGCACTCACATTCATTCATTCAAAGACGAATAAAATCAGCTGTTTCTTTGTCCTTGTCGCTGTTGCGGCTGCTGTGTCAATGATCCTCAAATTATAGAAGTTACAAATTGTTGAAATGCACTTATCCGTTTACTAAGTAGTACCAGTTGTTGATCAGTGCAAAGTCATGTTTTAGGAATAAATAAATAACCATTTCCAGATAGTGTAGTGAAATTACTTTTGAACAAAGATCGATAGCTACTGTTTTGAACGGGTTATTCCCAAGATCTGGTACTCGCTCGACGAATATAAATAACTCGCGTTGTTTTAATTCATTATCAGTTCACTCTCACTCTCGAACAACAACCTCAGTTCAAAGATGAATCAAATCAGCTGTTTGTTTGTTCTCGTCGCTGTTGCGGCTGCAGTATCGGCGATTCCAGTCGCGGAGTACCGGTACGACCCTGAAGAAGTTTACGAAATTTATTCTCCGGTTGAAGAAGTGTCCGAGCATCAGCGACTCAGACGCTCATCAGATTCAAATCAGACCAATCAAGAAGATCAGAACCGTCCATGGGTGTTCAACCCAAATATTGGGGGAGATGAGAATGGAAACGTTAAAACTACCATAGAGATCAAGAGGAAAGGGGAGGATGCAGATTTCAATGCTGGGTGGGGAAGAGTGGTCGATGGGCCGAATAAAGGTGAATCTACGTGGCATGTTGGTGGAACTATCAACTGGGGAGATTAAGAAGGTCTCGAGAACCTCGAAAATATGATTAAATTATTATTTATTTCTATTGTACATAATAATTACTCCTACGTTTTAAAAATAATAAATTTACCTTCAAAGTTATTTTATTTGTTTTTATTTTTTATTCAAATTGGACGCAATTATTTTTATTAATGCAGTGAACTAATTAAAAAGGAATCAATTGGGGAGATGACTAAGGAGTTCTCTAGAAGCTCAAGAAAGTAATTATATTGTTATTTATTTGTGCCGTACGGCGTACATAGCTAATATGTCAAAAAACTAAAACTGCTTTTTATTCTTCCCCAAGATGCTATTTAAATGAGTATCCAGTAAGTGAGAGTGTGCTACTTTGCAGTTCTTTTTCAAACGTTTTAAAACACCGTAGTTCTTTTATTAAACCACATAGTATGCCATTGAATCTTGTACCTTTGGATTCTCCTCCCTGTGGCGCTTATTTTGAGCAGAAAACTATACCTCGTCATTCTAATTTACGTCTGTGGAATCTTTTCGTCAAGTTCTAACACTTAGACTACATTTACATTGCAGTTACTCATATTGGAGATGATTTGAAAATTTTCAATTTTGGACCTTTAGGTTTGCACACGATCTAGCTTATTATTCAAGATATTGCAATGATTCTTTCACAGTTGAATCTCCTGATTAATTTTCGTAAACTATGACCCATAGTTGCCGAGTAATGTAGGCTTAAACATCTCGTCAAGAACAACAAAATTGTTATGTACCATTTTTTCGAAATATGATTTTTTTCCCACATTTTTTATCTCCACATAAATTAACGAGCTGTCTATTTTCTAGTTATTTGACCCAATGAAAGTGACTGACCGTAAAATAATAGTTATTGTAAAATCGGCGCAAAACATTGTTTTTACTTTTTAGAATATAGTTTTTTCGCTGCGCGGCCGAGGTATTGACACGATGATTACATTTTCAGTTAGTTTTATCAGACCACAAAAGGCAGGTGTTTGAGTGTTGATCCTGTGATTGAAGCTAATTTTTTTGTGAAAATGGCGCGTTTATTTTCGAATAGTGACTACATAGGTGTTGTGTTGGCGTATGGTGAATCGTGCAGGAGTGTTCCTCGAGCCCGGAGAATTTCCGTGCGACTTCTTCTTGTGGGGGTACATGAAGGACTTGGTATATTCGATCCCAATTTATACAATTGAAGTTTCAAGAGAACGGGTGGAAAATACTGCCACAACAATTCGCAATAACAGGTATGTTGGAGAGAGTGGAAGAATAATTTCGTCGGCGCCTTCATTGTTGTATTGACAATAACGGCGGTCCTTTTGAACACTTCCTGTGATGATTAGTGATTACTCTGATTAGTGATTACTTCATGAGAATTTTTACTGATAAGGAATTAAAACATTGCGATTTATATTTATATTGGCCAAAGCAAGCGCCTGATATCGGAATAACCCATATACCAGTGCGATACTCCAGTGCCGACAAGTCATAAAAATGTTTATCAAGAAGTAGTAATTTACTGATACCCAAAAGTACATAATATTGTTTTAATTAGCAAATCTTATGCAAGCTGTCTTATCTTCTTTCGTGCTTGCTCGCCCGAATGCAAATAAATGTATAAATAAATAGGATTTAATTTTGTTTTTTATTTTTTCTTCAGCTACCTAATTCTAAAAATGAAATTGAATGTATTTTAAATCTTCGAATTACGATGTAGAAATAAAGTGAATAATAAAATGTTTTTTTTTTATTGGTAGCTGCTTAAATATGAAATGTCTGAAATATAAATCGCAGCTTTTTCCTCTCAAAGCCATTAACATTTTTCAAAAGGAGCAACACACTCTAATCATTCCTCATTCAGCGAGTCTTTCCAAGACATAAATTATGAACCAAGCTACGAAACATGGAAACTTTGTGAACGTGAAAGATAATTACTTAATTCCCTCAAACCAATCACAAATAAGATTCTCGCTAATTCGGCTTGAATCAACCGTTGAATAATAAATCAAAGAGTCGAGTTAAATTTTAATTTGTAATTCTCTCTGGATGTTTGATCCTTTTCCTTTCCGACCTCGGCAACAACAAATTACGAAAATCCCACAGGTTATTTTATGCTCCAATAGCGTAATACAAAACGCTCACGTAGCAAGAATCTTCTGCTCCAGAAGACAGATATTGTCTGTTCTTTAAAGAAACAATAATCTCGTGCCTTTCGTGTTGCTTTGTCATAGATTTTGGAAGGAAACATGTTACTCTCATTTCAAACAATTTTTATTAAACAAAAATAAAAACAATAAGTTAGCTTGACACAATTTCTTAAAATCTAAAAGTCGCGCCGATCTGGTACGCCTTTTTTCCTCCCGGTAATTCCCGCAAGACGGCATCGGCATCAAAATTATCACTCTTGTGTTGCAGAAAGTAGTCCTTCTTTATGAGCCTCCCATTACTGTCCCTTCTCTCATCCACCTTCCAACCATCCTGTCGTTTGACTCTTTGCCCCAGAACCCCTTGCACCTGACCCTCAAGAACATAATCCAGAGGACTCGCCAATACCGCTGTCAGAACCAGCAACAACAACACTGCCGAAGATCCACAAGAAACCATCTAAAAAAAAATATGTAACAACTGGAGAGAAAATTGTTGAAGAACTTACCTTTACAGTTGTTGGTTGTTCAAGAGTGATAGATTGTTTGAATGGCAAATTACAGTTCTGCCTTATATATGCAACCAGTAATACAAGGAAGGAATGAGGGGGAATACAGTTCCCTGTCGAGGAGTGATAAAAAGTTTCCGCGGCAGAATGAAACAAGTAGTTTTGTTTAGATTTATTAAAAATATTACATCGTATTACACAAATAAAGTTTGAAGGGTCTTAAAATCGATACAGAGTGTCCCAACTATCTGTCATCTGACAGTTGATCGATTCCACGGCCTACTTGCTGGATGAGCGCTGTTGCGGTTTAAATTCGATTATTATTAACAATATTATTTGATGTGCTTAGATTAAAGAATTATTATCAACGCTGGGAGAAAATCAGAAGAGTATGTAACAACGAAGCTTCACGATTGGAAGCACACATTAGATAAGGACTATTATGATATGTATGGTTGAAAATATCACATTATATATTTGAAAAATTACGGATTAGTGCCATTAAAATTGAAAATGTCGATTACAACATCCACATTGACACCTAGGATTATTGTCCTTTTCTGTCACTTATTTAATGTCGATCAAAACAGAGTTCTCCATTTTAACAGGTTTTTCAAAACTCGTTCTACTTTCTTTGTGAAAACGTCACTAAAATGGAGAGTTTTGATCAGTATTGTAACAATTGAATAATTACATGTCTAACAATCTTGTCTCTTAATCCAACATAAAATATTGACCCAAGCAAATGAGCAAGTGCCGACATAAATCACCCTAAAGGTGGATGGAATCACGCTGAAGTTCAAACACTGGGCAGGCAACCAAAACATGCAACTGGTCTTGAACGTGGGGATGAATTTGTGTTGGCACTCCTCGAACAAGTCCTGTTTCTTCTCCATTATGCTCATAGCTGCAACAGCGGGTTGAATCGGCGGCTAAAACGCGCAAAGTGTTGATTTACCAACGTAAAATATGACGAGAATTTGTGGCGTCATGAAAAACTGGTCCAAAAGCATCTTCCGGACTACCACTTTGGCCGAAGTCCCCACGAATTTCTTGTCCAGCCATCTGTACCTACAAAAGCGATTTACAGTTCTGGAGCGAAGAGGTCTTCTTGACGGTATTAATTTTGGTTCGTGACGTACCAGTAATGGTACACCGGAGCGAACACAGCCACGCCAAGAATTCCAAAACACGTTAGCATTTGGCGATCATAGGCGAGCGGTTCTTTGTTCTGAAATTGCGTGAAAACAAATCAAAAACCAAAATTAATACAACTCGACGAGGAAACAAGTTTGGCGTGTGGAAAGTAAAAGAATGAAAAATAAATACCAAACGGTCAAGAGTGGCCCTTGTACTGTAGTCCCAAAAATGGCGTATCTACCGATTGTCGGCGTGTCATAAGGTACTGGCGTTTTAGCCTGACGAAACAAAATCGATTAACGAAAAACTGTGAAGTGGACGTCGTCAAAAACAAAGCCCACCGAAGAAGACGCACCGGAAGCGCCGATCGATGGGTTTTATTTTTAGCTCCTTCCGACTGTTTACTTATTCAACGCAGCTTACCAACAGCTTCCTCGTCACAGTCTGCTGGGAAAATTCGGCCCCGACGTACAGCGTCCCGTAGACCAGAGCGTTCGACACGATGGGATGGCTGTTGAAGGCGTATTTGATGAACTTCAATAATTTTGACATGCTGCAACGTCAATCGGACATTACAAACGTAATAAACCCGAAGAGGGTCGCTCTCGCACTCGACCGGATACCTACTTGGGGCCCTTCAGCGCGCATCTTTTCGGTGTCTCGAACGTTTCATTTTTACACCAAAACACTTTCTACCAGATTTACTAACATGATTAGGTGTATTAAGCCGAAATTTCGCAAGCGCCGGTTCTTGCGCAAGAACACTCTTATCGATTATAATCCTCTCTCTTGCAGGACGTGACAACTAATTGCTTGTTAAAAGTTGGATTTCGGTTGCCAAAACGAGACACGATTGTACGATCTGGCATGCTGAGGGTGGAACGAGGGTTTAATTCGAACATAATTGCCTCTACCCCGCATTGGAAATTTTCCTCGCGCGTTTTTATTTGTCTAAAGTGATTTATAGAAGCTGTCAACGGTGACAAGAATTTGGCGTTACATAATTGAAGCTTTGGGACAATAAAAATTATCTAATCTCTGTTCTTGTACATACGATTGTTATTTTGATGTGAATATCTCTTGGGTTTTTTTCATACAAACTAATTTATTAATAGTCTTTCGCTCCTCAGTTCAAAAAATGTGATAGCAACAAGTTTGAACAGATAAAGGTCGTTAAATAACTTACTCTGCTCACAGATGAATGCACACTACTACATTAGTTTGTTTAATGAATTCAATTGGTCCTAGTTAAATAATTCACTCTGAATAAAAATGTGCAACCTTCTACCAGATCATTTTATTAAAACTTGCCTTTCTCGTTCAAAACGATGTTAACTAACCCAACACCAAACTTAATAAACACCTCGTTTACAAATGTTCACTCTTTTGTACCAAATAACATATCGGCAGTGATTTTCCACGTCTAAACTTTAATACCCCCCATAAAATCTTTATTTTATCTTGATAGAAATTCCAACATAAACGCGATTTTAACAATGCTAATTGTTTTTATTTAATTTTAATGCCACGTAAAAGACGCTATTTGTGGATGATGCAAGCTTGTTGTTTGAGATTTGTTGTAATTCTCACCTCACTTTAGTGGAATTAAAAAAAACGATGCTAGGGGCTAACCAAGATTTTTGAAATTCAAAATTGCCACCAAAATGAATTTAATATAAAAAATTAAGGATGAAATAAAGCTATTTGTTTATCATATAATAAAATTGTTCCTTGAAGATGGTGTTGTTGGAAAAACTTCGAAGAAAATCTGGAATTGAAAAATTTTGACTTTCGTCATGTGGTGGTAAACAATGACATAACCTCACATAACCTAACAATAACCAAGCGTGTGCTTGTAAAATATATGAAATAATAGAATTTAACGCGGATGCGATCGTTGAAACAAGATGTTTACGACGAAAGCATTTATTAAGAAGAATAAAGTAGGAAACTACTTGAAGGTTGGTAAATGCGCATCCTGGGGGCCCAGTTTAAATGTCTTTGTGTTGCAGCATGTCAGGGAGCATTATATCCGTGACGACATCTCTTGCGGTCTTCAAGAGTGCGAAAATTGCCTACCGGTGGAGTCTTTTCTCTCACCTGACCACAAAAATCCATGTTCATTGTTCAAGTATAATCACTACCTTATATTAGATACAAATGTGGTTTTAGATCAGGTAATGCGTGTTAGAGGCGTTGTGGCCCCCAATTGTTGACATTTCTGTTTTGTAGATGGACATTCTGGAGGAATCTGTCTTGGGTAACGTCATAATCCTTCATACAGTTCTGAATGAGGTGAAACACAGAAGTTTACCAGTTTACAAGCGCTTATGTAGCATAATAGAAAGCCCCAGTCGCCACTTTTATGTTTTTATTAATGATCACCACAAGTACTGGAGTTTTTTTTTTGTGACATAACCTAAAAATTGCTCTTGTAGGTGGACTTATTTGCAACAAGATGAAGCTGAGTTGATTAATGACTATAATGACCGATGCATACGCAAAGCGTGTTCGTGGTACATAGAGCATGCCCCCAAACACAAATTTGTTTTTTTGAGCGATGATGCGGCCAATCGCAGCAAAGCTATGCAGGAAAACATCCCATCTGTTACAGTTTCGGAATACGTGAAGCACTTGAAGGTCAACACGGGTCTCACGGACAAACTGTCTCGTAAAGATTTCCACGGTCAAGACGCCGCCAAAGACGTCTTCCCCAACCACTTGACCAGCGTCGAGCTTCTCACGGGAATAAGAGAAGGCCGACTGCTTCAAGGAACTTATCGAGCGTCGCGCGATAATTTCCTTGAAGGGTTTGTCAACGTCGATTCGTACGAAGAACCGGTAAGATTGATGGAAAAAAAGAGTTGGAGGGGTAATGTTGCGATTTTAGATTATAGTCCAGGGCCGGGCTGGACTGAATCGAGCCGTCGATGGGGATACAGTCGCGGTGGAATTGCTCAAAGAACAGGAGTGGGTGTGTCCCAGCGAGATCGTGCTGGAGGACGAGGGTGTGGGCGACGAGAACGTCGACGACGTGGCCACGAAAGAAGACGAGTTGAAGAAGGCTACAAAGAGGAAAAGCGGGGCGAAGCCCACCGGGAAGGTTGTGGGAATCGTTCGCCGAAAGTGGCGCCAGTACTGCGGGATTCTGCAAGGGGGGATCGACGGGGTGTATCAGTTGTTTGTTCCTGCAGATAAAAGCATACCGAAAATCAAAATCGAGACGAGGCAGGCGGAGTTTTTGAGAACACAAAAACTGATCGTGACGATAGACTCGTGGCCCAAGCATTCGCGATATCCCCATGTAAGACATAACCTCACTTTTTTGGAGTTACTTAATCAGAAAAAATACCGTCCTTTCGAGTTCTTGTGGCAATTTATCGTGGTTTTTATGATTAATATGACGAGTCGAGTCAAGAATTGTAGTTGAATTTTGTCCCATACTAAAATATTGAGGGAATTTGTAATAAGTGAAGTTAGAGTGTCACCTAACCTCACATTTTGACCGATTGACTTAACTTGACTGTTACACTCTCCTTAAATTTTGTTAAGCAAGCACGAAACTTATTGATAGGGCCACTTTGTGAGAGCCTTGGGTAAAATTGGCGACCAATCGACAGAAAATGAAGTCATTCTCCTGGAACACGATATCCCACACAGCCAATTCTCCGAAGAAGTCTTGAACTGTTTGCCTCAATTACCGTGGGTTATTACCGATGAGGTATGTATTACAGGTCTAACTGTGCCCAACCCTACGACCCCAATTTCCAGGATGTCAAGAAACGCGTTGACTTGAGACACCTGGACGTATGTTCCGTGGATCCTCCAGGTTGTACTGACATCGACGACGCCCTCCACTGTCGAGTCATCGACGGTAACAAATTTGAAGTGGGAGTCCACATCGCCGACGTGTCTCATTTCATCAGACCGGGCACTCCGCTAGACCTAGAAGCAGCTTCACGAGCTACTACCGTCTATCTGGTGAACAACAGGATAGACATGGTACCGGAGCTCCTCAGTTCGAATCTTTGTTCCCTGAGAGGCGGCGAAGAGCGCTTCGCGTTCTCTTGCGTTTGGGACATGGATCAAAATGCGAAAATCTTGAGTACTCGCTTTCACAAGAGCATAATCAGGTCGAGGAAAGCGATGACGTACGAAGAGGCCCAAATGATAATCGACGATAAGGGTAAATGTGACAGTATAGCCGGGTCGTTGCGGAATTTGAACAAGTTGGCGAAGATTTTGAAGCAAAGGCGATTGGCCAACGGGTGTGCAGGTCTGTCCTGTGAAAGATCCAAAGTAATCGAGGATTTTTCTCGGCAGGGCTTTGGTGCTGGCGTCTCCCGAGGTGAAAATCCACATGGATTCGGAAACGATGGATCCTTTAGATGTTGAAGTGAAGAAACTGTTTGAAACCAACTCGATGATCGAAGAATTTATGTTGCAAGCCAATATAAGCGTTGCGGAAAGAATTTTGGAGGAATTCCCAGACTGTGCGATGCTGAGGCGACATCCAATACCTCCTTCCTCGAATTTCGATCCTTTGGTCAAGGCCGGAAGACATCTCGTACGTTTAAGAAATATTTTAAGTGGTGCACTTTGTATTGTTTTGTTATTTAGGGTTTTGAAATCAGAGTCGACTCGGGAAAAAATTTAGCCAAATCGCTGGACAACGCCACGAAAACCAACAATCCGTACTTGAACACCATGTTCAGAATCCTTGCGACTCGATGCATGCTGCAAGCGGTGTATTTCGCAAGCGGTGCTTACCAGAAGGAAGACTACCACCACTACGGCTTGGCCGTGCCTCTGTACACTCATTTCACTTCACCGATTCGACGATACGCCGATATTATAGTCCACAGACTGTTGGCAGTCGTGTGCGGGTCCGACTCCACCTATCCGGATCTCGTGGATAAAAAGAAAACATCCGATTTGTGCGTGAATTTGAATTACAGAAACCGAATGGCGCAATACGCAGGAAGGGCCTCGATCGCCTTCAACACTCACGTAAGAATTTCCTCTACTGTACTTCTACGATGTAACAATTGTGTTCCAGCTGTTTTTCAAAGGAAAGCTCCAAGACGAGGAGGGTTACGTTTTGTACGTGCGAAAAAATGCGTTGCAAATATTGATTCCCCGATACGGACTCGAGTGTACCTTGTTTTTGGCCAGGAAAGGCGAAACTTCAAATGTTTTTGAATACGACGAAGAGGTAATAGACGCGTACCGCGGACTAAACACAAATACAACTTTTGCGGACCGCAGACTGAACGTGTTTTGTCTTCACAAATAATTCTTTCAGGAACAGACGCAAAGAGCTGGTGACGTGATTTTGCACGCGTTCGATCCGGTCGTGGTGCGCCTAGCCCTCGACTCCAACAACATTCAACGCGAGAAGTTCGTCTTGCAACTGGTGAAGCCCTTCATCGACGGCTTCAGCGTGCCTCCGTTAGAGGGAGCAGCGCAAGAAAAGGAAAAGAAGCGTAAACTGCCGACCGCCGAACCAGAAAAAAGGAAGGGGAGAAAGAAACAGAAATAATTGTAAGGAAAAACTTTTAATAGGTTTTTATAATAAATGTTTGACGACTTGTTTGTCAAAACCACACGAATACAACGTTTCATTGTGCCACGCCAAACCTCGCACAAATCCGCAGTGTTTGTCGTTGCAATAGGCGCTGTTCAAGATTTCGTCCTCGCATTTGAAAACTAGAACCTTGTTTAAATCACCACAAACGGCAAGTCTGTTCGAGTCGTCAAAGACGATGCGGTAGATCTCGCAGTTGCAACTTGCAACTGATATGAACTCGCGTGGTTCGCGCTTGTCGAGGAGGTAGATGTCGCCGCCTTCGGTCCCCACGACTATGTAGTTGGTGTTGTGCTGATTGCATGCGACGCTAGTCAACGAGCAGAATTCATTGTTGTACAGAACTGCAATTTGGAATTTTTTTCTTGTTTTGTACACAAGAAATGATTACCTGTGGCTGGACTTGCGTCGCGGTCGTCCCACAGACAGCACTTTCGGTCCATGGAAACCGATGCGAACACGTTCGGCTCCGTTTTAACTGTATCCACACAATTTACGAGCTCTGTATGGTAATTTCTGGAAAAGTGAGGTTATGTCGAGCGACGTCAAGTCAAGAAAAACTTACTGGAAATTGTGCACGGGTTTTCTAACGGCGCTGTTAATGTCCCAGACGGTGACCGAATTCTTGGAACACGTCAAAACCCGACTGCTATTTTTCCAAACTGCCAGTTTGGGAATTCGATCAACATCTCTAAAGTAGCCGGCAGATTCGATCGCCGCGTTTTCGCGCGACAAAGAGAGAATGTTTAAAACACCGGTGTCCTCGGCTAACGCAAACTGACGACGAATTGATGTTTTGTTCAATTTTTTTCAATACACTTACCGTGTTGTCATTGAGGAACTTGCCATCAGATATGGTTGATCCGATGAGACTTCTGTTGTATTTCAAGAGTTGCAAATTCTCTTCGTTGTTGAAAAACAACAAAGTGCCTTCCCAGACGGTCCCGTTCAAGTTGGAGGACCCCAGAATCGACTCACCTGAACAAACGTCTCATTTATTGTCGACAAAAAACGGAAACTACCTTTGCCGTTGAAATCTAGGAAAAGCAGGTGGTCGTACACAACTGGTGTCGTGGAGAGCTCGATTTTGCGCTCCAAGCATTTGTTAGGCGGATAAACCACCGTATTGTGTTCCACTTCCAGCATCCCGAAACGCTAAAAAATTTGAATCGGAGTTTGAGGTTAGGGTCAGGGGGCGAAATGTCAAACTAGAAAGCAGATCACATGTGCGCAGCGAAATTTCCCTAGGCGAGTACCTTGTAACTAACGTCACGAAAATATCGTTCAAAACCCCGATTTACGATGAAATTGTGTTGCGAAAAAATGCACCAAGGGTTTTCCCGTGATTGGTGAGTGTCTTGTCGCATTTTGCCCGAACTAGGGACCAGTTTGCGCGAATTTTGTGAAAATGAAGTGCGCGAGGAATGGGTGCGGCGCTTTAGCCACGCGATTTTGCTGATATTTCTTATTCTTCATTTACTAAGTTCGTCCAGATATTTGTAATGGTGCCAATAAATCCTAGTATTTTGAGAATGGCTGTCAGTGTGCTTTTCTGAAAAGGTATTTCACCCGACGACATGTACAAGTAGTTTAAAAAATCCCGATTTCCGAGTGCCTCAAAGTAATAGGAAGTAGCCAACAGTAAACCTTGATGCACAGTTTTTGGAAGTTTTTACCACTAACGGGCTCGGCCAAATTTCCTTCTTCTCCTGTAACCACCTGATATCTAAAGTAGTCACGTTTTGCACCCTCCACATAATGACCCAAAAGTTACATCAGTAGGTATGTCGAATGCAATTATTTCTAACCACTAACTCCCCATTGTAATTACTGAGCGATTCGCCAGGACAACGTGTCCTTTGCGAGTCCCACCCCCCGATCGGGGCCCTTTCGCCTGCTCTAACGCCGCAGTTTTCCGTTTCCGCCAGTGCAAAACACGCAGCTAATTCCTAGCAATTAGTCCAACAAATGACCAGATTGATAACATTATCTCTCTCTATTTAATAACGAAATGCGTCGATGTAAGACACGGATTTTTTTCTAGACTGTAGATAACTTAGAATGGCAGAATCATGTCCGTCGAGCAACAGAAGTAATTTGAACCCATTATCTAGTATTAACAGAGATTCAGAACTTCCAAAACAAGACTGCACCAGCCCTAGCCCTACAGAAACCGTTTGCTTAGATTCCTTGTGTACCACAGATAATGCACCAGGTAAAATATCGACAAATCCGAGTGCCAGCGGCTAATCCAGCTTGTAGGGACGTCCCAGAATCACCTAGCCCCACTAAGTGAAAAACTAGACGAAATATTCAGGATATCTCAATCGGAAGAGAAATCAGAAAAGACGAATTTTTTGAATGAACTAGGCTTAGAAGAGTGTGATGAAGACGACAGTTTCGACAGAGAAGAAAACTGGGAGGACTGCACCGAGGGTGACCTGTCCGAAGAAAACCAAGAGCTAGAAGAGGTGAGTCGCAATTTTTAATTTTTATTTTAGTTCACGCGATTGTTTGTGCAGGACGACGACAGTAGTGAAGTCACCTCAGGATCACCCCCCGATCACACCACACCAAGGAGTTCCTATTTGAAACGGTGTGGGTCGTACGCCGCCGACAGATACTGGGTGAGCTCGAAAAATTCTAGCTGTAGTCGACTCAATTTGACAGTTGCAATACTGCCTGGGGCCTAAAGTAATCGTAAAATACCAGATATCCACAATGAAGGGAGCAGTGCAGTTCGTGACAAGTAAGACAGATTTAGTCACGTGACACCTAGTGGCTTTTGCAACCGCTCGCACTCTCGACGAGCCGCCACTGGTCGCCGAGAGCAGTGGTGGCGTGTGTCGCATTGCTTTTTAAAAAATCATATCCCAGTGATTGATTTGGTGTAAATCGAGTGTAAACAATCAAGTTTTTTATTTTCGTAGAGTCGCAGGGCTTGTGCTATTTTTTAAAAATTATTTCGGAGTCGCGCCATATGTCATAATTTTTTTAATGAGGTAAATATTTTTTGGCGTTCGGATTTTGGCACGCTTACATCGTTTGATATTTGCCACGGCTCGACCGCTGTTATTAATCTTGAAAACATTATTACAAGTCACAAAAGTGAGTTTATTAATTTAGAGTGTTTTAAAAATGCTCGAGTTCCCCCATAAATCGATTAAAAGTTGTCAATAATTCACCTTCATTAAATACTCATGGGTTTCCTTCGAAACGAGGCTGGAGTCGCCACCAAAATATTCTTGACATGTCGGAATCGAAAATAGAGGGAAAATGAATTGTTTTATTTATTTCCGGAAAGTGTACTCTCATAATAATTTTAGTGGAAATGTTGTCTTCAAATAAACGAAAACTGAACGCCCTTGGTCGTGTTTTGTTTTGTGGAGGCGCGATTGTTTTTCTGTAGCGCTGCACCCTTGGCTGCGTCCCCGTTTAATGAACAATGAAGCCTTAATGCGTACGATAACGCCAGAATTTCCATATAATCACACATTACAATACAGCGGTAATAATTATCCGCATGTCATAAAAAACTTGTTGACTTAATTTTGCTTTTTGTCGTTAGATTTTCCGAGCCGAACCGCGTTGCACTATTCTAATTCCGTACCTTAATGGTCGACGTATCGATTGAGATAACGCTAATTGTCGCATTGACGACGTAGAGAACATCCCGACTAAAAACTTACTGATAAGTAGGAAAAGTAAAAAAAATTATCGGCAGGTGTAGCGCTGCACAAATGAGCGTTGCGCTTGGGGAAGGGGGGACGTTTCGGTTATGTTTTTTTTTTTGTAAAAGGATGAGACCAGTGAGTGTTGAGTCAATACCACGGTTCGTGTTGATTGACGGATGATCCGAGTCTAATCTTCTCTCTGATTGTTTTTTTGTTTTGTCGCTATGCGACACCTTTAGAGATTGTGGTTCTGTATGGTACGCAATTATTCGCAGAGAAAACGGAAGTTGGACGTGCAGAATGGGTTCCCGTGCAAGAAGCTGCTGCCAGAGAAGAAATCTGACGTCGCTTCGATGCCGACCGAGAATTCTGCGCGTGTGCCGGGGGCGGCAGGGGGCACAGGTGAGACCACAATCTTCCAAGAAACGACGAAAAAAGATTTCGACCCGAAAGCGATTAGGTACTGCAAAAAATGTTTTTTTCACTCCAGCCCAGTCGACTTACGACGGCGCTCACGTTACTCTAGTAGTACTACAAAAAAAAAATCATGACTGGTACAAATTGGTTCATCGGACAATGTTACACACTTAATTGTTTAAATGATTCGTAAAAATTGGAAATCAATTAAATGCATAGAACACACCGATTTGTACCCGCAATGTTTTTTCTGTGCCTTTTGAATGATGATTTTGAATAAATTTTAATTTGACTGGAGTAGTTCTGTCATTTTTTGGAGTTTTTTTTTGAGGCGCCATCTGTCGGTGACTTGCATAAGTGTAGTGAGGTTGTCAAAGAACGACAGAAAGGATGCAGTGACGTTGATCGGGTATTTTTGAATTGCAGTATTTAGTGCGAATGTTTGGTGTGTGGAGATTTATTTAATTTGTGATTCTGTGTCATAGATGCCACTCCGAGCGACAAGAAGTCGCGGCTCGTAATCCCGACGAAGGACAATCCGCCGCCGGAGATGTCCGACTGGCTGACGCAGTTCCAGAAATGGTCGAACGCCGAACGGATCCTGGCGATCAACGAATTGATAGCCACGTGCGAACCGACGCAGGTGCGCCACATGATGCAAGTGATAGAGCCCCAGTTCCAGCGGGACTTCATCTCGCTGCTGCCGCGCGAGCTCGCGCTGAACGTGCTGTCGTTCCTCGAGCCGAAGGACCTGCTCAGGGCGGCGCAGACGTGCTGCAGCTGGCGCTTCCTCGCCGAGGACAACCTCCTGTGGAAGGAGAAGTGTCGGCAGGCGGGGATCGAAGAGATACCAAAGAGGAGGTGTTCCCCGAGGTCGCTCGGCACGCAGACGTCGCCGTGGAAGGCCGCGTACATGCGGCAGCACGCGATCGAGACGAACTGGCGGAGCAAGCCGATCCGGTCGCCCAAGATGTTGAAGGGGCACGACGACCACGTCATCACCTGTCTGCAGTTCTGCGGCAACAGGATAGTGAGCGGCTCCGACGACAACACCCTCAAGGTGTGGTCCGCCATCACGGGCAAGGTGAGCACGCGGCCGCGCCGCACGCGCGTCCTTCTCACGATGCTGTTTCAGTGCCTGCGCACCCTGGTGGGGCACACGGGCGGCGTCTGGTCGTCGCAGATGTCCGGAGGGACGATCATCAGCGGCAGCACGGACCGGACCCTGAAGGTGTGGGACGCCGAAACGGGCAACTGCATACACACCTTGAACGGGCACACGTCGACGGTGCGCTGCATGCATCTGCACGGCAACAAGTAAGTCGATAGTTGCCCCTGTAGAGGGCGCTCGTTCATCGTGGTTTGTCGCAGGGTCGTCAGCGGGTCTCGCGATGCCACGCTCCGAGTGTGGGACATCGAAACCGGTTCTTGTCTCCACGTCCTGGTCGGACATATGGCCGCCGTGCGATGTGTTCAATACGACGGCCGACTGGTCGTTTCGGGAGCTTACGACTGCATGGTCAAGGTGTGGAATCCTGAGAGAGAAGAGTGTCTGCACACCCTACAAGGTCACACCAATCGGGTGTACTCCTTGCAGGTAGGTCGGAGTTGAAAAGAACCTCAAAGTCGAATCGTTCCTGGCCGATCTCGCCGACACAACTTTGTTCAGGACTTGGTAAAGCATAACTTGCCTCGAAAGCCTCCAAAAAGGGAATTTTAACATACTCGGTCTAAGTATACTACGATTCTTGAGATGCAAGCGGCAAATAGTAACTTCGTGGTGTGCTTCGGCGTCAACTGGATATTAAATTCGGTCAAAAATAGTGGTTAGGTACTATGGCGGACAATAAATTTAGGCCGGCCTGTCATTGAGTTGACATCAAAATGTGAAGCTGGCATTATGTTCAACTAACCCCATTTTCGATTTTTGTCATTCTTGTCATCGTGACAGCGATAATCAAAATTAAAATTGGGAAAAGAAGGGAGGGTGCACCAGAGAGAAGTGCTACTACAAATCAGTCATGCTAGTGCGTCATGATCCGTAAGTTACGAAAAGGGCGAAGGAAACGCCAAACAGCTTGAAAACCTTCAGTTTGACAAACTGACACATCAGTCAGAATGACAATAAATGGTCGCTTGCATTGACTTAATTGAAATGTCAGAAATTTGCCGGCCTAAATTTATTGTCCGCCATAGTATCAACTAATACAACCTAACCTCATTCTCAATGGACATTTCAAGTTTAAAACAAAATTAATAAATTACCTTCGCTGCTATTTCAACAGTAATTTACGTTGCGTTGTTACTTTTTAAGTAGACGAATTTTCAGTATTACTAACTTTGCTTTTACTTAAATATGCAGTATTTGTTCTATAAACCACGACCCGTCTATACAAAAGTGTGGTTTGAGTGATTCCCGCAGAGCGCTGGTGAACGGGAGTTTTTTGGGGATATTATTCATCTTAAGTTTTTGTCACCGAAAATGTTTCTTGTTCAAATGACATTTTGAATTTGATGTCAAAAAACTTTATTTTTGCTGCTTTGAAATTAAATTCGTGAATTTATTCCTTATTGTTCGTTGTTTTTGTGTTAAGTGTTGTTACTGTTCTTTGATGTATTGCGTATTTATTATTATTTAAGCGTGAAGCGTCCGTTTTGTAGCGCACATCGGCGGAAATTGGCTCTTTTTCGGAAACATTTTCAAATAAGCTTTCACTATTGAGCAAATTGGTGGCACTAGATGGTCCGCGAAGACTGATGCTGTTCAGATCTTGACTCTTTGTATAAAATGTGCTATCGCACGGCCAAAGTGAGATAAGAATAATTCAAGTTGAAGCACAAAATGTGATGTGCAAAATGAATACTGTTGCAATTTCCGTCATGATAGATAGGCCTTGGACTCGCTCGTTGTTTAACCGAGACCCCATGATTACGTAGTAAAAGGTTTGAGGTTTTTGTCGAGTTCCGTATTAGGTTACGTCGAATTCCTTAAACTAGATGATGACAAATTGAAATGAGGGTCGACTCCGAGCCGGACCGTCAATCCTCGACGTTTTACACTGGATGAATCCGATATTTTTGCGTAGTTCGACGGTGTGTACGTGGTGAGCGGTTCCCTGGACACCAGCATCAGAGTGTGGGAAGTGGAGACGGGAGCTTGCAAACATACGCTTATGGGTCACCAGTCCCTGACGTCCGGCATGGAGTTGCGGAACAACATTTTGGTTTCCGGCAACGCCGATTCCACCGTCAAAGTCTGGGACATAGTGACCGGTCAGTGCCTACAAACCCTTTCAGGTAACTATCGACGGCGGCGAAAGATGAAAGTCGAGTCTTGGATGGGTTCGCACGCGCACTCGAGGGTGCAGATCCGTGCGAACCGATCGACGAGTCGACTTTCGTCCGGCACCCGACGAGTTTTTGACGATTTGAGTCTCAGGACCATACAAACATCAGTCAGCCGTAACTTGCCTCCAATTCAACAATCGTTTTGTGATAACCTCCTCGGATGATGGGACCGTTAAACTGTGGGACGTGCGCACGGGCGAGTTCATCAGGAACCTGGTGGCGCTCGACAGCGGGGGCTCGGGGGGTGTGGTGTGGCGCATTCGAGCCAACGACACAAAGTTAGTGTGCGCGGTCGGCAGCCGGAACGGCACCGAAGAAACCAAACTGCTAGTGCTGGACTTTGACGTCGACTCCAACACCGGTGCCGTCATCGCTAGGTAATTTACAGACTTAAACAATTGTATGAGTGCGAGTGTTTTGTAGAACTTTTAAAACAAGCATACTATTGATGTTGCTGGCCACTTTCAAAAATGCATCTTTCGTGTACAGCCGCCCCGAGCGACGGGGCGTGCCGCAGGGAGGGCGCCGGCTCCCCCCGTTCTTTCAGTTGTATTGTTACGTACCTGGACAAAACTCGCTGTCGGTTCGGTTCGTTTCACTATTGCGTAATTCTGTGATATTACGTTTAACGAGTAGGGTAACATCATCAGTATGTGAATTTTAGCGTCTCGTTAACATTTTCAGCTGAGGACTTTTTTTTTTAATTCAAATCTGGTGCTGTTGGTCCCGTATCCGGATACACTTTTTTTTCTCTTTTTTTGTTAAGTACAAATATTGTTGGAAGTTTGATGGAAATTGCAATATTTTTCGCGATTGTTGTTTCGTTGGACTTGTAAAATTCCCAAACGGGGAGGAACGGTCTGTGTTAACTATGTTTCTGTTCCGTTTTTTTTTTTAAACATGACAATTTGCACCAGAGAGACTGATCGTAAATTTAAGTTAATGGCATTTTAAGTGAAAACCACCACATTAGTTTTGTTTTTTTTTTTAAATTCGTAATGAATCAAGTGATCGTCAATTGCATCACGTGGTTTATTACGAATCGTGGGTGTTTTTAAGTGAGAAACTACTATGTGGTTCATGCTCAAGATTCTTGTCATAGCTCAAAACATGATTGTAAATAGTCAGACGTAATCTGTTTCATCATACATCACTAGTTTAATTAAATTAGTATTTTTCTCAATTAATTTTACTCAAGTTAAGTATTTTTAATTAGCAATGGTCAAAATGTCTACGATGATAGTTTAGTCGGCAACCGAAATTTTAACGATTTTAGGGATTCTTCATGTTTTATATGCAAAAAATAGTCGATAATTAAAATATTGAAAGATGCTTGGTAATTTTTTAATAATTTTTATTATCCACACGTTGTTCCGTTCAAATTAACCGAATTCGCATCTTTATTTGGTCGATTTTAATGTAATAATTTCGAAGTCTGGTGTTGTTAATGTTTTAATTTCTTATCTGTATTTGTTGTATTTATTTTATAAAACAATTACTCCTAGACTCTCTCTAATTTCTAACCCCACCATAGATAACATGTTCTATGTTATCTATGAACCCCACCCTCAGATGACTACGCAGGCTGTGGTTTCCAAAGGACATCTTCAAAATTATATTTATTTTCAGAGATAGAAACGTTCACAGTAAAAAAGCAAATACAACCGAAACAGGAATAATTTAAGGATATTTTGTTAAGTCAACTGTTAAAACCTGACTCACTAGGCAATCGGCCGGTTGCGGACAAATGCCGATGAGTGAATCTGCGTGCGAATAAAACTCCTCTTTCAAGGAAATAACGATGGTCTGCAGCGACTCCGTCTTTTCCCTGATGTACTTGGCCACCTTCCCTATGTTAGTGTTGTCGAGTGCGGCATCAACTTCGTCCAACACGAAAAACGGTGCTGGTTGATAACTGTGTATGGCGAACAACAACGCCAGAGCGGCCACCGTTTTCTCGCCACCCGACAGATTCGACATGGGCTGGAATCGCTTCCCCGGAGCCACACAATTATAGTTGATCCCGTCCAAGTACGGCTCTTCTGGATTCTCCGCCCCCAGGAATGCCTGCGCCGACTGATTCTGCGCCAGCGACTTGTAGATGTTGTCGATCTCGTTGGAGACGTGGTCGAAACACCTGGTGAACCTCTCGTACCGCTGCTGCTTGCTCCTCTCGAAGGCGGCTTTGGCCTTCTTGTTCTGCTTGCGGAGGTTCTCGAACTCCTCGTTGGTCGACTGGAGTTTCCCCTGCGCCAGTTCCAGTTTTTGGATGGCGCGCATGTTCGGCGCCTGGATCTTGGTCAGGGTGTCTTGGAGGCTCTTGATGGAGTTGAGGAGTTTGTCCGCCATCTTCTTGATCTCGTCCTTTTCCTCCAGGTCCTTGAGGTTGTCGGAGAGCATGTTGTAGTCGATCTTGATCCGCGCCTCCTTTTCGTACTGCTGCACCGTGCTGCTGAGGTCTCCCGAAGAGCTCTGCGACGGATCCGACGCCGCGATGTCCTCCATGTTTCCCACGATCATCGGGATGGCGATGTCGTCCATCTAAAAATCGCCGATCAATCAAAAACGATGACACTTGGACTTGGTACCTTGCACTGCATCAAGATGGCGTGCCTCTCGCTTTTCTTCCCTTCGATCTTCGATTCCAGAGAAACCACCGCCTTCTGCACCGCCTGCACGTCCTTCGCTATGCTCCCCACTTCCCGCCTGGCCTTCCCCAGTTCCTCCTCCATCCCGTCAACTTCCTGTTTCTTGTTGAGCCTCTGCGCCTTCAGCTGCTCCACCTGGTGCAGATCCTTGTCGATCTCCTCCCGCTGTTTCTGTTCCTGCTTCTTGCAGGTCTCCAGTCGTTCCTCCTCGTCGTTGACCGTTCGCTCCCACCTGCTCACGTTATCTGCAACCGATTTCTCGAATCGAAATTTCTTTTACAAATTTCACGAGATTTTACTCTGCGTGTCGCGACTCTTCTCGAACTCCAGGTTGCTGGTGATCCTGTTGATCTGCTTCTGGAACTCCAACCGCTTCTGCTTGCGCTCCTCCTGGGCTCTGAGTTCGCGATCTTCGTACTGTCGGATGTTGCGGATTCCGATTTCTTGGCAAAACTGCGAGAAAACGACGTCTTCGACGCTGTTCATCTGGAGCTTGATCTCTTCGATTTGTTGCTCCCGAGTTTGCATCGTTTTCTCGATCTCTTCGATCTTGGGCTGCATGCAAATAATAAAATTTAAAAACCCTGCAAAATTCACTTACTCCGTATTTGTGCATCTCCTCCGACAGCTTGCCCAGTTCAGTGTCCACGGCCTTGATCTGCTTCATCTACAATAAAAAAAAAATTGAAACGTCATCAACACCGAAAACATTTCTATTACAGTGCTCTCCATGTCTGTTTTGGCGTATCTCAACCTCGTCTCCAGACCGCGAATCTGCGAATCGACGGTGTTGAGCTCCGACTCTTTCCGCGACTTCTTCATCGCGTCCCTCAACTCTTCGGTCAGTTTTTCCTTCTGCGCCTTCAACTGAGAAATGTGTTTCTCATCCCACCTTTTCGCTTTTCTCGCCAGATCCAAGCTGCCCCCGGAAATAATTCCCGACTTTTGGTAGTAAGTACCGTCCAGCGCCACCGCCTACATCACCAAATGTTATTTGTTTGAAGACTCGACGTTCAATTTTTTACTTACGTCATATCGTCCACCCAATTCGTACGCGACTTTCATTGCATCTTCGGGAGTCTCGCACACTAGAGCGTTGTTGGTGGCGAACAATACGGCCTTGGCCACCGCTTGGGGCTCAAACTGAAGGACGTCGTACAACAGTTTGACTCCCTTGGGGTCCGTGATGCTCCTCAATCTCTCCTTCACAGGCTTGGCTTGCAAATAATCGAGAGGAAGGAACGTTTCCGGGTCCAACATTTGCTCTTTTAGGTACTTGATGCACTGCCTGGCGGTGTGCTCGCTGTCGACGACGATGGCCTCCATGAATTTACCCAAGACTTTGGTGATGGCCACGTTGTACCTCTTGTGAATGGGTTGGCACATGTTGATCATTCGATCATACTGAAACAAATATTTTCGTGACTTCTCCCACCACCACTAGAGGTCGCGCTAGCAATTCTAGCCAGCCCCTTACCACGCCCGGGTAGTTGCTTTTGAAGCGTTCCACGATCTCCTGTTTCTTCTTTCTTCTCGCGTCTTCGTGTTTGTCGGTTCTGGCGTCACCCAATTGCTCCAAAACGTCGTCGAGTTGTTTCTGAATCTCGTGGACTCTGTCCTTGGAGGATCCAACGTCTGACTGAAGATCAGATCTGAGTTGTTTCTGATCTTGCAAGGCCTGCTCGCTCAATCTGCAACCAAAAACTTTTTCTTCAAACCGACTCAAGCATTTCCACTAATCTGACCTGATATGCTCGGCCAACTTCTCGATTCGCTTCTCCATCTCCTCCTTCTCGTGACACTTCTGTCTGTGTTTGTTCTCCGCGTCGGTCCTCATCCTCGACACGTTGTCCAGGCGATCTTGGTCTGACTTCTGCTCCCTGTTCACGGAATCCAGTTCTTGCATGTACCTGGCCGACCTCTTCGCCGCCTCCTCCTTCAGTCTGTGGTACTCAATGACCTAAACAAAATGATGAGCACAATCCAAAACACGTTTACTCTCGTTTACTTGTTCGTCCTCCAGGTGTACATCTCTGCCTTGACTTTGCGACTCGCCAGCGATTTGACTCTCGTACTCCTCTTTAGCCTGCTCCACCTCCCCCAGTTCGTCTTCCAACTTCTTGATGTCGTTCATGTGTGCCTCGTGAGCCTTCCTCGCCTGTTCAAGTGTTTTTATAGCGCCATCTAGTTTCTTCTGCATGTGAGAAACTCGCTCCTTCGCTTTGATAAACTGGGGCCGCTTTTTCGAAATCTCGACTTCCTAAATGCACAAAAATTGAGACAACTTCTACAGTTTCAACTCCAAATCAAGTGGACTTACAACTTCGCGAATGTCTTGCTCGATTTTCGCCAACTCCCTGTTGAACCTTCCTTGTTCTTTTTTCTTCTCTTTGAGCAGCTCCTCCGCTTTTTCTTTCTTCTTCTCGATCTTTTCAACTTCTCTCTGTTTGTGTTTCAAGTCATTCTCCAAATTTTTCATCTCGCGTTCGTTGTGATACAGACGGAAAAGTTGATGTTCAACCAGTTTATCATTCTAGAACCACAAAATCAATTAATACACTCAAAAAATCAATAAAACCTAGTACCAAATCGTCTTTTAGTCGAGCATATTTGTCCGCTTCTTCTTTTTCTAATCTCGCTTCTTTCCGTTCAGCGTTGATTCCTTTCTTCTTCTGATAAGCAAAGTTGATTTCTTCTTGTGCCTTTTGCATCTGTTGCTTGAGGCGGTCATATTCTTCCTTCAAAGCGCCAGAACTGCAACATTTTAATGTTATTAACACTGTTACTACTGATAAATAATTAAATTGCGATATACCCGCTAATTTCCTCAAACAAAGCAGTCATCTCTTTGGGGTTCTTCATAGCAACTGACTCTACAGCCCCTTGAAACACCAAAAAATTCTTTCCTTTTACATTGATGCGCAACTTTTCTAATTCAGCTAAATACTCATTATTTGACACCACCTACCAGAAAAGAAATTATTAGCTTGGCAACAACACAAAGTCTGTATCTACATGAGTAGTATCCAAACAAACATAGTAGACCAATAATGTTTGTGCTTGCCTAAACAACATTATGACAACTTCACTAATGCTGATCTGTGAAGCACAAATAAACTTGGGCTGAACTTACAGTGCCATTTATTCGATACTCCGAAGAAGACCCCTGGACTGATCTCTGGAAGCTGATTTCTTTTCCACTCTCCTCTTCCAGGACAAAAACGGCGGTCACAGAAGCGCTACAATAGATTCATTGAAGGATTTGGTACAAGAGAGTCACAAAGTTGTCTACCTTCGAGAAATGGGTTTGCTAATAGCGGCGCCGTGAATGAGGTCGCTGAGTCTCTTCACGCGCAAGCTTTGCGTCTTTTCGCCCATGACGAAGCTAATAGCGTCCATAAAGTTTGATTTGCCTTAAAATGAATCGATCTGTGATTGTTTTGTGGTTCGTATGCGATTAGGTCATTACCTGAGCCATTTGGACCGATTACCGCGTTGAACGGTTTCAAGGGGCCTATTATTCGGTGTCCCCGGTACGACTTGAAGTTTTCCACTTCAATGTGTTTCAGTCTGGGAGGCATTCTGTGAATTATTAGAAGAATTCCATATTATTCAAACGAAAACACCGCTTATTATTTTCACAAACAATATGGCCGACGCGTCACTACCAACCTGACAAAACTAAAAATAGTGAAAATCGACGAAGGAAATAAAAACAACTAAAATATGCCCTATTTTTTATATTAAATCAAAATAAAATGGGTCTGTTGAATCTACAAACCACTACAATTGTAAAAAAAATGACAAGTTCTATGACTTCAATCAAATACTAAACTACCAGTCTTAGGAGGAAGGTTTGGGAGTATCTTGAAGCAGAAGACACTGCTTTTGGATTCTCCTGGATAAGCTTCTGGTCGCGCTTGTTTGTGGCACATCTATATTTGTTCTGTCTAACTTTGGAGTGCATAACACGCTATGTCCACTCCTGATATTGTTGTACATGTCTACAGCTTTTCTCGTTCTGGGACTTGAAACTTCCAAATTTTTTGACAAATTTTTATTCAGTGTGGATTTGCGCAAATCTATGCTTTTTGAAATCACTGGAGAGACTAAGATTTTCGACTTTGCACTTCCTTGAGCTGCTATTCTGATAGATCTTCTATTTGTGTTCTCCTTATTTTCATTAATTTCATTTAAAAGCTCTGCAATTCTATTTAAA
This sequence comes from Tenebrio molitor, assembly GCF_963966145.1. Taxonomy (NCBI): domain Eukaryota; kingdom Metazoa; phylum Arthropoda; class Insecta; order Coleoptera; family Tenebrionidae; genus Tenebrio; species Tenebrio molitor. Next base: position 44,931,478 of record NC_091046.1, read on the forward strand.
CCAGACTGGCGCTGCACTTGATAGCATTCAAATTGTTGTTTTAATAACTGGAACTGTTCTTCATCTTGCTTTATGAGGTTCAAGATTTCACTGAAAACTGGGTCTGAATGGTTTTTATGCTTCTTTCCAGAATTTGTAAGTCTTGTATTTTCTAATAAGGCACACATTGATGACATTGGTGATGCAGATTCACTTATATTATTGAGTTTCCTTGCAGATGCAAGAATTTTTTCTAAATGTAAAAACTCCCTTTCTGACAAGGAATCTCCACTAGTTGGTGTGTGTTGAGTTTCATCATTTAAAAGTATTTTTGGAGGTGTATCTGCAGCAAGTTCTGCTTGTGAGTCCTCTTGGATTGAAGTTATTGGAAACAAAACTACAGGCTTTTGCATTAATCTCTTAGTTAAGAATTTTTCAGCCTCATCCACATCTACCAATGGAGTGTCACCATTAAAGACATGAGATTTTTTCACTACATTAATCTACAAATAAACACTTCAACTATCTTAATAAATAAAAATTCATTCTAAATTTACCTTCTTAGAATTAATTTTATTTGTACTAAAATTATTGGCAATAGAACTTCTTCTGCTTAAAGAAGAGAATCTTTTGTCTTTTTTGCTTTGTGGTACTTTGAACAATTCTTTGCAAACAGGCTTATCAATTTTGCGCTTTTTGAGCAAATTCTTAGGAGAACCCTCAAAGTCCCCAGGTGTGAGGATATGTCTTCCAATGGGAATAAATTTTCTTTTTACACTACTTGATTGTTCCATATCTTTCTTGCCTGCGGATCCAGATGTTATACACTCTAACAACACACAAAAAAAAAGTTAATAATGATTTAAAACGTCGTCTTTTCATTCTTACTGGGAAGTTTCATTGGGACAATGTGAATTTTTCCATTTTCATCTTTAGCTGGAGCACAAAAAAAAAACAAACGTTAATCAAAGAAAGCTCAAGAATATTTTAAATATTTACCAAAACCGTTCATAATTTGTGTCATCTTATCCATTTCTTTCTTATTAATTTTTGCCTTCGCTGGTCTAACGATTTTTGCAACTTTCAAATCAGCTGTCACCTGTCACTTCAAAAAAGAGCGCATTCAGAGCTACCACCACTAAAATTAGTAGAACGACTCCTTAAGTGCTTTCTTCGAATTTGAAAATTAAAAATAAAATTGTACTCAAAAACAAATTTTAATTAATTAAGTTAACAGAATTAAGCTTTTAATAAAAATAATGCACTAAATCTTTTGCGTAAAATATAAATGAAAAACTTTACCTTAAAAAACTAAAATCCCTATATGGGAGGAACATGTTTCGCGTGTTTCTTTTCACTCTAACCTCAATCCAGTGCTGGTAAATAAATCTGTTCAAATTTCTTAGAAAACCGAAAATTGGTAAGTATTCCTCGTCAATTTGGCCATCTGAATTGAAAGAGCTTCTTTTTGTAGATAACAATGGCCAAAAGTATCAGAAGCAAGTGGAAGCGAAAGTGTCGCGCAGTGAAACGTGTACGGTACGGGCAGAAAGAATTGGAACGTTTAAAGAAGACTTTAGGCATAGACGAGAGTCAAAGCGGGAGTAAAGATGTAAAGATGACTGAAATTAGTGAGGTAGCCAACGTTACAGACGGTTCTGCCATAAAGAGGGTGCAAGCAGAAACGACAGAGACAAATGAAATGGACACAGATAATAAAAGAATTTTCAATACAAGAACGCTGCGAGATCAACACGGAGCGTACCCCGTGTGGCTCCACCCAAGGAAAATAATGAAGAAGAAAAAATCGAAAAAGGGGAAAAAAGGGAAGAAGGGAAAGCATTGATTTTTGACTGTGTTAAGGTGTTACAATAAAGTTGACAAGTTCTTTTTTTATGTTTATTTTTGTATATATATAAATAGTTACAAAACATGTTAGGGCAGTATTAGTATAAACTGTGTACGTACAATACAGACTGGGTGTTTACAGAATCTCACTTGTTGCTAGATTTCTTGATAGATACAATTAGGTCCACAACGCGTTTCATTTTTTGTCGTCTCTGGCTGAGACTTGACTGAAACAGACCTGCGGTCTGCAGAAGAGGCTAAACTAGACCGGCGTTCTGCGGAGGCGGAGCTAGATCTCCTGCGAGACGACGTCTCCGATCTGCGGTCTGTCTCACCCCTACTACTTACATCTTGAACATTATTACTTTCCTGTAATTGAGTTTATTTTTAAAATGTACTCCTAGTGAAAGGTACGTCTGCTATCTACCAAGCGCTGCAATTTACTCGCAATAACGCTGATGTCGTTGGATATTTTGTCGATGTTGCCGTAAATGTTGTTCAGATCCCCCTTCGACACCCCGTTCATGTTCTTCTCCCATATCTGAAATCACCACGAAATTAATTCACGGCCGCCGCTTCATTTCCCGCCGACAAATTGGTTTAAATCGCTTGAAAATTGCACTCCCGGAACGGGTAATTTGCCTGGTCGTTCACAGATTTAAGTGTTACCTTCTCGAGCCTGTACAGTCTCTTCTCCATCCTCTCGAGCCGGAGCTTTTGCGGCTCCAAATCCGTGGCCTCGAGCGTCGTCCCCTCGTCGTCTGAAACGGGACACGTTCAACCTTTCTCGCCGACCGCATCTCCATATCATAAACTATGCAGACACTTACCCTCTTTACGACATGACTGGCCGTCTTTCTGGAGCGAGAAGTTCTCCTTGCATTCGCATTTGTAGCTCCCGGGGGTGTTGTAACATATTTGGTCGCAAGGTTTGAACTTCTTGCACTCGTCCACGTCCTGCTCGCACCGGGGGCCGCTGTAGCCGGGGGGGCAGATGCATATCGTTGGGGGGGTGCACACGCCGCCGTTCAAACAGGGCGCGGCGCAAGGAGCTTCAACAATAAAAACAAAATTGCATATCTGTTACGTGGACGAGAGGTGATCATTTTTACATCGCAAATAGATGTTGCAGTTATGTAACTTCGTGCTCGGTCTGTAATATACACTATCCTGCACGCAGAAACGAATCCCATCAAAGTTACTTTCGTACAAATAATGTGACTGACATGATTATTCTGTTAGAGATTACCTACAGTAACTTTACGTTTATTGGTTGGTTAGTTACTTACGACAACAAGGAGGTGAAGGACAGGAATTACACCAATTCAGGCAATGCGAAGGACACGCTAAAAATTACAACATATTGGTTAAATTAAAGAAAAAATGATTGTTAGTGCAGTGTGAGTTGATTTCTCTGAAAAACACGATCAATTCCAAGACAAAGAAATAAATGAAGCTTTAAGGGACTCTCCTATTGTTTAAATTTCTTTTATAATAATCTTTATAATTTGCTTTGACTATTATTTGTCTTTTTTTGCGCTCCAACAAAAAATACAAATGAAAAAAAAAAACACATGAAACTTCCCAGTAAGAACGAAAAAAGACGTTTTAAATCATTATTAACTCTTTTTTTTTTGGTGTTGTTAGACTGTATAACATCTGAATCCTCAGGCAAGAAACATATTGAACAATCAAGTGGTGTAAAAAGAAAATTCATTTCCATTGGAAGGACATATCCTCACACCTGGGGACTGTGAGGGTTCTCCTAAGAATTTGCTCAAAAAGCGCAAAGTTGATAAGCCTGTTTGCAAAGAATTGTTCAAAGTACCACAAAGCAAAAAAGACAAAAGATTCTCTTCTTTAAGCAGAAGAAGTTCTATTGTCAATAATTTTAGTACAAATAAAATTAATTCTAAGAAGGTAAATTTAGAATGAATTTTTGTTTATTAAGATAGTTGAAGTGTTTATTTGTAGAGTAATGTAGCGAAAAAAATCTCATGTCTTTAATGGTGACACTCCATTGGTAGATGTGGACGAGGCTGAAAAATTCTTAACTAAGAGATTAATGCAAAAACCTGTAGTTTTGTTTCCAATAACTTCAATCCAAGAGGACTCACAAGCAGAACTTGCTGCAGATACACCTCCAAAAATACTTTTAAATGATGAAACTCAACACACACCAACTAGTGGAGATTCGTTGTCAGAAAGGGAGTTTTTACATTTAGAAAAAATACTTGCATCTGCAAGGAAACTCAATAATATGAGTGAATCTGCATCACCAATGTCATCAATGTGTGCCTTATTAGAAAATACAAGACTTACAAATTCTGGAAAGAAGCATAAAAACCATTCAGACACAGTTTTCAGTGAAATCTTGAACCTCATAAAGCAAGATGAACAGTTCCAGTTATTAAAACAACAATTTGAATGCTATCAAGTGCAGCGCCCGTCTGGTTTAAATAGAATTGCAGAATTTTTAAATGAAATTAATGAAAATAAGGAGAAAAAGTCGAAAATCTTAGTCTCTCCAGTGATTTCGAAAGGAATAGATTTGCCACATTTAATAAAAATTTCTCAAAGAATTTAGAAGTTTCAAGTATCAGAATGAGAACAGCTGTGGACATGTATAACAATATCAGATGAAAATTAGATAAAACAAATGTAAATCTGCCACAAACAAGCATCACAAGAACCTTATCCAGGAGAATCCAAAAACAATGTCTTCTGCTTCAAGATATTCCTAAACCTTCCTCCTAAGACTGGTAGTTTAGTGTTTGAAGTCGTAAGACTTGTTGTCAATGTTTTTTTTTACAATAACTGTAATGGTTAATAAATTCAACATGCGTATTTTATTTTAATATTTAAATAATAGAGCATATTTTAGTTGTTTTTATTTCTCTTCTGGATTTTCAGTTTCGTTATGTTGGTAGTGACGCGTCGGCCATATTCTTTGTGAAAATAATTAACGGTGTTTTCGTTCAATAAGACGGAATTTTTTAAATAATTCACAGAACGTCTCAAGGCTCTCAAGCCTTACAACTTTAATCAGAACAGTTTTCAGTGACATTTTGAATCTCGTAAAATAAGATGAAGAACAGTCCCAATAATATTGTGAATGTTATCAGCACAGCGCCAGCCTGATTCAAACAGAATTGCAGAGCTTCTAAATGAAATTTATACAGGAAATTTTTGGTTTCTTCAGTGAATTGAAAAGGCACAAACTGCGCAAATTCACGCAGAATAAAAAAATGTGGGGTATGCAACCAGTAATACTAGGTTGTCATACCGCACTGTACTTTTTCTTTGAGGTAAGCATAAAATCGTTCGTCTTCAACACTTCATATCCTAATCAAGTGTCGGAATGATTGATAATCCAAGAAAACATTTTTTTAAAGCAGATATTCTGAAGAAAATGAAGATAGAATCCAATTTTTAGTTTTTACCCATTTGCGGTGACGTCACGGTAACTCCACGTGTTTAAGATTGGATCAGAAACAAATTTGAATTGATCAAAAATAACTATTAAGTTTCAAATTTGTCAACAATTGCTTCGAAAGGTTATGTTTGCAATAATTGCAATCAATGTAATAAGTGAACTAACCAATAATAAATAGATGTATCGCTTTTTTTGTTTTTGTTTTGTTTTTGTTTTGTTTTTGTCGTTTTAATCAAGAGAAAGCGAGGAAGGAAATCGTGACGTCACCTCAAAAGGGTAAAAATTGGACTGTAGTTCTATTTTCCACTGAAAATATTGCCAGTCCAAAAAGTCTTCACTATCTGCTAGAATTGATCATCACCTAATCGCTATACATAAATCTAACCAATTTTCAATTGGGATTTTTTTTTTCGAAAAGAAATTCCTGAGATTTCCGGAAGATGTTTGTCCTCTTGTCATTTATTCATATTGGCTTAGCTTATTTCTTTTCAAGCGTAGATTAACTAGATTATACCGTTGTATTTTTCAGTCATTATCGTCTTTATTTTTTGTTTTTTTGATATAAAATTTGCTTACAACAGTTACAACTGAAAGTTATCTCACTTTTGAAAATTATCGATATAACCTCAAACCTGATCTAGGGAGATTTTAGGATACAGATATTCTGAAACGAAAGGTTTTAGGGTGGTACAGTCTGGTCTTTGAAGGAATTTTGACATTGACAATTGTTAAAAAAAAGGACTTTAAATTTCAAATTTGCTTATCAACACTGTCAAAGTTGACAACCGGAATTGCGTTTAGATCACAGTGGTACCAAAATCATTAAAATTTTCATTGTTACCAACAGTCATTTTTGATCAGGCCGTAGATTAATGAACTGAGGTAGCCCAGGATGGTGTCTTTCCGGAAATCGCTCTGCATAATTAGACGACAACTCTGACAGTATTTTTGCTCAACGCCCATGCTCATTTGATTTTTTTTGTCAGTTCTAATTTCTAACAAATCAGCGCAAATTTGAGCAGAACCGGTTTCAAAAATTTCAAAAAAAATACCTTATTGTATCTTCATTGTCGTACACGTGATTTTGGCTAAAACTCTTTAGAACAACGCATACTATCACATGTTAAAAGAAACGCCTCCACTTCGAAAATACCCTGTATACAGGGTGTCTCAGCTAAGACTTTCGAGCCTAAAAACTGAGTTATTTTCCATCGGATTTTTGTGAAATTTAAAATGCAGATATTTTAGACGGTGAAGAATAAAATCCCATTAATGCAATCACCCAAGTCTTAAAAACGTAATTTTTACATGCCTTTGTAAAATGTTGAATCAATTAAGATTTACATAAAAAATTGATCGTCATAAAAATGCTGTGGGAAAAACTCGTCCTTGAAAGACGTCTGGTTTGCAAGAAGAAAGCAAAAAACTGTGTTAAACGTGGCTGCAAATGCAAAAACGTAGACGCGTATGAAACAAACGGGCAATTTTGCAGAATTTTGGTCATCCCTTTTCGCAGAAGCGCAGGCGACATATTTGACGTTTATCTTGCTAACCTTACAAACACTTACAAAGTTAAAGACAACATTTGGACGTAATTTATTATACTGGATGCTTTAATTCTTCCATAAAGGACTAAAACACGATCGGGATATTTTAGCAAGGTAATTTAGTTCACGTACTTACGCTTCCTGTGTCTTCAAATAAAATGACGACTCTCTTAACCTTACATTTTGTAAAGCCTACGTTTGGATAGTGTTCCACGAGAAAACGAACTGTGTCATTGAAGTTCTTACGACACTCTCCATAGGCATTTTTTTTTTCCTTTTTCAACAAATTTTTGAAATTTCTGCCGCTGCAGTCTATTTTTAGAGTATTTTCAATAAATTTTCACAATTTGACGTTTCTAATAAAGCGTGCCCAATTTTGACAGACTTTAAAGGGTGTACAAAATGTCGCTTGGCAATTAATCATCAATTGTTTCAAAAGGTAACTGCTCAAATACCTTCAAGTGATTTGCTTAATTGTTTGTGTAGACCCCTATTTTTTAATGTCTAAAATATCTGCATTTTAAATTTCATAAAAATCCGTTGACAAATAACCGAGATATTAGGCTCGAAAGTCTTTGCTGAGACACCCTGTATAGCTTGGGCTATGGTTCAGCCCCAGTGAACGAAAAAATATGTTTTTTGTATTTCGTAAGCCTCAGTTTGGTAATACCTTACGGTGTGGAGTTGACACTTTCGTTTTAATTTTAATTCGTCTTACGTTCGTTGCATTTCAGCGAAGGACAGCTGAGACCGTTGTGCTTGCAGCAGGAAGAGGTCGGACAAGGTGGCGGACAGGACGAACAGGACGAGATCGGACAGCACGAGCATGGTTGGCAGGGAGGGCACGGCGGACAGGACGAGCACGGTGGGCAGGGAAGGCACGGCGGGCACGACAAGCAGGGAGGGCAAGGCTGGCAGGACAAGCAGGGAGGACAAGACTGGCAGGACAACCAGGGAGGACAGGGAGAACAGGACGAGCAGGGAGGACAGGACGAGCAGGACGGGGGCGGACAAAGCGAGGGACAAGTACTTCCACATCCGACTGGAATCGATCAACGTCCATCAAAAAATTGCTGCGCACTGCGATACTTACTCGGAGCGTATAAGCTGGTTTTGGTTTCGCAATACGTGCCGTCGTATCCCGGGGGGCAGCTGCACACGTTCGGTCTCACACATTTGCCCCCGTTGATACAAGGCCTGGCGCACACCGCTGCAATCAGAACAAAACAAACATGTTAATTCCGCGCAACAATTTTTCCCCAGCTCGTATCTTGCCGCCCAGCTCTGTTTGTTCAATCCTAATCCGAAAAAAACAATTGTATACAATACCGAACAAACACCGTGTCCGTTAGCGCCGACGATAAATGAACGCGACCGCTTCTTATATAACATTCAAATATTTTTGGATAAACAGCACAAAGCGGTCGCCGTGTCAAGGGGATTGTGCACTTCGATGCGCCATAAATCTGCCAAGGTTGAGGCGGTTTGCGCGGAAGTGGCCGCAACTTCGGGGACCGCTCTTTGTTCGCTGCGAGCCGCCCATCCATCATCGGTGTCTACAGCGCTAAAATGATGACGGTTCAAGGTTCATTAGTGGAGATGTGCACCATTCAGTCCATATTTAGACAATCGGAACAAAAAGGCGAATCAGGTACTGGAAATGCTGCAGGATTCCGTAATAGGACACAATGGAAGTCGCTTCGGACTAGAGCTCGACAGGTCGTTGCGCGATTTGCTATACAGGCTGGCCCCAAAAGCCGCTCACTCACATTTGGCTTTTAGGATTTGGAAAAAAGTGCATCGATACTGTAACAAATCTCTCTTAAATTAAATTAAAAAACATGTGTCTTTTATTGGAGAAACGTGTTATCCGGCTCGAAGGACCAAAACAAAATGTTCGCGGTATCTCGCCCAGATTTATCGCGACATCATTGCGGTTCGAAATGCTTTGAGATAACGCGAACACCCGGTACAGCATCGAAAATACAGACACAATTAACTCAATTAACATTACAAATGGTTCAATCTTGCTCCTCTGAATGCCGCTATTGTTGCAAATATTTTTTACTAGATGGCAAATAAATAAAAAAAAACCTCCGCCGGCAACGGGATTGACTCTCGTGGATCAAAACACTTCAGTCGTGCCGCCAGTTTTTTATTTGTTGGGATAGTACCAAAGCAAGCACCATCGGTTTTTATTGTAACTTTACAGACTTCATCTTTGTGTTTATTTTTTCTCGATTCGGTCGCGTCCCCCGCCCCCAGGCGATTTCACCGCCGCCAATTGCATCTGCAGTGATTATTTCCGATCCGGCGATAAAACGAAACAAACACGGCGGAACAAACGATCCGGACCCTCCATCGGGCTGTGCCGTTATCGACGAAAAAATAAATCCGGGGAGATTAAAAATCCGTTAAAAAATCACCCGCCCCGTTAATTGGGCGTCAAAGTCGCCCATAATTTACGGGAAATTAAAACCTCGCCGGCCCCTTTCTGGAAATTTCATTTCGCAATCGATAAATCGCCACGTTAAACTGACAGCTTCCGAATTAGCCGCGCCCGGATTTTTCCGGGCCCGTTACGAAATAATTTGTTTAATCTCGTCCTAATCGACTTGAGCAATGTTATCCGATTATTAATAATAATTTGGGGGGCTGCCGCGCGCAAACATTACGGAATCTGTTTGTGCACAAACACAAACAAACAAGTTCGCGCTTGTTCGATTCGGTTCGAAATTGCACCTCGCCGGAGTGGCTTGCTGTTAACAGGCCGTGATGCAAATCTTGACAGGAGTGTGTGGATCGTGTTCACGTTTGGAAAATAAGCATAATCGGACACACTCCGGGATGATTTACCCTCGGATTAGGCGGGCGAGAGAAAACAAAGAAAGGGAATTGTAAATTGACGTTTTTAGCTTTGTGCCGAATGGATAAGCTGTCGGGGCTTAGGAATGGTCGAGGCTGATGGCATGAATTATCATATATTGGCGAGGACGAGACAGGACCAACAAAAAGGAGGAGGCAACGTTTTGAAAATAAATTGGATTCTTATACTGGGTGTGAAATCGTCAGTTTTGTTGTTTTGTTGAGTGGTCCTAGGCCTGAAAAAGCAAAAGGAGTGGTCACAGTTTGAAATGATGTATTATCTAAAGTAACGATAAACTTTTTCAGTTGCCAATACAAATTTTTACTTATTTTACTCGTTTTTGGAGACATTTTTTCGGGCGCTGACCGTGGCGCCATCTGTTGATCTGATTAGTAAGTTAGCAGCGAAACCCACAAAACCGATAATTGTCCTGTCACCATAAATTATGTAAATAAGTAATTGCAAATGCTGATAACAAATAGGTATGTACTAGAAAAAATTGTTCATATGTATTATGTAATAAATTTTACTATTTGAAAAAGGTAGATACAAAATAAATTTCTAATTTTTCCAGTACCTATTTTTTGCTTTGTAGTTGCCTAAAAAATTTAATGTGCACCTCTGCCAAAAAGTGCCTTTTGTTCACGCCTGTTTTCAAAAAAAACTTTTTGTTCGACACTGTCAGAATTTGATAATTCGGTGTGAACGGATTTTGATAAATGTCGCAACTTGTCAAAACGAAACGTCAAGCTAATTTTAAAGATTTTAAGCGATTTGGGACTCGTCGAACAAAAAAACTCGTGGGCCCTTAAAACTCTCGTTTCACTCGCGTTTTAAAATGGCCCACTTATGCCAAAAAAGCCCAATTTACACATCGTTAAATAAACTACTATTTTGGCCTTGATACACAAATAATTAAATTATAATCGTTATAGATGTGAATCGTCAGTGTCAAAGTCTTTAAAAATTCAGTGACTACAGTCGCGATCAATAAATTTTGGACACTAGTGTCATCGTGCTGTCATACATTCTAAAACGACCTTAATTTTGATTGTGTCAATTTTGAAAATGTGAATGTCAGATTTACCGACAAAACATTCAAGAAGTTTTAAAGATCAGACAAATGGAATAGAACGAGGTTTTAATTAATAAAAAATAGAAAATAAATAAACAAAAACTATAAACTTAATATTTTGTCATTGCTCATGTTGACAATTTCATCATTCATGTGTGACAATTTCAATAAAGCATGATTTAGAATAATTTTTTTTATATGACAGAAAAATGATACTAAAATTGAGGTTATACTCCAGAAAATGGCCAACATTGTTAAAAGATTATAATTGCAATTTTTGGGCGATCATTGTTAAATTTCTCTATAAAAGGGATAAATCTTGGTTTGAAGTTTGAACGACAATATGGAGGTCATCGAACGTCTGAAAATTTCTGTCAATAAAATGTTCGAATTTACAACTTGTATAAATCTACCTCTCACGTTTGACGATTAGAGCCAGAACAAAAACTTGAATTCAAAAATCCCTAGTAATTTTAGTTGATACCAATCAAACGTCATTTTGACAATTCACATCTACCTATAACGATTCTCGTTGGAACATGACATAAAAGTCACCAGTTTTATTGCCAACTTAAATACTAATCGTTGCTCAATCAGTCTTTTCTTCATTGCCGAAATATCTTCCTCGTTCTTTTCTTCTACTTTTTGTTCATAAATACTCCAGACAACGATAACTGTCTAGCCATAAAACCAACGAAACAGCTCATAACTATTATGGTTTTCAATTTCTTACTTAACATCTTAACAGTCTTCTTGCAACATCTATTATTACCCACAAGTTAATAACCAAATTCTTAACTTTACAACTAACGAGACCTGATAGAGCAACTGAACCATTTCAGCACGCACAGTGCAGTAAATGTTGTATTTATAGACATTGCAGGGAATTTAGACTGGTTAATTGGCAATAAACGGCAAACATGTTCCACCATTTAACTGTCATCGGCTTTGGGCAAGGGGTGTCATCATAACCCGAGCAAACTAATTTGCTGTCACGTCTGGCTAACCCAAAACACACCGTGCTGACCTTCACCCGTTGTACACTTTCACCCCTCGACCCTCTTCACAAAAATCTCAAACGCCACGTTTTCGCGATAAGCCCCTCGAGATGCAAATTCGTTTCGGTTCGCACAGCGTGTTGAATCGCCTCTTTACGCCGTGAAGTGTTCTTCTGGACCCACCCCTGAACAAAAATCGCGTCCACATATCCGTTAAATTTTGCACGACCGCCCCGGGCCGGATTCCGATCGATACGATCCTTCGTCCTTGCGAGAGTGTAATTGTCCACTTACGTCTGTTGCACCCGTGGCTCTTGTAGTTGACCTGGGTCCACCCTGGACAGCAGAGGTAGTCCAGGTGGGTGTGGTTGGCGTCGGTGACGACCTCCTTGTGGTATTTCTCGTAGACTAATCTGCAAGGGAAATCTCCGATTCATCGATTTTCCGGAGAGGAAGGCTTTACCTGACACCTTCACACCATTGGGTCCCGCAACGCTCCATGTATTTCTTATAAGTGGGCTTACAAATTACGTGCTTGGTGCGTATGGGGCGACTGACGTTCCTTTGATTGGTGCAAACGTGCCTCCTGCAAACAAACGCCGGTTAGCGCACCACTACAACAACTGACCGCGGAGGGACTCGACTGCGCCGGAGAGGAAATCACACGAGACACCGCAAGGAAACTGACCGCGGAGGGACTCGACTGCGCCGGGGGAAATCCAAGGGCGTGAGAATGGGGCCTAATTGAATTAACGAAGACGTCGGAATGACTGGCGCTTTTGCACACAAAGGGACAACTCCATCGGCGACGCTTCCAGTTAATTATTACGACGGACTGTTTATTTACAAAACAGAAGTACAAATCGTTGGTTATTTTTAGAAGATCAGAGATGATCGGTGAGTCATCGGAGGTAAGTGTCAAGGAAAATTAATTAACAAGTCGCGCTACCTGTTTATCATAATAAATGGAGTGATGGTTAATCTGCGACAGGATTGTTTGTTGGATCAGAAATGGGTTACGGTTAAGGTTGTTGTCATTGTCAACAGTAGCGGTCGCGGGCGTAATCCCTGAGGCACGACTGTTATGCTAATGGCGGATATTTGTTACTCATCGATTCGAGAATCTGCACCGGAGTTATGGTAATAGGCGCAGATTGCTGATAGTACTTTGGAGAGCTCGAAAAATGTGGACTCCAGAGTTATAAATAAAAAAGAGTGAAGACAAACTAATGTTTATTAGGAGAAGCACAAGACTGTAAATCTTTTGTTATTTTAAAAATACACCCTGTATATCATGTTTTATAAAATGTACGCCAATCCGAAGTAACCTATAGGAAATATGCTTTAAAACAAGGAAACCGCATTGGTGTACGTTTTATAAAACATGATGTATTTTTAAAATGTGCCGAAATTTTACCTACGAGGTTGTTTGACAACGTAGAAGACCAAAAGCAATTAAAAAAAATGTAGCTCAAAAAATAAATGTCATTTTATTTTTTGACAGAATTTTTTAGATATTTTTTCCGAGTTCTCCATGAAGCCAGTAGCTCGTGGTTAAAATATCTGTACAACTTTCAATAACACCCTGTATACAGCACTTTTTTTTTAATTTCAAGATGGAAGAAATATTGACAGCATATTATTGTCAGGATTTATTTCAAATAAATATGAGTTGGGTGCTTCGATTCTTTTATTTTTACTTAACGACAGGATCTATCTGTCAAAACATGCCACCTGGATCCCGATCTGACCCCCATCGAAAAGTTGTGGGCCAACCCGTCACAACAATTACGACTCGTTATTTATTTCGGCGTTAATTTCCCAGAGCCACCGTTTTCGGTCGTCAATTTAGCAATTTCCCCAAATTGGGCCATTACGAAGCACAATTTCGCAGGTCAGTCCACCACGTCTGGACGAAATTTTTTCCCCATCAAATCCCCGCCAGCTCTCAGACAATCCCCCCGTTTTAATCACACGTCCCATCCCGTAACCTTGGCTCGCCTTCACCCTCGGCGACACAGCAAACAGGTTAGCAAACGACTTAGCCAAAGTAAAGAACCCCAACCGACTTATTATCATATTCAAATGATGGATGGTGCGGCACTTGCACGTTTCCACTTAAATTTCGAAGGCGCCTAAATTATTACCTGAGCAAAATGGACCGTCTCCCCGGGCTCCTGAATTATTTAGCAGGACGTGAACGTTCCCCTTTCGTCCCGGATGACAATTCGGCGCGTGACGTTTGCGCGACGTTTCCCAGTAATTCCGATTAATTAAGCGCGACCGCTGCCCACGTGGAATCACGAAGACACGTGGGCTGGACCACCTGTGCACCCGTCAGACCAACCGGGAGGTCCCCCGGCCAGCGAGTCCTCCAGAGCTGACACCGACACAAAAGTCAAGAGCGCAAAACTGGACCGGATTGTGTCGCACTGTTATGGCAACCCTGTCTTGTGCGACAGTTGACAAATTTTGGCGTTTTGCCCAGCGGAACCCACTGGTACTCTGTCGGAGCCCATCCAGGACCTCCAATGGTGTGAGTGCGTTGGGTTTTGACCGGTACCACTAATTCAAGCTCTGGTACCTACCTGGACATTGTCAATTTTGATCCGGCCTGTGATGGCGGAGTCACTGGAAAATTTGTATCGAATTTCGGCCAATTTATTCACCACAAGACGTCATACTTGAACTAGTCACTGATCGAGACGTGACAGTTAATAAGTGAAAAAAGTGACATTTTCCGGAGTGAAACTTCTTTGCACAATAATTGTGATAAATTGTTGGGAGTCCGGGATTTATGGGGACGTCGCTGGCGGAGTAGCTTTCCCTGAATTTGCATTTTATCGGTCCGAAATGCCAAAGAGTTCAGCCGCGGCACGACCCAAACAATTTGAATAAAAAGTTGGCAGTTTAATTTTTTTGCCAAGCTTTTCTGACGTTTTTAATATTTATTTCAGCTTTCGGTCGCATTTTAAAGGAAAAACCTCCACTTATCAGGCCGTTCAGCCGGTCTAAACGCATATCTGTACTTGTCCCGGTCGAAACAATTTTTACAAAATTAACATAAATAACGGCGACGTTTACATGCAAAGTAAATTACCGAGATAGACATTGACAGATGGCGCGACACCACCGCGAAAAATACTTCTTCGGCGCGAATTCGCGTGCTGGACTGCGCAAAAAAAACCAAGGACGCGAACAACTGACTGTCGACGACACGTGACGCGTAAATCTCGACTTTTGGGTAAACGGCAGATGATGAAGTGAGACTTATCTCGTCGCAAAAACTCGAATTTCGCGTTCCTGGATGGGGAAATGGAGATTTTGTGCACGATCCCACTCGTGATGGCGTGTACGAATTTTTACCACATAAATTAATCATCTCCAACGAGGTTCAGTCGACCTTTTGTCCGGTTTTAATATGCAAAAGCGATTATCATGTCCCATAAAAATCAGCTTTATGGCTGTCTTATTGGGCGCTCCGCCGGCGACATTTTTATAACCTCAAAAATTTATTGTGGTTGTGATTCGCGCAGTGGCGGCGCAGTGGGGATCGCCACCGAACATGAATATGCAAATGGGAAGATTCACAACCGAATGTCTTCATTATTTATACTTTTTTTGTTATTGTGATTATTAATCATAAGAAGAAAATAACAAAGAATTGTTTCAAACGGAAAACTTCCAAAATGTTGTTATTTTTCACTTGTTTGGTTTACAAGTGGGCAATTTACACACAGGACCGCAGCGAGTGTTGAATCTCAAGCGTAAAAAGTACTTTGCATACGTAATTCTTGCAACATCATTTTCTCTGTAAAATTAAATTGTTATTAGATTGTTATTAGTTCCCGGTTCAATTTCCTGCTAAATCGAGCGTTTGTTTGGTTTCGAGCTGCGCCTCTGCCTTGTTGAAATTGGTTAATTTCACTAGCTCCTCGACAGCCGAACTATTTATACCCGCGATCTTGACAGTGGTTATCGAACCTTCGCACCCACATTACACTTTGCCAATTGTAAATAGAGCGTCGGTTGCATCACTTCGATCAGCAGCGCGTTTCCCCCGTCCCTCGACCTTGCCGAAACGTCTCACACTCGTCGAACGAGCAAAGACTAACGTTCGCTGCGCCATAGCCGGATGCAAAATCACTTTTTCAGTTAATGATCGTTTATCCGTCTGTGCTTGTGCATTTACTGGTGATGTGTAGGCACGCGCGTTTAGATTCTATAATAGCGTTTAACGGTGTGAAATACCTCATAAATGTCTCCATAACTTCCAAGTTCGATGTTGGCAACATATGGCGCGTCCAGAACTTACGCTGACTTGGAAATGCGGCGATCAATGTGACGAGCCAATTTGCCGCAGAGACGGACCAAAAAATTTCTCAGGGGAGGTACAGGGTAATTATCGTCGAAAGTGAAGCCGCAGCTATCAGATTCTCGTTTTCGCACTCGCATTAAAGTTAATGGCCGGTCGAATCAACCGAAGCTAATGTCCCAAGGTGGGTGTTTCAAACCTGGCTTTGACAGTTGCCTGTATTGTGGGTTGCCGCATCAATTAAAACAATTTAATATGCAAAGTGATCAAGAAGGACAGGACTGTTGAGTTGGTACAACTGGAGTAACTTGGTTGTTGACGGCTTGACACTGATCGACAAGCAACAATTGACATTTCATTTAAAATAGAAGAGTTAATTTATGTTTTTAGCAAATTGGGGGCATCTCGAGCATTTCCTTTAGTTAATTTTTAGATAATTGTTCTGTATTTCAAGTTTAATTTCTTTTTCCATTTGACAGCTCAGGCTTGTCACTTTGCTCTTTTCATTGTTTCATTTTTCAAAGTGTTAATTAAGGTGTCCTGGGTTAAGTAAAAAGCAAAAGAGTTTTCTCAAGCCTGTCTCGTGCAGGACATTAGTTAATGAAGTGAGTAGCAAACATTTTGTTACGTCCGAACATAAACACTTTCCTACTTGAGTAACAATGAATAATAATTTACTCCCCCAAACAGAATACGTTTATTGTAACGTTTTATTATCCAAATGGAATATTCATTAATAATGAGTGGCCCTTTTAGAGATTTGCCCTCTACAATACATAGTGTACGTGTACAGTTGGTTGCAAAAAAAGGGAACTACCAGAATAAAATTGGCACATTTTTACAATTTCATCATAGTGTGAAAAATTCTTACGAGAGATAGGTTAGAATTACTCCGGCCAAAAAATTTCGTCCACCCTTTTCCTGTCATTTCACAAAAATTGGGTGTAGTTTAACCTTTATTGTCATTATGATTGACGTTTGCAAATTAAAATTTGAAATTTATTACTGTCACCCATAAGCACATAGACACAATTTGACTGACAGATGTCAACATGTGAAGTGAGGTTATTCTGGTTATTCGTTCCTAAAGGCTGCTTTACAGCGTAGGCATGTGAGTGGAATGACAGTTGTTTGTTGTATTGTCGTTATTGACAGCTGACATAAATTTCAAATTTGAACGTATGTATTGGTTTTTGTAATCCGTTATTGATCAAATGGTTTTCTTCTTGGAACATGACGTAAAAGTCACCAGTTTTATTGCCAACTCTAACAGTAATTGTTGCTCACGCAGTATAATTAACACTTTTAACGACAGTAATGTCAACAAGAAATTACTCCCTAGGAGTTAGGGATATTTGATACTAAATTGCCATAAATGTGGTTAGGTTGGAGGCTATGTGGTTTCTGGTGACAAACAAAAGAAATCGTAACCATGTTAAAAAAGTAAAGTGGCGAATTCCTTGTACAGTTGGTTGCAAAAAAAAACAGGGAAATGGACACATTTTTTCATAGTGTAAAACCTTCTTACGAGAGATAGGTTAGAATTATGGTCGAAATTCAATGACATTTAAAAAAAATATTTTATAGGTATTGTCAAGTAGACAATTATTTGACAAATGGACAAAACCAAATTTACACTAGGAAAATTTTCCTTTCCCGTTTTTTCCTCAGCCAACTGTAACAGTGCAAATGACTAATTTCTCGCTAACTGATAGATGTTTTTTCGTTTGACAATCAGTTTTGGTTTCTGGGGGCATATTTATGTAGTTGGACTTGCGCAAAAAATCGCTCAATTGACACTAACCAACCTTGGGCATTCAAAATTATTTTCGAAAATTCTAGTTACATACAACATAAAAAACCTGATTTCCCTAAAAGTTCGAATCCTAGGGAGTAATTTCTTGTTGACTTCATAGTAAATTCTGGATGGATTGGATATTTCAAGGTCACATAATTTTATTTTTTGGCTATGTGATTATGTCTTGTAAGTAGTGACATGCAGGCAACCAATATAATGCGAATTTACCAATGCTCAGTTCAACGTGAACGGTGTGTATCTAACAACGAAAACTGCGAAGTGACAACTGTCAAATGTCAAATTTACAAATTCAGAAAAATCTATACGTATTGGGTGACTCAAAATGATTGTGGAGAAGTATGGCAAATATGTACGAAAATTTATGTGGCAACTGTGTGGGTAGGATTTAGGATAGCACTGACATTTCTGTGACAGTTCATAGTCGCGCAATTTGGAAAATTGTCAAGTTAATGTGCAATGATTTGTGGTATACGCATATTAGCCGTTCACGATTGTTTTTTAAACATGCAGCAGGTCAAGATATTTTTTTGTTACGTTGGCGTCAGGTCCTGTCATATGACGTTTCGTTGTTAAATATTCGTCTTACTGTCAATTCCGTAATTGATTTAGTGCAATTCAGTTATAACCTAAAATAGATTTATTATGCCAAATCACAATATTGCCAACTAAAATGTCAGATTTTCATAGACAGTCCGAATTTGAAACAATCGTGAATGCTGTATAGATTTGTTGCCTCTTCCGGATTTATGAATTTGACATTTGACAACTCACACTTGTCATTTTGCAGTTTTTGTTGTTTACCACTTTTTAAAGTGATAATTATGGTGTTTTGAGTTAGTTAAGGCACATTTTTTCGACGCTATCTCGTACAGGGCATTAAATAGTTGTTGTAATGAGTATTAAACACTTTTATTACATTTATTGTAATATTTTATTACTGAAATGGAATATTTAACAATGATGAGTGAAGTTATCCAGTGGTGCTTGATAAGAATGAATACCTTACTAAATTTTTTACATCAGAAAATGTCTTTGGTGGTCTATATTAGAGATGTAATCAACAGATTTGTGCAGGCTGGAAGTGTAAATAAAGTAAAATCAAGTGGAAGGCTTCCACAATCTGAGCAAGCTGTTGAAGATTAAAGGAATATTTGGATATTTTAAGACCAAGTGTTTAAACGACGCTTTAAAAACTGCAGAATGAAATAAACATGTTACTGCCACAAATTGGTCAGACACTGTGGCGAAGCATTTTTGAAAATAAGTGAAAAAAAAAATTAATCAAGCGTCTGGGAAATAACAGTGACCATTGTTTTCTCTGAAAATAAAACATTTATTTTTGTGTGGTGTTCTTTTTTGTCATTTGCAATGAAATGAACAGACGAAATGTGTTATGGGATGATTTGATTTTAATTATTTCTGACATTCTTTTTTATTTTAAATCAGGTCGTCTTAGAGCCCCTGGTTTTTAGGCAACCAAGCTATCACATCAATTTGCCTTTAGTTTGTGGAGCGTAGTACAGTCACACTATGCAGTGTGGTGGCAAATTTCACACCCAGCGACGATGTAAGATGGGTTTGGTTTACTTTGACACATTCGTAAATTTTGAAAAACTACCAATTTTCTAAAAATCGGAAAATGTGGAATATTGTAGATGAAATAAAAAGACAATTGTTTTTGAATAACACTTGGGCCATGTTAGCAATTTTGCAAATCGAAAACCCAAAGACCGCCGCTCTTCATTAAAAAAAAATATATTTCATGATTCCAAGTAACAACCTGATGAGGTTTTTGTGTATTGATTGATTTGACGAGCACGAACCAGTTGCCAGTTTTGCTCATGATCGATTTAATTAAGAGCCAATTAATCGCGTCAATCGTGCCATTACAACACATCGCCTCGAATCATGTCTTGTTTGCAAAAGAGCAACCGTACAGGCCCCGCCTAGGCCATAAATTTCGCAACTTGCACAATTTCAAACAGTCGCACACAAACCCAGCCCGAACATGTAAGCACACTCAATTGTAATGAAGTTGCATATTAGGAGAATCGGGTTTCATATATCCAATTTACTGTTACAAGTTTCTGTTTACCAACACACAACTTGCCACTCGTGTGTAATAAACGTTGGCACAACGTGTTCGTGTTGTTTGCTTTTAATTATCGCCGTGCAACGTTCTCCGGCAAATTTTCCCCGGCACCGTTCCGGCCATTTTTCTCGCCTTTTCTGATCTCTTAAGCCGATTCCGGGGGCGTCGCGTGACCGAAAAGACGCGGAGGAAAGCTGGCGGATTTGCTTGCACCTTGCGGCGCCAATAAATAAGGATCGGCCGCTGATTTATTCGGCCCAACCGTGGCGAGCACGCCGGCTGACCGCCGAAAATGGTGCTGAACCGTTCGCAGCTCCGGATTGTTTACGCGAGTTGTGCGAAACGCGCATTGTTTCAATTGTCGAGTTGTTGAACTCGATTAGTCAGTGAAGAGTGCGAAGCAAACAGCGATTGGCGATATCGACGCGTTGGGGTTCAAGAGGTGACAAAATCGAGAAAGAGAAAACGGCTTCCTGCTGTACAACGACTCTTCACGACCCATCAATCAAAATAATTTATCGATAATTGCAAGTGCGCGATTTACGACACCGCATTCGCTTTCCTTCCTGCTGGAAAGATCGATTCAATTCAATCGACGGGTCGAACGTCTGACAGGTCCTGCGGGAGGCCGGAATTATCCTGCTCGGCTCCGGGTTTTCGGCCGCCTGAAAAATCGCAGACTTTCATAACAGGAGGGAGTTTATGGCGCTGCGGCATTCCAAAGTAATGTCTCTCAGTCGTGACACTTATTTATGTATCGGAGATGTAACGGGGAGATTTGTCCGGACGTGCTTCCCACGTTTTCGGATTTTTCCCTTTTTAATGCGGGATTTAATTAAATTTTAAAACAGAACGCCGGGAGTAATTTCGCAGTCGCTTGGAATTTTAATGGAAATATCAAGTTGAAAGGGTAGAATGTCTATAAATTCGATATCGGTGGCTGTAAATTATTCAGGGCGAGCGTACCGACAATTATAACAGTCGTAATTTAGTGTCTTTGCGATTGCGACAGGGCCGGACTGGCAACGCGAAGAAAGATGCCAATGCCTTTGGGGCAAAAACCAAGAAAGATACAAAAATGTGGACGAATTTTGTTGGCACAAAAATTGATAAAAGGACAGCATCAAGGGTTGTTCTCTGAAGAAACTAGATAAAAGTACAGCGTGTTCCTACATTCGTGACAAAAGTACAGCTTGCGTCATAAGCGCAGAGAGGAGATATTAGAATAGCAAGGGACAATTTTCGAGCCAAGCTTTGTAGCGGTGTTGGATTTTCGCGTAGATATTTTCAAGGTCACAGCCCATGAGCGAATCCAACGCCTCTACCATTGGTAATGATGATTGTCGCAAATGTCCAAATGCAAAAAAATATTCAAAATAATTTAGTAATAGACAAAATTATTCAAAATATTGCTTTTTAATTTTTTTGCAATTAGCTGTCAAAAATGTTCTTATACAGGGTGTCTCAGCTCAGACTTTCGAGCCTAATAACTCAGTTATTTTCCAGCGGATTTTTGTGAAATTTCAAATGCAGATATTTTAGACGGTGAAGAATAAAATCCCATTAATGCAATCACCCAAGTCTTAAAAGCGTAATTTTTACATGCCTTTTTTAAATGTTGAATTAATTAAGATTTACATAAAAAATTGATCGTCAATAAAAAATGCTGTAGGGAAAAACTCGTCCTTGAAAGACGTCTGGTTTGCAAGAAAAAAGCAAAAAACTGTGTTAAATGTGGCTGCAAATGCAAAAACGTAGACGCGTATGAAACAAACGCGCAATTTTGCAGAATTTTAGTCATCCCTTTTCGCAGAAGCGCAGGTGACATATTTGACGTTTATCTTGCTAACCTTACAAACATTTACAAAGTTAAAGACAACATTTGGACGTAATTTATTATACTGGATGCTTTAATTCTTCCATAAAGGACTAAAACACGATCGGGATATTTTAGCAAGGTAATTTAGTTCACGTACGCTTCCTGTGTCTTCAAATAAATTGACGACTCTCTTAACCTTACATTTTGTAAAGCCTACATTTGGATATTGTTCTACGAGAAAACGAACTGTGTCATTGAAGTTTTTACGACACTCTCCATAGGCAAATTTTTTTTCCTATTTCAACAATATTGAATTTTCTGCCGCTGTAGTCTATTTTTAGAGTATTTTCAATAGATTTTCACAATTTGACGTTTCTAACAAAGCGCGCCCAATTTTGACAGACTTTAAAGGGTGTACAAAATGTTGCTTGGCAATTAATCATCAATTGTTTCAAAAGGTAACTGCTCAAATACCTTCAAATTTTACATTAAATTTTTAACGACAAAATCTAATGTTTTCGTTGAATCAGACAAGTGATTTACTTAATTGTTTGTGTAGACCCCTATTTTTTAATCTAATCTAATAATAATCGCGCATAATTTTCGATAAAGGAAACATGTGTTAAAATTACATTTTTTAACTTGAGGTAATTTTATTAATACTAATTGAACCTCCACAGTCTAAAATATCTGCATTTTAAATTTCATAAAAATTCGTTGGCAAATAACCGAGATATTAGGCTCGAACGTCTTAGCTGAGACACCCTGTATAACATACAAAGCTCAACATAAACCGTCTTGATGGTATTCTGCATTGCCCTGCTGGGGAGTAACGACAAGTCTATGGCGAGCATACGGTGATGTAGCGAGCTCGCCCCGCTTATTAATCAGTGCTTTGTGTTTGTGGGTTATAATGGAACGCGCTCTCCCCCGCGGTCACCCATCTAAACCCCTGACCCGACATTGCCTAACCCCACTGACACAGTTTTCACAGCCCTGGGACCTCCGCATTATTATCTTGGATTTCTCTGTCCGTCCGGTTCGGCAAATCCCCAAAACGGATCCATGGGGCTGGCGCAGCGGAGGATGCGCCCCAGACGACGGACATCGGCATTGTTTACCATTCCTCAGCAATCGCGAAACCGACAAACACCAGGTGTGAAATTTTTCGCGCACAAATCACAACCGGCAATCGCGAAAACGACAAACACCAGGTGTGAAATTTTTCACAACGTCTAGAGCAGTCCGGCCTCGGCTGTTTGCGGTGCGTTATTAGAATTTTGCGTCCATAACTCCTGACCACCACAACATTACGAGGGAATGCGAATAGCGTACGGATTTATTTTCGTATGCAAGGACAATAATAGCGGCGAGATGCGGTCACGTAGTCGCTATTTGCCGCTAGACGACATGTCTCGCTGTAACGATCGACAAACCCCAACATCCTTGGCCGGCGTCCAGATCTCCCCGCAAGAATAACAAATTTTCGCGAGAAATCCCGGCGAGAAGCTACTCGCGGCGACACCGCTTTGTTGATTGAAATTTATCGCGCTCGGGATTTAAATTGCAAATTCTGCTGCACTTGTCAGTTCAAAGGAGGTAACCAGAAATTATCGCGTTAGTGAGTCGGGGATTATGCAGATTAATTACGCGAAAGGCTAAATGCGCTTCCGCGGGGTTTCGCGGCTATTCCTGGAGCGACTTCCAGCTCGGAGGAGGAATATGGAGAGACGCGGCGATAACTTCGCCGAGTGTGACGGTTTTAGTGGGGAATTATTTTGCTGGGGCCTTGCTAACTATAAAGATATCTCGTTTACTGTTGAATAAATTCCAGCCAATTCCGAACAGATGAAGTTCATGGACCAAGTCAACCGTGCATGTGCCTTACTGCCACTATCTACTCGATGCTTCACGGGGTATTATGGCTAAAGTGGAACAAATAACACCAGACAATAATGCACTTAGGTGCAGTTATACTTTATGAGAATTTATTAGATGTTAGCAAAGATGGAAGGTAACAGAGCAGAACTGGAATTGTTTGATATGAGAAACACGGCGTGTGTGGGATTCAGCAGGAATAAAAAACCCTTGAAGGGTTTTTCGTGATTTTGTCACTCCCTAACTCCAAATTGAGAAAAAGATGGAAAAACAAAAAAGAAAAAAGCGGCATTATGTGAAATCGACGGTCGCGCACTAGTGCTTCAAAGTCATCCAAAAAGCATTCGCACTAGTGCGGGAACGTCGATTTCGCGCACTGCTCTGCGGTCGCGAAATGTCATTTTGAAGGTAGGTATCTATTATTATGTGTTTTCGATTTAATAGTTATTTACACTAGAGTACGGTAGGTGTATTTTCCAGCGCGACAACTCGATTTTAGGCCCGAGGCGAAGCCGAGTTGTTTTCATTTTACCAAATCTTCGCTTCATCGAGTTTTTATTCTCTTTTATTTTTTATTTTCTTCGACAAGTTCTGAATCACGCAATAGATCCTCCAAACCCCATCCGTTTGTTACTTTATCACAACACGCAACTTTTTCAAAAACAAGACGATCACTTTCCCAAGACCCTCTTCTCCTCCTTCACATCTTTAATTCCCTCCCATTTCACCCGTCCACTCTGCCCCAATAAAATGCAACTCGTCTGGCATCCCCGCTCGATCCTCTCCGCCTCTTTTAACTGTCTCCTTATATTACCTTCAATTATCGTTTAACTACAGTTTAATTAATTCGAATCGAGCGTTTTATAGTTTGGCATGATTCGCCATCGACATAAAATTGCTCGCCGTAGACGCAAAAATGCGTGTCGTTACACGAAACAAAACCTCCACCACAAATTAATATCGCTGGTCGCGACCCCTTTATGCCCCTTTCGCAGCGCTGCGTCCTTCTGTTCGATCGAACACCGACCATGCTAATTAAACGTTCCAGTCGACCCCGTCAAATGGTGCGACTGCATCAATTCGAGCTTTTGTGAAAGTCCATTAAAGCTCGCCTTTTTGCAGAAAGAACCGGAGGGTTTCGTGTTCGAGCCTACGTTGCACGCTCGTTTCTTGCGTTTTATTGCCTTAGAAAACAAACACTGACGTATACAAGGTGGACAAAAAGTGAAAGCTTCTAGTGACACATCAAAATAAACCAGAAGCCGGAACAGTGATAGTGACGAGCGTTTGTGCAGTCGCAGAATTCAAACGTATAAAACATTTAATACTTCCTGTGTTTGTTTTTGTACAAGTTTCTTAGGGCCGTTACAAACACAAACTGCAAATATCTGTGTTTGTGTTAAATATTAAGACACACTGAATAATAAACAGTGCCGTTAAAATAAACCGGAGGCTATTGAACAGGTTGGTTGACAGAGATCGCTAATGTATCTACGGAGTGGCCTAAAAAACTCTCAAAAACTCTAGATAAAACGCGCCGCCAATCCAAACACAATCGCGCAAGTTGCGCCACTACAATTTCGCAAGATCCATTAGATAGCGCCAGCGTGCACTCCAGATCTGAGCCTTGTGCAACTCTCGTAGAACTTTTCTAGTTCTACTCGAGCGATTTTAACTGCACCGAGCCTGTAAAAGTCGTGGACAATTAAAAGCACGTTTTTGGTGTCGCCTGGAACGACATTAACTTTCAACACCGCGGCAATAATTTCAGTTGTATGGACAGTTCCGCGAAAGCTCTTCGTTCCTTTCGCTGCAGTCGTCATTGTTCGTGGTCGCAACCCTTGACAAGTGACACAAAGGGTCCTGGATAATCCCAAAAATGCAAACGAGGGAGTGATTAGCGAGCGTTCCGACCTCGCCTCCACATTCCCTTGTTCTTACACCAATTAGGGCAATTACCGTGGCGACACTTTCACCTCGTCGCTGGAGCTTTTATTTGCATTTTCCATCGAGTGTTAACGAGATTTCCCACGAATTGGCGGTGACAGCTGAAATCGCGACTGGATTCTTTTTATTTTCTTGGCAGCGAGCGCTGATTGCCACGCCACCTCTGCAATAACACTCGCTTTTATTCTTGGGCAACTCCTTCGCCAAGTGTTGCACATCGGGAATAAAGTATCGGGTGGCACTGGTGATATATTGCAAATTGGTCTTGTTTATGTTGGTGCAATTATGCGGAGCTTCGGCCCAAGGCCCTTGCGCTCTCGAGTTCTGGGTGATTTTTACCATCTCGATGCTCCCATTCAGCCGATGTTGTTCTAATAAAGCTCATTAACATCAAACATAAATAAAGCTCTCGTTACGCAACGATCGCCCGGATTGTTTACGTTTTCCGGATTTTAAACGATTGGAGTTTGGGTTTTAATTCGTTTATTATTTTAATAAATTGGTCGGGGGGCCCGATTTCGGCTATCTCGCGGCCGGGATCTGGACTGGTCCTCGGTGGGCTCCATCTAATTTGCATTAATCATCGACGCACGGATTTTTATCTCGCAGCCCTGGAAAAAGCTCTGCAGACAAAAAAATTCTTGCCACAAAAAATCGACATGTCAGAAAAAATACACCATTCGTCAGAGAGCGTCCAAAAAACTAATTAATCGATTGATTTTTTTTTTTTTGTGCCAGTGGCGTAGCGGTCGCGCGGGCGCCGCAGCGCCGTCACGATCCCAGCCATCACTGTCACTTTGGCGCGGCCTGCTGCGACACCCCTGCACGACAATCGCGCATAATTGCATAATTCAATATGTCCATAAACGTGCGTTGTCCGCTACCAAATCCACGACATATCGGCTCCCATCTCGCCGTCTCTCTCCTTTATGGCGGTCATAAATTTTTTATCGTTTGCATTTATACGTTAAGCCCAGTTTCATCAAGCTTAAGCAGCTCTTACTTCCAATAATAAAACGTCGTTACGACCGCACGGTCGCATTTCGTTGTGGGAAAACACCTGACCGGGGGCGCCACCTGTGCATTTTTACGTCGTCTTTAGGCGTAATCGTCGACTTTCGTCACAATGGCTTCATAAATACGCGAGTTACTTCTTTTATGCATCGGATGAAGATGTCGCGCTAAGAGTTGTTTGTTGGGAGTTAATGGAACGAAAGAAAAACGCAACAATGGGAATTAATCATAATGATTGGCGCATCAGACTGTTGCATGCGATAAATCACGACAAAATCGAGTTAGTTCATACGTTTACGTTTGACGTTCGATTAATCAATTCCGGCAAAGGGAAAAATCGCACGGACCATTTGGCGCGGGCGAAATGTAAACATTATTAAATTTGGAGAAAGTCGACGGCTCCATTTCTCATCTCTGGATTTTTGGAAAGCGCCGGGATTGGTCAAACAAGAGTTGCGATAAATTCCGGCGAACCGAAAACATCGCCTCTCGCCCCCGATAAGAAGGAATTTAATTCCGACAACGTTCCCTCGACTATAATACCAAATATCATAAATTTACGACCCGGGGGCTTGCGTAAATAAAATGTAATCCGCGTTAGGGCGGGTGGAAGGGTCGCGCGCGCCGCGCAAAAACGCAATTACCCTCTCTCGATAATTCCCGTCAAAAGTGAAATTCCATCTGGAACGACTCACCCCGGATGGAACTTGCTGTAGGGGTTGTAGACGATCCCCGTCCGCCCGTCGACGACGGTGACGTCGTTGATGTTCCTCTGCGGATAGGGAGGGGCGGTCGTCGCCGCCGCCCTGGAGAAGACGGGGTAATTCGTGTAGGGGTAATAGTGGCGGGACTCGCTCGCGCCGATCACCACGGCCACCACCACGATCCACTGCTGCATTGTGCGTACTGCAACGCGCTTTCGGACCAACACGTGAGTACTTTCGCCGGTACCACCGCGTGGATCACGTGACGAAACTGCATCGGTGCATACATGAATGGACGCGAAGATGCTGCAGCCGAAGGTGGGGATGCCTAACAAACAACTCCCCAATATTACACCGGCTCTAGGAAATGTGCCGCCTGCAACGCATAGCGTTACTGTACTATAGTATCTACCTATGTACGAAAGCTAAATTGATGTGATTACTTGGTTGCCTAAAAACCAGGGGCTTCAAATGGAACAATTGAAATAACAAACTAAAGATTTTTTGTGTCAATTTTGTGCGTGATGGATAATTAGGGTCCTCATTGACCCGCGTGAATGATCGCCCTGGCCAGATAAGACCCGCACGCTCTCCTCTGACAAGATCTAATTGATGAATCCGTATTTTTCCCTGAAGATGTTCTTAACGAGATATTGAAAAATCGCTGTCAACTTAACGAGGCCGAGAACAGATGCGTTTCGGCGTCCAGGTCCGGACTACTCTCGACCCTTCTGGAAAAATATTTTCAGGCGTGTCGCCTTAAAATTTATTTACGCGCGGTGGTCGGAATTTATGACGAAACAGGTTGCACTCCAGTTTCTCCTATTCTTTCGTCGGGAATTTATTAGGGTCGGTGGAAATTTATCCCCGGTCGAAATTCCCAAATACGAGCTGTCGTGAAAGCTCTAACGTGATTATGAAAATTCGCAGGATAATCCGGAAGCTGCAGGAAAAGTGGAAAGTTTCGGATCCATTTGCATTGCACCTCTTGGCGCGGTCACACGATATCTACTTCGGGAAGTTTTAATTTGGGGTTAATTCAATTAAAGTTGACTTAATTTACAGCAATTTTCGTGCAGAGTTGGAATGAGGAGTTTTGCGATTTAAGTGTGAGTGTAGATGTAATTATTGGAGTAGTAGAATGGAGATGGCGGGTTGTATTTGTGCCAAAGGGTGAATCTAACTAGTTTTTTCTTTTTTAAGTTTTTCGCCAACAAACAACCCCCGGATCGTTGTTGCAGTCATGAAACGCACGTAATGACGCCACAACGAGGGTGAAGCAGCAGCTTAAGCAGCCTCAATGGAGCATAATTGAAGACCGCGGTCCTCAGACTTGGTGCAATCAGGACTGACCCATTTCGAGTGTCTCACTCGTGTTCCAGATACCACCGAGATAATTATCAATCAATGCGACCTTGATTTTAAACGCTGCTTTTAGCACGGACCCAAAAATGTTCCGCCGATGTTGGACCGATCGGATCGGTTTGAAGACGCAGTAAACAAGAACCAAGAATGTGTAGAGCTTGGGGGCATTTGTGCGATAAAATCTCGCTTTTGGTCCAGCGATCCTGCCCCATCTGCATCTGATTACATTTATAATCGTGTCATAACACGACGGGACCGCTTGTGCTGCTGACCCGGGTCCAATTGAATTTCGCCAAGTTTTTCAATTAGCGAGGCGCCGTTTAATTGCGGCAGCACGACATCAGCGATGAATGCCGTAAGTGCCAGGCAGAGTGTGCAGGGTGACCCATGTGGGGTGAGGAAGGGTTTTCGAACCATGCCGACCAAACCAACACAAAGTAAAAAAACCTGTTTCATGTGCTTGATTCCAGAAACCGTCAAAAAACCACAGAAGAAGGTACTTTAAGGGAGTACAACAGGGTGCTCACTAGAGACAAGAGCTTGTGAGGGTTAATATTATTAATAAAAATAATTCGCCCAGTTGCGACCTCAACTTCGTCTCGGTCTCCAGTCTCTGGGGTTTCCACAAAAAGACTCACTTCTACTCTTTTACTATTTCGCAATAATTTTATTTTACAGGGACAATAATGTTGCAAAAAATTATATATGCAACTCATGTATAAAGCTATTTCGAAACGTGGAATTACAATACCTACTTGCTGCGTTCGTGTATATAAACTTCCCACTTACAAAAAAATGATGCGTTATACACATGCTGCAATAACTATTTTTATAATGTTTTTAAAAACGTTATTAGATTAGATTATTATACAGGGTGTCTCAGCTAAGATTTTCGAAACTAATATCTCGGTTATTTGCCAACGGATTTTTATGAAATTTAAAATGCAGATATTTTAGACCGTGAAGGTTCAATTAGTAATAATAAAATTACCTCAAGTTAAAAAATGTAATTTTAACACATGTTTCCTTTATCGAAAATTATGCGCGATTATTATTAGATTGTTAAACATTAAAAAATGAGGGTCTACACAAACAATTAAGTAAATCACTTGTCTGATTCAACGAAAAGATTAGATTTTGTCGTTAAAAATGTAATGTAAAATTTGAAGGTATTTGAGCAGTTACCTTTTGAAAGAATTGATGATTAATTGCCAAACAACATTTTGTACACCCTTTAAAGTCTGTCAAAATTGAGCGCGCTTTATTAGAAACGTCAAATTGTGAAAATTGATTGAAAATACTCTAAAAATAGACTGCAGCGGCAGAAATTTCAATATTGTTGAAAAAGGAAAAAAAAATTGCCTATGGAGAGTGTCGTAAGAACTTCAATGACACAGTTCGTTTTCTCGTGGAACACTATCCAAATGTAGACTTTACAAAATGTAAGGTTATGAGAGTCGTCAATTTATTTGAAGACACAGGAAGCGTACGTGAACCTTGCTAAAATATCCCGATCGTGTTTTAGTCCTTTATGGAAGAATTAAAACATCCAGTATAATAAATTACGTCCAAATGTTGTCTTTAATTTTGTAAGTGTTTGTAAGGTTAGCAAAATAAACGTCAAATATGTCACCTGCGCTTCTGCGAAAAGGGATGACCAAAATTCTGCAAAATTGCGCGTTTGTTTCATACGCGTCTACGTTTTTGCATTTGCAGCCACGTTTAACACAGTTTTTGCTTTTTTCTTGCAAACCAGACGTCTTTCAAGGACGAGTTTTTCCCTACAGCATTTTTTATTGACGATCAATTTTTTATATAAATCTTAATTGATTCAACATTTTAAAAAGGCATGTAAAAATTACGTTTTTAAGACTTGGGTGGGATTTTATTGTTCACCGTCTAAAATATCTGCATTTTAAATTTCACAAAAATCCGCTGGAAAATAACTGAGTTATTAGGCTCGAAAGTCTTAGCTGAGACACCCTGTATAAACATATTAATATTTTCTTGGTAAAATGTTATCTAAATCCAGCAGTATTGAAAATAGACGTTTATATCGATTAATATAAAAAACGACTCTATCTTGATTTATAACTGAAATATGTATTTGTTTTCTTCTTTCCTTCTTCGTCTTGTTTTTTTTTTTTGTCAATATTTACTTTCTCCAATGCTTCCTCCTATTTCTTAACATCAGTATAGTAATTTTCATATTTATATTGACTTTAGACAAAATTATTGCTTTTCGTTTGTTGTATATCGTATCAGTTTGTCAATAAAAATCGTAAAAGTATAAACACTTTCTTTTTTTCTTTGAAATGCCAATTCCACATTTACTATTCTCTTAATTTTTACGCCATAGATCTTTCAGACAATTTCGATCTTGATACTTTTACACTTCAGTTCCAAACACCACCACAAAAATTCTTAGAGCCATATTGCGCAACATTTCCTAGTTTCCTTACACTCCTCCGAACACCTCCGAGCCCCAAACTGCGCCAGACCCGCCCCCGTCCTCCTCTTCGGAGTGTTCCAAATGATGAACACATTTTCGGCTGAGCCCACGCTCGAAATAATTAAGAACGACGGGTCCACGTCCAATTTGCAACTTCCAGGAACCTTCCCTTCATCCACTCGCGATTTTTTCACGAGCACGCCTCGCAGGTCAAAGACTCCACCGAAACATCTCTTGCGGCGACAACCATCATCGCACACATCCTTACATGTTATTCCGCCATATCTCAGCGACGCTCGTGTCCAATTTCATCCTCAATAAAACTCTCCGTTCTCTCGGATAAGTTACGTCATAATGTCCGAATTTATTGGTTAAGTCCGGATTTGTAGCGCGGTGCAGGTATCAGCGAGGCGGCAACAACAATAATAAAATGTTCTGTCATTCTGAGTCGTTTCTCCCTCTAATGGTCGTACATTATACGGTTTGCTGACCCAATTATGGGCACGGTGTCGTGATGTGTAGTCCTGCAGCCGATTCTGACATTTACATCATTCAATTATTGCAGATCTGTGTAATGGAGTGGTTTGCAGCGAGTCAGTGCGGTCTGCTCTTGATTAGTCCCGTTCCGACACGACTCCGTTACAGGAACAGAGGGATGAAGTGGATGTTTTCCCCGTCGATGGTGAGCCAATGTCCGATAAAAGCTTATCAGGCGGCGGCTTTGTGGAAAGTGATGTAAATAAGGGCGATCGACTAACCAGATAAGATAAGATGCGGACCCACAATAAAGACCGTGTCTCAATACTGAAAGGGGAGGAAGTCGAGTGGCGCCCCACGAATGACTCTCTTCCATTTCGAAATTGTTCCAGTCCAACTTTTATCAATAAATCTGTGAATAAATTATCAATTTATCTTGTCAAAGTTGCGTCTAATCTACTTATCATTTTTGAACGTTCCACTGGAGGAAACTCGTTTATAATACTTAGAGTAATTCACTTTTATCGTCCCAAACACTAACTAAATAATAACTTGGAGAAAACCGAAAATGGAAACGCTTAATAGGAGATTATTTCTATTTTATAACGTCGAGGGGACCATAAACTCTTCAAACGGCATCCAAGATCGTGCCGGGGCGTTGCATGTGCAATTTGCAACCAACAATACACAGCGTAACTGTACTGTGTTAAAGGTAAATTGATGTGATTACTTGGTTGCCTAAAAACAAGGGGCTTTACAATTATATAACTTAGAATAAAAACTAAATCGTCGCAAAAAGAGCAAAAAGCGAGGAGGATCAAGTCAGATTTGTTCGTTGAAAGACTTGAGAAACATCTTGTCTGCATTTACCACTGAGTCAAACAGTTGTATCGACCGCCCCCGCTGCACCATCAACAGGAGTCGAATTCCAAACCGGCATTCGCTCCTGCTGCATCCTTTTCAATTACGGGCGCGCGCCGTGTTTGTCCTGGAAAGGACGTGATTCGCAATAGGACTGGATAAATAGGAAATTGGTGCCGTTCCTGTCGGATAATAGCATCACAGGGACGTAATTAATGGCCAGTACAGTGGAACATGTCGCACGTAGGGCCATTTATCTCTGTTGCGCATCTGGTACACGGACCATCGACTCTATCCCACCGACCGACACCATTACTCACGCACTCACGTCCTGCCGCCGGATAATAACTTCATCTCTTTTGAAATTAATCCGCTACTCCTGCGGAATTATTTAGAGAGCTCCAGGAGACACGTCGGGGGCGGTTCGATCCAGCGCCATCAAGACAATTATGTCCAAATGCGAAAGAATTGGCTCTCGGTGCAGCGGATGCATTTCCTGCAAGCGAGGTGTGTCGGTTTTGTTTTCTTTTGTGCAGATCGTTCCGCAGTTGTTACAGATGAGTATCTGGGCAGGAATCTGGATGAAGGCAGTTTCCAGAAACTTTTGCCAGATAAGAAAAAGCGTGTGGGACGTTCAACTGGTCTAGTTTGTCGACCTGACCGCCACACAATTTTAGTGTGGTGCAAAAAATGGGAGTCGCAGCCACTCGAGCGAGCTTTTTGCTGCACACGAATAATTTTCAGCACCCGAATCTATCTGCGTCTTGTTACCCAACTGTCAGAGCCGTGAGAAGCTCTAAATTGCTGACCGGGCGCTTAATCAATCCGTCATTTCCCATTCAGAAGTTTTATTAAAAAAGAGATTAAAGAGAGTTAATTAAGCTGGAAGAAAGTGGCGCAGGAAAAAGCGTCATTAATATAATACAATTCGGCGTGACGTGCGAGGGATCCTGCGAAAGCTCGGCCGGGATTGAAGCAGGACTCCGCAGGAAATTGGGACTCGCCAACCTTGGCCCATTTGGCGCGACTGCGAGACCCGGCACCAGGTGGCGCTCTCACCTCTATCGATCCGGCTCCGGAGCGGGCTCCGGATCGTAATTTCTAGCGTAACTTCATTCATGGGCCAAGTTGCGATTTGGGGACCTATCCGTCGCAAAAAGTGCAAACATTACAGATTGGTAATCAATTGGGAGCTGCACTTCTTCCAGCTCGGTTGCGTCACATGTTTTCACGGTTCTAATGATGTTACCTGTTGGTGGCTTTCATTGATCTGTATTTTCATCTGCAACGTTTATTTTTATTCCACTTTAATTCCTCCGCATACGTGCACGCTTTTTACAATATTCCTGCTCTCTGATGTTTATTTTGTTTTTGATGAGCTCTTACTTTTTTATTTTGCTCTCCCACGATTTATCTTCTGACAACAATTTTGAGGAGTGAGCCACTGTTGATTTATCGTTCTCGTTTCATTTTTATTAGTCCATTTTGTTTTTTACCAATCGCTCTTGTTTGTAAATAAAGTTGTCTTTTTAACAGACCTTTTACTTGTAATTTGTGATAAAGCTGTTTTTAATGATGCTTTGCGCTAAAACCCCAACGAAAGAAATTCAATTATTACTATACAGAGTGTCTCAGCTAAGACTTTCGAGCCCAATAACTCGGTTATTTTCCAGCGGATTTTTGTGAAATTTAAAATGCAGATATTTTAGACGGTGAAGAATAAAATCCCATTAATGCAATCACCCAAGTCTTAAAAACGTAATTTTTACATGCTTTTTTAAAATGTTGAATCTATTAAGATTTACATACAAAATTGATCGTCAATAAAAAATGCTGTAGGGAAAAACTCGTCCTTGAAAGACGTCTGGTTTGCAAGAAAAAAGCAAAAAACTGTGTTAAACGTGGCTGCAAATGCAAAAACGTAGACGCGTATGAAACAAACGCGCAATTTTGCAGAATTTTGGTCATCCCTTTTCGCAAAAGCGCAGGTGACATATTTGACGTTTATCTTGCTAACCTTACAAACACTTACAAAGTTAAAGACAACATTTGGACGTAATTTATTATACTGGATGCTTTAATTCTTCCATAAAGGACTAAAACACGATCGGGATATTTTAGCAAGGTACGTAATTTAGTTCATGTACGCTTCCTGTGTCTTCAAATAAATTGACGACTCTCATAACCTTACATTTTGTAAAGTCTACATTTGGATAGTGTTCCACGAGAAAACGAACTGTGTCATTGAAATTCCTTTTTCAACAATATTGAAATTTCTGCCGCTGTAGTCAATTTTTAGAGCATTTTCAATCAATTTTCTCAATTTGACGTTTCTAATAAAGCGCGCCCAATTTTGACAGACTTTAAAGGGTGTACAAAATGTCGCTTGGCAATTAATCATCAATTGTTTCAAAAGGTAACTGCTCAAATACCTTCAAATTTTACATTACATTTTTAACGACAAAATCTAATCTTTTCGTTGAATCAGACAAGTGATTTACTTAATTGTTTGTGTAGACCCCTATTTTTTATTGTTTAACAATCTAATAATAATCGCACATAATTTTCACGGTCTAAAATATCTGCATTTTAAATTTCATAAAAATCAGTTGGCAAATAACCGAAATATTAGGCTCGAAAGTGTTAGCTGAGACACCCCGTATTTCAACAAAGCGTCAAAACAAAAGAGAAGTATATTTCTCAAAAACTGAAAGCACAAAGAATGTTCTCTTAGAATAAAATTACTCTTTATACATCTAGTATTTCCTCAGATTAAAAAGTTTGCCAATGACAAACACGTCAGTATCGTTGGTTGCCTAATCAACATTGTACCACCTAATTCGGTACCATTTCATAATAACTTCCAAAGTAGTACCACAATATCTTGCAAGGTAGTACCACAATAACTTGCAAAGTAGTACCATTTCAAGGTTTTTAATTTCAACAAATCTTTAGCAAATAATTTCAAGTAGGTACATACTTCAAAAATGTTGATTTTTGCTCGGGTAAATAAAAAACCCCTTCATTTTACTCTTTATTTTGGACTTACAGCCTGTAAAAAATGAGGTCCTTATTGGACGTATTAAAACCCTAGCCTAGACCTAAAATATCAACATAATAGTTTTATGTACACATTCTTGTCGATTTACTCTTTCAAAAAGTCGTTATCTCTCGCTTCCAGCTCGGACGAAATGAGCTGGGCTTCGGACGTGCTCCGCTTAATAGAGAGAGACCTCATTTCCTGATAAGTCCGGAGCTGGATATAGTAGAGAACGCAGACCAAAAGCAGAGTGATTCCGATCAAAACGAAGATCCAAACATTCGCACTGCTCGATTCGACCGACGTTTCTTCAACCACACTGTTTTTGCGGTAGTCGTGTCTGGCGACTGGCGCCACTGGAGTATCCACGCACTTAACACCGCCTGGTTTGCTGCTGTAGAGCAAGAATTTGAAATTGTCTTCGGCGAAGTAATTTTCCATGTCTTTCTCCAACCCGCAAGGGAGATAGTTGTCCTCCAGGTTGAGATAGGAGATTTTGGGGAGTCTCGAGATCAGCCTGACGTAGTCCACGTAGGTGATGTTGTTGGCGGAGAAATCCAGAGTGTCGAGACTGTCGAGCGAGAACACTCCGGTGATCTCGATGTCTTCTATGGCGTTCTGCGAGAAGTTCAACACCCTGAGCTGGGGGAGGCCAGAGTAGAGTCCCGTCTGGAAGACCGACAACTTGTTGTTGGAGATGTTCAAGTGCTGGAGGTAGTGGAGGCTCTGCAACGTCTTCTGCGGGACCTCCGCGATATTGTTGAAGCTCAAATCCAGATCTTCCAGATTGTAGAGACCGTTGAAGGACCCCGCGATTATCTTGTCGATCGCGTTGAACGACAGATCCAGCCTGCGCAGTTTGCTCATCGAGAAGAACTCCAACGCTGGGATGCTCGTGATGTGGTTGTGGTGGAACCTGATCTCAAGAAGCGACGTCAAATTGTCGAACTCGTTCGCATTCAGCACCGAGATCTTGTTGTGGCTCAAATCCAGCAGCTTCAGCGCTGTCAGATTATTGAACACCTCTTTGAACTCGCCGACCTCGTTGTAGCTCAAGTCGAGCATCTCCAGATGCACCAAGCCCCGGAACGACCACTTGGCGAAGCTCTTGATCTGGTTGTGTCTCAAATTGAGCGTCTCCAGACTGATCAGCTCCAGGAAGCCGTCGTCCGACAGAATACTGATCGAGTTGTTCTCCAGGTCCACGTAGTTGATCTTCTTGACGCCGGAGAAGGTGCCGGGGTAGATGGACTTGATGTCGTTGTTGGCGAGGATCAAGCGCTGCAAGAAGATGAGGCCGACGAACGCCTTCTGGCGGATGTTACTGATCAGGCTGTTGGACAGATCCAGATTCTTGATTTGGTTTCCAGAGATGTCGAAACTGCCACTTTCCAAGATGTTGAGGGAGCAGTTCAAGCAGCGGAGGGTTTCGTCCAAGTGGTCGAATCTGTACGGGGTGTTTTTGAAGTAGTTGGTGGTGGCGTTGACGCAGGTGGCGGTTAGGGAGCCACGCTCGCCGTAAGAGCATTTCATCAAGTCGAAGCTTGATAAGCGGGTGTAGAGGCCGCTGGAAGGGGGAAGGGCCAGCACCAATAACAAGGATAAAGATAACAACTGGAAAAAACAACATAATGCAATATGAGTAATGTTAACTGATTAGAAAAAATTACGTTTTTGACTTGTTTTTCCAAAAATACATGGAGCTAATCTTCACCGTCGAGACAACATTTCCTATTCAATAAACAAACAAACTCTATCTGGTTTGCTTTATCAGATAAAAATAAGGTACCTGATGTCTCGTGGTACCGTGTTTATTTATACACTTGTTACAAAGGTCAATACTCTCCGTTATTTGGTTACTTTGTAACTTTATAGGATAAAAATCGACTTTTTTATTTTTCACAAGCTCAGAGATAACGGTTCCCAAATTTTACACAAGCAAGTGGTACTTTCAAAAATTGCCAACCATCAAGAACCCAAAAATAATAAAAATGTCTCCGAATCAACAATTCTGTATTTATATCAGGTTCAAAAAACTCGTATCAGCTGCGGTACTACTTTTTTACATTTTTCCAAAAAACTTAAACCACTTGGAACCACTCAAGGTACAGTTCTGGTACCTGCACATTTTATCATTCTTTCTGTGTTTGTTGTGAGAATACGTAGTGTGATTTTTGTTCTTGGTACCCAAATTGGTACCAAAGGTGTGAGAATACGTAGTGTGATTTTTGTTCTTGGTACCCAAATTGGTACCAAAGGTTTTGGAAAGAAAACTGTCAACACCTTCTGACTTGACACTTGCGGGTGGTTGTTCTGGGGCAAGATACGCGGGTCTAAACTCCGAACGAAAAAAATCCCGTACCCGGTACGAGCAGTACTGAAAATCGTTTTTTCCAAAGTATGACCTATCACCTTTGACTCTTTTATCTGTTGGTGTGTTGACGACCGCCACATTATCTTGTCTGCGTAGAATAGTGGAGATTGCTCTGGTACTAATTTGAAACGTACATATCGCGGCAAAAATTTCCGCTCACTGAATTTTCGTGAAAATTGGCAAAGTGGAAACTTACCTTGAGGTCGAACATTTTCCTTTTGTAACTGGTCCAGCAAAACACCAACAAAGCGGAGGACGCGCGTGACTGACAGCTGAACGGGAAGAAAATGAGTGAGGAAATGATAACGCGCTAATAAAATCTGTGCACCATTTCCGAACGATTCCCTGTGCGAGAATGGTCTCGTTTGTGGCGAGTTTGGTCGGGGGCACTTATCATTTGCATTATTTGTAATAAACAAAATGTTATCTCGTACAGTTCTTGGAAAGTTATTATTTGAGTAATTGATCGGGGTCTTGTTTTGTTTGAATTCTTGATTAGGTTCCGGCGAGGATTCTAGGTCCGATGTTAACCCAGAATGTGCAAGATAAAGACTGACGAGTTTTATCACGTGTTGATACTGAATCGACAGACAATTAGTTCTCCAAAACAATGTATTTACGTTGATAAGTGAGTATCTAAGGCGGAGCGGTTGCTCCCAGGAAGGTCAACAGGAAAAGTGCCACTGACAAGTCGTAAATGTCAAAAACTTAACAGGAATGTGCAAATTCGGGCGATGCACCAGTTTTGCGGCTCTCAACTGTACATTTGTGCTGATTGAGCAAGCCAAACATACATAAATCAATTTCAAATATTTAGATTTTTACAACAGAGATGAAGCATTTTTAGTGACACGTGACGGAAACATGCTGAAAAAATAATCAAGTAAAAGAAAGCGGGAAAATATTAAATTGGACTAAAAAAATTGAATACGTTTACAAAGACATTATACATTTTTGTCTCGTCCTGTGGAACAAAAAAGATGTCACGACAAATCAGAAGACAGTTAAAATCTTTACTGCAGATACTTTACCATTTTTATTATGTTTATTTGAATTTTTCCGTAAATAACCAATTCCCATATCACTGCACATTGCATGCAGATGTTTGCAAAGGAAGTAGACAAAAACAACGATCGCGGATATAAAATGTGAAGAAAAATAACAAGCTTTATCAAAACAGGAGATTAAATGCATCAGGTCATGCGACAATAGCTTTTCACCCTCCTTGTAATTATTGGCCTCGCTGCGTTACACTTTGGATTATTATGGATAAAGCAGGTGGATTAGAACACTTGCTGCGGTCGTGCGTGTAAACTTCCCACTTGTACGAAAACCAGTAAATGTGCAAGAAGATGATTTTCATTTAATTCCTAAAATTTATCATCGGAGTTTGTCCTCCTATATCGTGGTAAACTGTGACGTGCAAGCGGATGAAGACTTCCTCAGCTGTCATGGCATGTGCACATGTCACCTACACATGTGATTTCTGTGAAGGTCATCCGATAGAGCCAAATACGTCGGTTGCGACTTTCTACAATTTTTCAAAATTGTGCTGCACCGTTTGCAGTAACGACAGTTTTTAATGTTTTCCTAATAAAAAAGTGACAAATCGGGACAAACTGCTGCTTACGAAATATTTGAGATAAAATTATCGCAAGCGTAGCAGGAAAAACAACGTGTTAAGACTAGGAGATAAATCGCTATCGCTGTGGTATCCCGTTGACCTGTGCTGGAAAAAGCGCATTTCAATTCACCGAGGATGCAGCTATCGCCAGAGAAAAAAACTGAGCTACTCACAATGGACGCGATTGATAAAAATATCTGCGCGCTTTCAGGATGGACGTGAAATTCTCATTCGGTGCAATTTATTCATATTCTTTGAGCGCCACTGAAGTGGTAGTCATTAACGATCAGAAAGCCATTCAGCCTGAATGTGCTTTGTGGCTGATATTTTAACGAGTTCTCTTCCAGCATCGACGTAACAAGCGTTTAAAAGTTTTCTGCTTAGTCCAAAACAAAATCACATGAAAAACTCCGGAAAATACCAATAAACGTTGCCAATAGTGTTATCTATATGGCAGGCTGTAATCACGAATTAATTATTCTTGGGATAGGCAACAAACAAGGTTTCTATCATCGATTTGAGAAACCCCTCTTCGCCGAATTAAACATCAATCAATTTAGTTGTTTATTGACCAGGCAATGATTTTGTAGTCTTCTGCAGAAGTGTTATTAAACCTCCGAAACACAACTGTTGAAGAGGGAATTTTCAATTCATCACAAACTTGATTCTTTAAAAATCAGTTTCGAATTTGATGCACCAAAAATCTGGTTTTTGTAATATCGGTAAGTGTGTCCGCACGAATTATTTTTTTAATTGGAATAAAGTCTTTGAACCTGGAGTTCCAAAAACCAAAACATTAAAAAGAATGCCGTCATACGAAAAATATTATTTATTTTTGTTCATTCTTAACCTTGGAGTTATTATTGTCTTCTGAAGATTGTTTTCCGCGTGTTATCATGTCTTTGAACCTACAACACTTTCAGATAAATGAGAATTTTTCTTGGTCGCTCGTTGAAAACCAATTGCGAAAACAGTTCACGGTGTAGATAAAGCGTTCTCGCTAGTGTATTGTTGGTTGTATATTACTGCAAGTAATAAAATTCGCAGTAATACAGTAAACCCTCGATAAGACGAACTCGAAGGGACCAGGATATTGTATGTTCGTAGTAACGAAGTTCGTCATAACCGAGTTATTACATGCATATATGTACAAAGCGTCTCTAAAAAAACGTATATCATATTCTGTGGAATTGTCCTTAGCGGAAAAGTTGCTCCCAATTTAGTGACTTTAGGATAGCACCCTAGATTTTCAGATTCGACCTATACCGTTGAAAAGCTTGTCAAAAAAGCTTTCGACCAGTGCAATAATAAATACGGGGTGCCATTTGAAAAAACTTAGTTTTTGACATTTTTAGTTTGTTATGTTTAAAAAATCGCAGTAGGCATATGTGACTGAGCAGGTTGTTGAGTAAACACTCAATAGATGAGGCAAATATTCCCAAAAAAATTGATATCTTTAATAACAAACAAGTTATAGAGCTTTTTCGCAACTCTGGAACACCTGTGTGTATGTCCCCCACCACAAATTTGTTCGTCTTAAAAGGGATTTTTAGTCTCAGTGTTCTAAAATTTAGTTCGTAGTTCGTCATAACGAAAATTCGTATTAACCGAGAAAAATCTCATAAAACACTGTATTGCATTGGTCGGGGCCACATTTTTATTCGTATTATCCGGGTGTTCGTATAATCCGAGTGCGTCTTATCGAGGGTTTACTGTATCTAAAAAAAAAAAAAAAGAAAGGCCGCGAAATCCTTCTTTAAAGTACCGAGAGAAAAATCTACATCGAAACTCTTATTAGTGATTTGTATCAAACATTAAAAAAAAACGTTTACTCTAACGACCGTCGTTAAAAGCAGCGGCCGCGAAATTGGATTTTGCGGCCTGTTTCAGGTACGTGAAGTCCTCGTTTCGCGTACGCGTGCACAAAAATAATAATTTTGTACGAAATTGAAAACAGAAGATTGAATTCGGCAAGGTTTTGATCACTTTTTGGATTTGCCAACTGCAGTAATTTCGAGAAAAAAATACGATATCAAAATTTTCAAAAATATTTTTGACTTGAGCAATAACGCAAAAAGGAAGCCTTTTGTACCAAAAAATCTGATTTTTGATCCAAATGTTCAAAAATGTCTACTGACGAGGTTACCACAAATATTATACAAAACTCAGATCTGGACATTTCAGAGGTACGTTCGAGGTATTTTGATAAAAATAGATATGGAAAATATCAACAAGATCAATAGTGCCTATGTAAATTTCTATAGATAGTAAACAAGACAATAAAAAATAATCTAGATGTAAAATCATCATCCCAGATTAGGAATGTAACCTTCATTTTTGTGTTATCAACTTATCAATCAATTATTGGTATCTTGTCAAAGATAGTTAAGCCTGGTTTTGATACTTTATCAACAGACAACAGATGTAACGATTTCCAATGATATAACATCACGACACAAAGCGTTTTTATTAAATTTTAGATCCAAAAATGCGAACTAGACTTTTGATTTGTTTGGTATTGTTAAATCTTGCATTCGCGGCAGCCAAACCCTACAAGAGGCAAGCCAGACCTGCCACTTGTCAGGTAAGTCCCATTAAGAATAAAAGCAAAGCCTCCATTAGCATTTCAAGGCTTGCCACCCCATAGATGTAGAAAAAATCAACATTCATCTGGTCCCGCACTCGCACGACGATGTCGGTTGGCTCAAAACCGTCGACCAGTACTACTACGGAAGTGAGAACCATCTACCATCACTCTCCTTCTTCTACAATTTTTTTTCCAGCGCAAAAACACATCCAGTACGCCGGAGTCCAATACATAATAAGCTCGTCGATTGAAGCCTTGATAGGCCACCCCCACAGACGCTACATCCAAGTCGAAACCGCCTTCTTTTGGAAATGGTGGCAACACCAAGAAGACGCCTTCAAGCAGCAAGTGATCGAGTTGGTCAACAACGGCCAATTGGAAATCACCAACGGGGCTTGGTCGATGAACGACGAAGCGGCTTCGCACTACCACTCGACGATCGACCAGTTTACTTGGGGTTTTAGGTTTCTGAATGATACTTTTGGGGACTGCGGAAGGCCTAAAGTGGGCTGGCAGATCGACCCGTTTGGGCACAGCAGGGAACACGCGTCGCTTTTGACCCAGTTGGGCTTCCAAGGCCTGGTGATTGGGCGTCTGGACTATAGGGACAAACAGAAGAGGCGGGCTGAGAAGAATTTGGACTTCATATGGCAAGGCAGTGCCAATTTGAACAACTCGGAACTGTTCACGACGATGTTTCCGGATTTCTACGGAACTATCGATGGGTACTGCTTTGATGTGCTCTGCCACGACGAGCCAATCAACGACGACGAGAAGAGTCCTGAGTACAATTTAAAAAGAAAGGTATGAGCTTACGAAACGCGAACTCAGTGTACAACTGGTTTTTCAAGGTTGAGGGATTTGCTGCAAAGATGAACCAATACAAGAGCTACTACCGGACGACGAATTTCTTGGTACCAATGGGTGGAGATTTCAACTACCAAGCAGCCGAGATCAACTTTTCCAACTTGGATAAGCTCATCAAGTAACGTCTTGGTCATGCTTTGCTGCTCATTCTAGAACCGCAACTTTCAGAGGCTTCGAAGATCATCCAACTTACAACGTCTTCTACTCTACGCCTTCTTGTTACATCAAAGCTGTCAACGACGAAGTCAACAGAAAATCTCTAGAGCTGACAAAGAAGACCGACGACTTTTTTCCCTACGCGTCAGAAGCACACTCCTTCTGGACTGGGTACTTCACCTCTAGACCCACATCCAAGCGATTCGAAAGACTCGGAAACAACATTCTTCAAGCCACCAAGCAGTTGACAAGTTTTTCCAGAATCTTGGGAAAAGATAGAGAGAGCTCGATCAATGATTTGCGCGAGGTCATGGGAATCATGCAACATCATGACGCTATCACAGGTACTGAGAAGCAAGCTGTTGCACAAGACTATGCCAGGTTGCTCACACAAGCCATTAAAGAAGCTGAAGTCCCAACCGGTACCATCGTTGGGTCAGTACTTTAAATACTTTTGTCTCCTTAATAGAAAAACTGTTGTAGAGATCTTTTGAAGAAGTACTCAGAAGCTGAAATCGATTTGAAGCTTTCTACATGCTTGTTGGCAAACGTGAGTATTTGCGAGACCACGAAGAAAGATCGTTTTGTGGTAACCGTGTACAACCCGGCGTCGCACCCTGTGACTCATTACGTGCGTGTACCAGTTGACGGCGAGTACTACAATATAACAGGACCTGATGGTAATACAGTACTCTTGCCAAATCTACTCTAATGCAGTTCTTCAGGTGTTGAAGATTACGACAACTGTGAAAGCCTTTCAAGCTTCGACCATGTGCAAGAGAAAACGGATCCAAGTCCCAATGAGCTCGTTTTTGCAGCCAAACAAGTACCACCATTGGGACTAAAGGTCTACTATGTTGAAAAAGTAGAACTAGGGATTATGGAAAAAGTCCAGGGGTTCCAGGATGTTACAGATGATGATTACTATGGAACTGAGGTAGTTTTGTATGGTACTAGTATCTTTTGACATTGGTGATTTCTGCAGAGTAATGGATTTAGAATAGATGGTTCTACTGGAAGACTGCAATCGGTCAACATAAAAGGAATCTCTTTGGGTATGACGCAAGAATTCTTGCATTATGCTGGTGCGACTGGTAGCCCTCGAGCCTCAGGTGCCTACATCTTTCGGCCAAAAGGCCAAGCGCAACCTGTGAAAACTGGAAAAATCAGTGTTAAAGCCAAGAAAGGGAAGCTCGTCGACGAAGTACTCCAAGTGTACGGTTCGGAGGTGACTCAGATCATTCGAGTGTACAAGGGTGACGAAGGTTACATCGAATTCGACTGGCTGGTTGGAGATTTACAATCGTAGGTACTACCACCACGCAGTACCAAGTTTTGATGATGACATTCTAAACAGAGACTACAGTGCCGGAAAAGAGATCATCACAAGATTCACCGTGGACAAGTTTTTCAACAAAGGCGTCTTCTACACGGACTCCAACGGACGGGAACAAATCAAACGAGTACTGAACACCAGGAGCGACTACAGCTACGACGTGAAGGATGAGCCCATCTCTAGCAACTACTACCCCGTTACGAGCAGAATAGTGATCAAAGACGAAGCAAGAAACCTGGAGGTGGCAGTTTTGAACGATAGAGCTCAAGGTGGTACCAGCTTAAGCGACGGTGTCATCGAATTGATGGTCCACAGGAGACTGGTAAGGGATGACGGGTATGGAGTTGGTGAGGCACTCAGAGAACAAGAGTACGGAAAAGGGTTGTACGCTAGAGGGCAACACTATCTGGTCTTCGGTCCTGCAGACTCCATCGGCCAATATGGTAATTGGTGTGGAAGGTGTGACAGTCTCCTGTAGACAAAATTCTA
This sequence comes from Tenebrio molitor, assembly GCF_963966145.1. Taxonomy (NCBI): domain Eukaryota; kingdom Metazoa; phylum Arthropoda; class Insecta; order Coleoptera; family Tenebrionidae; genus Tenebrio; species Tenebrio molitor. Next base: position 44,976,443 of record NC_091046.1, read on the forward strand.
GGTAGATCCACAGCTGCGGTTGAGCGAGACCTGGCAAATAAGAAACTTCTAGCTCCTTGGGTATTGCTAGGTGATGCGACCAGTGGAGATTTGGACTCGTTGGACAAGGCCCAAGAACTGATCAATTTCAAGGTGAAGAAGAAGAACACAATAGCAGGGGTCAGTTAATGACATTTTGTTTGCAGTACGAAGGTCTGACTAGAACGCTTCCAGAGAACGTCCAAATCTTAACTCTAGAACCATGGAGGGACAACACTTATCTCGTGAGATTGGAACACATGTTCGAAAAAGACGAAGACGCTGTGTTGTCCAATCCAATCACAATCCACTTAGAAGTAGTTTTGTGGTGGTGCGACGTGTACATATTGTAAATTTTGTTTCAGGATCTCTTCACAACGTTTAGTATTTCTGAAATCGGTGAAACTACTCTGGGAGCCAACCAGTGGATCGGTGACTACCAAGAAGAGGAAAAATTGATCTGGAACGATCAGCTTCCGACACCTTTGACGAGATTGGACGTCAATGATCCCTTAAAGATCGAACTGAGCCCCATGCAGATCAGAACGTTTCTGATCAAGGGTTCCAAAAAATGACAAATCAAAAATATTTCCCTAGAAAGTGAGTCTGTATCTATAGTTTCCAGTGGGTGAAGGTTTCTCTTTCGTTCACTTCTCGGTCATCGTTTTTCGCTCACTGTCTTTCACTCACTCGTAAATTTTTCTAATTCTTTCTGATATCATGTCATCCATTCGTATAATTTATACAACGTGTACACAACCACTTTATTGACGCTATTGATCAGATCTGTCCAAAAATGTGATTTATTTTTATTTAAAATTTTGAATACAAAGTTACAGACTCACTTTCTAAGGAGGTATCGAACAAAACAAAATACGACACTCGAGAGTAAAGCCGCTTTCGTTCACTTGAATTGCATCGTCCCCTCAGCTCTGCTTCGTGGACGCAATTCGCGTGAGCGAAAGCTCTGCCTTCCTCGTTCTTACTGTTGTATAATAATCTCATACATTAAAAATGTTAATTTTATTTGGTATATCTTTTTGTTTGTTCTTCACTGCTTAAGTAAAAACAAAAATAAAACGAGGGCGCAGAAAGGAAAGATGATCGGGAGGAGTGGACGAAAAAATAAAAATGCAAAAAAGAAACATGCAAAAATTGGTAAACATGCGTAGGACACTGTGAAAAAATAATACGTTGATAAATACAGAGGGCAGTTGTTGAAAAAAATTAATAATTCAATTAAATAAAACAATAAAAAAAGATTATACGCCTCGTTTTGTGGAAAATATGTAAGATAAAATATTTTGGGGTTCACATTTTAATTTCAATCTTGCATTATGCATGCAAGATCGATCTGCGATAGCATTAAGTACTAATAACACCGGGTTTACAAATGTCTCAAGATTAGTGTCTTTATAAAATTTTATGTTATTTTTAAAGGCGTAATTAGTCATAAAATGTTATCTCTTTTGAGCGTTTCAGTTTCGCCGTAAAGATAGGATGGCATAATTTTAAAAACGGCTTCGAAGCAACGACACTAAAACGTTAAATACAAGAAAGCATTTGACATTGTGAGTTCTCCCATTAAGCTCCCTTGTGATCGCATTTCCTGCCTCAAATAGATCATTGTCTATTATTGGTGACCGAAGCTTTCAACGGAAACGGCTCGATTGAAATCGCGTTGATTGACAACGTCGTCTAAATTAAAAATCATTGGCGTGGTAAAACCGAATAAAAATTATTCGTTCGATTAAAACACACTTTCGATTACAAATTTTCGATAAAAAAGGAGTAAAAATCGCATGGCAATTTAATAATACAAATTCAATACCAGTTTTGCAACTTTTCGGTGAATTAATGAGCCTAGAAACGCATCATTAACAATAAATCAAAAAATTTTAATCACCTCAAGGTTCAAGTTTGTCGATGGGAGATTAAAAATAGATTATAGTGGTTTGACGTGGCATGAAAGCAACTTCCGTTGAGAATTTTCAAAACAATTGTGGCTGCGTGCAATGTGCATGCCCCTCCTAGATTGCAGCGGCAGCAGAAAAACCGCGTCCAGTCAGGTTGCATCCAAGCCAGCAACAAATAACCGGTAAAAGTGGGAAAAACGCCATCGCCGCCGATAATCTCTGATTTCGAGTGTTGCGGTGAGCTGCGCCAGTCGACCATATAAGGCAAACCAAACATGTAAAGTGAATTACACCAGATTGAACGATGGATCACCGAGCACTAATTATTCTGCTCTCCTTGAACCTGCTCCTCGCGGCGGCGGTTCCCGCGAGGCGAAAACCCAAGGCGGCCACTTGTAACGTAAGTCGCTCGTTGCTCCCGCTGCTTTCATGTCCGAGTCCTTGCAGTCCTGCCGGCCCACCGTCGAGGGCAAGACAAACGTCCACCTGATCCCGCATTCGCACGACGACGTCGGCTGGCTGAAGACCGTCGACCAATACTACTACGGCTCCGGAGGTGAGTAAATCGGTGCAAAGTCGGTGACCAAATCGTTCGAATCGCAGCTTCCAACACTTACGCGGACGCCGGCGTGCAGTACATCATCGGATCGGCGATCCAAGCTCTGCGGAGCCATCCGGATCGAAGGTAATCGATAATGAGTGCAATCGCGAGTTATCCGCGTCCTTCAAGGTACATCCAGGTGGAGAGCGCGTTCTTTTGGAAGTGGTGGCAAGACCAAAACGACCTAGTCAGGCAGGACGTCGTTGATTTGGTTAATAACGGCCAATTGGAGATTATTAATGGGGCTTGGTCCATGAACGATGAGGCGGCATCTCATTACCACTCGACCATAGACCAGTACACTTGGGGCTTCCGGTAAACGCGCATCGATCCCAAACTGTTCGCTAAGACTTGTTGTTTCAAGGATCCTGAACGACACCCTGGGAGAATGCGGAAGGCCCAAGATCGGCTGGCAGATCGACCCCTTCGGGCACAGCAGGGAGCACGCCTCCCTCTTGACCCAGTTCGGCTTTCAAGGGCTAATCATCGGACGCATCGACTACAGAGACAAAGACAACCGAAGAGTCAACTCCAATTTAGACTTCCTGTGGCAAGCCAGTGCCAATTTGGGTAATCGCCTCATCTCCATTCTCTCCACTCTAGTAACGTCAAGTTTCAGACGATGCAAACATTTTCACTTCCATGTTTCCCGATTTTTACGTCTCCGAGTCAGGTTTTTGCTTCGATATCACTTGCACCGACAGACTGATCAACGACGACGAAGACAGTCCTGACTACAACCTCAGAGACAAAGTGGAACAGTTCGCGCAGCGGATGAGCTTGTACAAGAACTACTACAAGACGTCCAACATCCTAGTCCCCATGGGCGGAGATTTCAACTACCAAGCGGCAGAAATCAACTTTTCAAATCTGGACAAACTCATCAAGTATTGGTACAAATCTGCAAACTCCAGGGTGGAATGATCGAATCGTTTTGCAGAGGCTTCAAGGACCACAAGAAGTACAACGTCTTCTACTCCACTCCCTCGTGCTACGTCCAAGCTGTCAACGACGAACTCACCAAGAACTCTGTCAACCTCAATAGGAAACTCGACGATTTCTTCCCGTACGCGTCAGACAACCACGCCTTCTGGACCGGGTACTTCACCTCGAGACCCACTTCCAAAAGGTACGAAAGACAAGCGAGCAACATCCTCCAGAGCACCAAACAGTTGGCTGCGTTGGCAAAAGTCGACGGGAGAGACGTCGACGACAGTTTGAACGATTTGAGGGAAGCTGTTGGGATAATGCAACATCACGACGCCATCACAGGTACTGAGAAGCAAGCAGTAGCAAATGACTACGCTAGGTTGCTGACCAAAGCTCTGAAAAAAGCGGAAGCTCCTGTGGGAACTACAGTCTGGTACGTAGGAGTTTATACAGTACAACCAAAGACACGCGCTCTTGTAGGAATCTTCTGAAGAAGGATTCTGGTGCAGAACTAGACCTAAAACTGTCTACTTGTCTCTTGGCGAATGTCAGCATCTGCTTGGTCTCCCAACAAGCCCGGTTCCTGGTAGCAGTACAAAACCCTCTCTCGAGGAGGGTCACGCATTACGTGCGACTCCCAGCAGATGGTGACAGCTACAAAATAACAGGTCCTGATGGAGAGGAGCTCTACGACGTCTTCGACAGCATCCACAGCTTTGACTATGTGGAAGAAGATGTGAAACCAAGCCCAAAGCAACTGGTGTTTGCTGCAAGAAACCTACCACCACTAGGAATCAAACTGTATTACGTCGAGAAAGTTGCTGCGCCGTCAGTTGCGTACAAGCCCTTCGAGACAGTTGCCCAAGACGACAACTATTTTGGAACAGAGGTTGTGGCGACGAACTCGTGGAATTGTGAAGACATGATTTTGTTGTAGACCAACGGGTTCGGTGTTGACACCACCAGTGGAAGACTCAAATCGGTCACCATCAAAGGAAAGACACTCAACATCACTCAAGACTTCCTCTACTACACCGGTTCCAATGGAAACAACGGCGGTAGTGAAAATCGCGCCTCCGGGGCGTATATTTTTAGGCCAACGCAAACCGAAGCAATCCCTATCACTACCGACCTTCGAGATTTTAAGAGCGCAAGAGGCAGTCTCGTCGACGAGTTTATCCAAGTCTTGAACGACGAAATCACGCAGATTGTTCGAGTGTACAAAGGCGAAGACGACGCGTACGTCGAGTTCGACTGGATAGTTGGGGATGTCCGATAGTAAGTCCATCAAGTGTGGAAATGTGGTCTAATCGCGTTTTGCAGCGTGGACCAAAAAGGAAAGGAAGTGATCACGCGGTTCTCGGTGAGCGACTTCTCCAACCAAGGTACTTTCTATACGGATTCCAACGGACGAGAACAAATCAAAAGAGAACTGAATACGAGAAGCGACTACGACTACGACCCGCGCGAGGAACCAGTCGCGAGCAACTACTACCCTGTGACCTCCAAAATCGTCATCAAGGACGAACTCAAAGACTTGGAGGTGGCGATTTTGAACGACAGAGCTCAAGGTGGTACCAGCTTGAACGAAGGAGTGGTGGAACTGATGATCCACAGAGTGTGCACCAGGGATGATGGTTTTGGGGTTGCGGAAATCTTGAGCGAGAAGCAGTACGGGGTGGGTTTGTACGTGAGGGGCCAACACCATTTGACTTTCGGTACCACTAAATCTGCTAGCGAAGGTAATTGGTGAATTGGGGAGTTGGTACCAGTTCTAGTGGAGTTGTTTAGGGCTGTCTACTGCGGCGTTCGAGAGAGAACTAGCCCAAAGGAAGTTGTTGCAGCCTTGGGTACTGCTCGCTGATGCTACTGGTGCAGAATTTGACTCGCTGGAGAAGGTACAAAATGTGGTGAATTTCAAGGTAAATGTTGACTCAAGTGGTACCAAAAAGTAAGTTTGTGTCGCAGTTTGAAGGACTGACAAGACCTCTGCCGATCAATGTCCAGTTGTTAACTCTAGAGCCGTGGAAAGACGACGCTTACGTCTTGAGGTTTGAACACATCTTAGAAAAGGACGAAGACGATGTGCTGTCTCAACCCACGACGATCGATTTGGCGGTAAATTGCTCGAGTGTTTAAATTTGCATAATTTCGACGAAAATATGTTTCAGGGTCTCTTTGCCAGTTTCGAGGTTAGAGATATCACCGAAACAACCCTCGGCGCCAATCAATTCTTAGACGACTACAACAATGAAGAAAAATTGATTTGGAACGGAATCCCCGCGCCCCCATCCAGGTTGGAACCGAAGGATTTGTCACAAATTGAATTAAACCCGATGCAAATCAGAACTTTTGTGGTGAAAGTTACGAAGAAATAAAATTGTGGAAGTAATTTTTTATCACAAATACATTTTTCTCCCTGTTGATTGGTTTTATTGACAAGCGCTCCCCAAAGGGTTAATAATTAAAAGTTTAATTAATCAATTAATTCCCGTCTTGTGCACACCGAAGGGGCGGGATCAAAGGGCGGTTTAGGTAATTAAAATCGTTAAGCAGTTGGACCGCGAGTAACGAATTTTTGCGGGATTTTTCGCTCAGGTGTAAAGCATGATTATGATAATGAGAAAAAATTGATTTGGGATAATCCGATTCCGGCAAAGGTTTTAAGCAAATTAAAGTCAGAAAACCCGCGATTGCAAAATTAGATTTCATGGAAACGAGAAAGAATCGTTAAGGAGTCAAATCTAATAATTTAGCAGGTCGATTTGGTGCAAAAAGGACGTGAGGCACAGTTCTGCAGAGTATTGCTGGTTGTAGAGATAATAATTGTTAATGTGATTGGTTCAATAAATACCGTCGAGTAAAAAATATTGTTGTAATAAGAGCGTGACAATATTTTTTGGAAAAAAATTAACAAAAAATGACGTTTTTTGTTTTTTAAATGGAAACATGTGCCGTTGCTGATTTATTGGAAGTTTTTGAAGTAGCAGTTGAGCAGTAATTATTTTATCAATCCGGGGACGCGAGCGACGCTAATATTATTTGGCCACATGCGATAAAAGGCTATTTCTGTGAAAATCGATAGGAACATTTTTTCCCAGATAATACAACATGAATGTGTAATTAACTTATTTAATGAAAATGCCACAAATGTCCTCGAACATTGAACCACCAGCTCCCTCGGTTTTGGTTACGCAACCTGTACCAGGCCATCACTACATTTTGTAAAATGGAAAAATAAGTAAAAAGAAAAAAATACATGTGTGCAAGTTCTGAAAGCGCCAAATGTAAAATAAACTACTTTGTGCAAAAGACACAATTATTTTACAAATCATGCTTTCTGATTTCTGAGTGGGACTGAATCATACTTTCTGGCTTCTAACAGGGTTCAAATCATGCTTTCCGGTTTCTGAATGGAATCGAATCTTGCTTTTTGATTTCTGAATGGAAATAAATGATTTTCTGATTTCTGAATGGGACTAAAGCATACTTTCTGATGTCTGAACGGGACAAAATGATAGTTTCTGACTTTTGAAATGGACCAAATCATACTTTCTGACTTCTAAGTGGGATTAAATCATGCTTTCCGATTTTTGAATGGAAATAAATTATATTTTTTGATTTCTGAATGGGACTAAAGCATACTCTTTGATGTCTGAACGGGACAAAATTATAGTTTGTGACTTTTGAAAGGGACAGGTATTACAGCAGTAGTATTTACACAGCTCAAAAAAAAAAGGAAAATATGTTAAAGAAATATTAGTGTCAACTTAATTAATATTTTAATGTTTAGATTTAAAAAACCAACATGAAATAATAAATTTCAAAGTATTTACGGTGTTTTGGGCGAAATTAAATGCGATACTTTTTTTTTAATAATTGTTTTTGCGTAAACAATTTACTTCAATTGAATTTGGTCAAACTTCAAGATGATAGATCGACGCAATTATCTTTGACGTTCATCACTAATACAAAACGTTTTCGTAACCACAATCTATGAGTGTTTAAAATGTACTGTTATTGTGGAGTCACTATGTCGCAATGAGGATTTCTAGAAATGTGTACATCCGGTTATATAAATACTGCAAAGAGAAAAATAAATAATGAACTAATAAAGTCACGGTTAAAAATATGTTCCCCTGTTCATCGCTACATCAAAACTTACCTACTTACGAAAAAAAAAAAAAAGAAAACGTTTTTTTTTTTAATTATAGCCTTTCTCCTTTCACCGTACTGATCTATCGGGTACCTTGCGGTCGGCTTGTTTTTTTCTCTCTTTTTTTTCCCTTATGTGCGGCGGGGCTCCAGGGTACTTTCCCCGGCCACCCACGCCCACCTTCTCTTCTTCTTTTTCCTTTCTAGACAACACAACACGAAATACAACACAAACATCCATGGGAGGTCCATCTGGCCTGGGATTTGAACTCTGCTGACCTCGCGGTGGTGTCGGAAGACTCTTCCTTCCACCACCCTACCGTCAGCCCCTGAAAGACATACACACACATCCATGGCCCGGCGGAGGTTCCTTCCTTGGAAAAAATCCTCCCCCTTCGGTGAGATTCGAACCCACTAGCGTCGGGACCGCGACCTCGGAGCACTGTCTCCGACAGCCTTGCGACCACCGAGCTGAATGTTTGCAAATTAAAAATGAAAATGCTTTTGAAATCATTTTCACAAATTTTTGATATCGGAAATAAATCGCTTGGATTTTGTAAATGAGACGATCCCGTTACATCATGGAGTGCACTGTCCTTTAGAGATAATAGTAATAATCAATAAGCGCCACGTGTATGTGCTCGAGATTTTTCTAAATTTTTCTGATCAAATAGGACTCTTCATTCTATCACAAAAACATCAACGTGCAAAAATTATTGATATCCGTACCTATTACGAAAGATATTCTTGACAGATCTTTTTTTTTTAATCAATACTAATCGTGTCAGGTTTTAAAATCTCGTTAGTAGGAGCGTTGTTAGGGTTATAAAAAAAATTACTTTATCTACCCTTGCTGTTAAAGTAGCACTTTATCCACCCTTGCGGTTAAAATGCTACTTGACATTTTGACTTGAATAGACAACATCTGCTATAGAAAAAAATCATTTAGCTCTATTCAAAAAATTTCCAAAATTCCATAGAAACGCTACTACTGGTGAAATCATGTTGTCTGATTTTGATACCACAATTCAATTAAAGGTCAAGCGAAAATCTTATCTATTTTTCAAAGCTGTGTGCAAAAATTTATTTACAAAAATGTACTCATCAATTCTTGTAATTCAAAACTTAAGTGACTTATCGATAAACCTTGATTTACGTTAGCAGATACCTGCTTAGGTATGTATTGTAATTACTTTTATCATTATAAAAAGAATAATGATGTCAAGTTTATTCAAATTTATTATTTAATAATAATTCAAACCATGAAGGAAATGTCTTCATTTTGTTAATTACAAAATAACTATCGGTTATTTAATAGCATAATACTAAGATTTCATTAAGAGCACATCTGGAGGAAATAGATAACAAGAGGGCACTGTATCGAGGCCGGATTTATTTTATTTTCAAATGATGATTATTCCATTTTTTTATATTGTCATTTTATTTTCTTTTTACACGACATCCATGTCAGTTCATTCATTACGGATTACAGACGGAAGTACTGAAGTTACAACGGAACGCGGTCCCCGCGGTGACCCATCCATACACTGACCGCGCCCCACGTTGCTTAACTTCCTGGAATGGTGCTAGTGCAGTAGTCATCATTATTAAAAAATATTTCAAGTACCAAAGGAGAAAAAATTCATGAGATGGTATTGCACGAAGCTCTTAAGAAAAAGAGCTGTAAAAAATACTAGGCCATTTTTTATCCGACAATCCTCGAATGAAAAAAAATCAACAATGAACACTCAGAAGGGCCACCGAAATCAGATAAAGGGACCATCTGCGAATCGGCGATGAATACAAAATCTTGCGGCTTAGCGAAGTGCGCTAAAACGCATTTGCAAAGCCTCCCGATATCCTGATTAATTTTGGGAACGGAATTTTCTACTTTTCAGCGAAATATAACAAAAATAGAACTTGACGATACTCCAGCGGTGAAACACTGTCCAAACTTTTTTGTTTTATCTTATCTTCCAATTAATCCCAATTTCTGATCGTTACAGATATGCAAAAAAGTTACATGATTCACGGCGTTTCGTTCGATAAATAAGGAGCAGAGCAATTACAGGTACTGCTTTGTAATTAGTGGACCATGGAGTGCGGCAGAGGTTTGATAGCGGCGTTTGTGCTTTTCAATATTTGGTGGGTAAACTCCACACCCCTCACGAAAGATGACGCTACCGAGTGTGTGGTAAGCTTTCGTTAATCAGACACAGAACAATTTTTGCTATTTTGTACTTTTGATTTGCAGTCAGCCTGTCAAGGGCTAGACGAGAAGAAAGTCAACGTTCATCTTGTACCACACTCCCATGACGATGTAGGCTGGCTGCAAACCTTCGAAGGCTATTACAATGGAACCGGAGGTAAGCTAAAATTGATTAGTTATATTTTTTGGTCTAGAATAGCAGAACAAAAATATACAACTGATTTAAAAAAAATTGATCTGTTGCGATCCTGATACAAATCTTATTTACCTTTTCGTTGGCATTTTAATTGTCTATCTACGCACTTACGCATCTGACGATCTCCCATCGATATGCTAAAGTGTCAATATTTTTTAATCAGACTTCAAGGAAATCAAAAACGCTGGAGTCCAATATATCCTGGACAGCACGATTCAAGCTCTCCAAAAGAACAAAAACAGAAGGTAAGTTTCTTCCTGATGCACCAGAAGATCTCTAAACGCATCTCTCCTTTCGCAGATACATCCAAGTTGAAACAGCTTTCTTTTGGAAATGGTGGAACGATCAGGACGAGGAGACCCGCAGCGCCGTAAAAGATTTGGTCAACTCTGGACAACTGGAAATGGTCGGTGGAGGGTGGTCGATGAACGATGAAGCAGCCGCCCATTACCAGTCCATCATCGACCAATTTACTTGGGGATTTAGGTAAAGCAACCGATCAGAATAAAGACGATTCGTTACAACTAATCAACAGGATTTTGGACGACACCGTTGGAGAATGCGGAAGACCCAAAGTGGGATGGCAGATTGATCCTTTCGGCCACAGTCGAGAACACGCTTCGATTTCCAAACAGCTCGGTTTCGAAGGTCTGGTGCTTGGACGTATTGATTACAGAGATAAAAGTACAAGGATCGAGGACAAAAATTTGGACTTCAACTGGGTCACAAATCCAAATTTTGAAGACTCCACAATTCTTACTACAATGTTCCCTGACTTTTACACCTGGCCGGAGGGACTTTGCTTGGATTCAACATGTGCCAGCAGTCAGAAGCTGATTAATGATGACAATGTAGAAGCAGTGGTAAGCATAAAGTATTTGCTTTAGTAGTTTTGATCATTCAACAACGAATACATAAATACAATATATTTTTGCAGGTTGCTAATTTTACTGCGATACTTCAAGAATGGACCGGTTATTACAAAACAAAAAATATTTTGATCCCCATGGGACACGACTTCACGTATCAAAAAGCCGAAGATAACTTCAACAGCATGGACAAACTCATAGAGTAATTAAAATATATACTCTCTGTAGCAAAAACACTTAAACAATATTTTTAGAGGATTCAAGGATTCTGACTATAACGTCATATATTCAACACCTTCTTGCTATATTGAAGCTGTTACAGCCGCCAAACCCACTCTAACAAAAAAAGAAGACGATTTCTTCCCATACGCATCAAACGCAAACGAGTTTTGGACGGGATACTTTACATCGAGACCGACAGCAAAACGATTCGAAAGAGTGGCCAACAATATTTTGCAAAGTGTCAAACAATTGACGACCTTCTCGAGAATACAAGGTGGAGACGACGACAAGAACATTGTCGATTTGAGAATGGCCATGGGTGTGATGCAGCATCACGACGCCATCACTGGTACCGAAAAGCAAGACGTTGCTAACGACTACACTTCTATGCTTTACAAAGGAATAGCAAAAACCCAAGACTCAATAAGCAAGATCATCAGGTGAGTTGATTGTTCGTGATTCTTGGCGTTGAAGTAATACCGTCAAATATAGTGACCTCCTGAAGAAAAACGATTCTGCTGTGGATTTAGCATTGTCAACTTGTCTTTTGGCAAATGTTACCATCTGCGACGCTTCGAATAAAGACAAGTTCTTGGTGGCCGTCCAGAATCCACTGTCCAAGACTGTCTCTCATCACGTGCGTCTCCCAGTGAACGGTACTAACTTCAAGATTACCGATGCTGATGGAGAAGTAGCTCATGACGTATTGGACGCAATGCACACGTTTGATTTCGAAACGAAATTTGAAACTCCCAGTAAAGAAATAGTGTTTTTGGCAAAAGACTTGCCACCGTTGGGTGTTAAATTGTATTACGTCGAAACTGTAACGGATGATACAAAGAAATATAAGCCCCTTCAAGACATTACAGACGACGTGGTTACCTTTGGAGATGCGGTTTGAAAATCTGAGAAAATGGTAGTCAATTAATACTTATGATTTATGATATTGCAGAAGACAACTGAGTTCACCATTGACGCCACGACAGGAAAACTAGCTTCAGTGACGATTAAAGGAGTGAAAATAAAAATACAACAAGATTTTTACTACTATCACGGCCATGGTGATGGTGCTTATATTTTTGAACCAGAAGAAAAAACACCAGAAAATGCAACATTACTTGGTGGAGATTTTAAAGAAAAGAAGTATGTCAAAGGAGACTTGGTCGAAGAAGTTCATCAAGTTATAAGCGACGAAGCAACACAAGTTATTAGAGTGTATAAAACTGAAGACGACGCATATGTTGAATTTGATTGGTTAATAGGAAACCTTCAATTGTAAGTTTGCGGCAATTTTTGTTTGTCAATTTTAATGAGTACATGTTCGATACAGCGACAAGAATCAATCAAAAGAAGTGATTACACGATTCACCATCGACGGTATTGCTAATAAAGATATCTTCTATACCGATGCAAATGGACGACAACAGGTCCAAAGGACTTTGAACAAAAGAAGTGATTATGAGTACGATGCCACCGAAGAACCAATTTCTAGTAATTATTATCCTGTCACTTCTAAAATTGTCGTAAAGGACGAAACGGCAAAGATAGAAGTTGCGGTTTTGAACGATCGTGCCCAAGGAGGCAGTGTCCTAAAGCCGGGAGTCATCGAACTTATGGTTCACAGAAAGGAAGTAGCTGATGATCATAAAGGTGTAGATGAAGTGTTAAACGAACAACAATTTGGAAAAGGTCTATACGCTCGTGGTCAACATTACCTCACATTTGGCAGTTCGGAATCTAAACCAGAGAGTGGTAAACATTTCGAACAACTTCCAAAAACAATCAATAACTGATGCTTTGCAGGTGTTTCGACTGCTGCTTTCGAGAGAGATTTGGCCCACAAGAAACTCCTCGCGCCTTTGGTACTAGTTGCTGACGCAACCGGAGAAACCCTGAACACGGTGGACAAAGTAAAAGAACTAGTAGAATTTGAGGTATTTTCGTCACACATTTTCCAAATTCGATCCGTTAAACCTCCACTTGTAGTTCAAAGGTCTTGCAAAAGACCTCCCGGACAACGTCCAAATCTTGACCCTGGAACCCTGGAAAGACAGTTACATCCTGAGATTGGAACACATTTTGGAAAAAGGTGAAGACGACACTTTATCGACGGCAGCCACCGTTGACTTGGCCGTAAGCATTCCGGATAAGCAAATCCCTCGCAATTCATTTTCGCGACTTGCAGGGCCTCTTCACTCTCTTTAACATCACCGAGTTGTCGGAAACCACACTAGGTGCCAACCAACTGATAGAAGCTCCAACCTCGAAAGCTTTGAAGAAAATCGCAAGATCGATCGCAGTGAAAGATGACGCTCCTGATCTTAAAGTCACGCTGAATCCCATGGAAATTAAGACGTTCATCTTCACAACGGACAAGACAAATGACGGCGGTCATGACAATGGTATTACCGACGGCGACGATACCAGCAGCAGCCGAGCAGTCAGCGCTGCATCTATCTTGATCGTGTTTGTCACCAGTCTTTATGCGCTGTTTTAGAGATGGCAAAAGGTTTAAGTTGACCAAGAAAGAAGACATTGAACACCAACACTTAAGATCTCCTCAGCACCTTCATAACAATCCTATTATTTATATTATCAACAATATCGTATTTAAATAAATGTTGTGTGTCTTATTTAAACTGTTTTTTAATAATAAACTAGTACTTTGAGGCTTTACATGGCTGGTTTTCCCATGGTGGCAAAAATCCAAGATTCAAACTTAGCAAATTCTTGATCAAAATTGAGAGGACAACGATCGTTTGTTGTTCTTCTTGTATAGAAAGAATAAACTTATGATGGCAACAGAACGACTTCTCAATGCTGGATACAAAAGTATCGTTCTTGATAAACCGTCAAATGACGACTATCGGTAGCAGTAGACCTTCACGGTTATTAGCGTGAAACAATAATTGGCGTGTGGTATTTATTAACTTCTACAACACGTGTAACTAACGCAATTCTAATTAAAATTTTTTATATATGCAAAGTTACTTAATTAAGCGATAGTGAGATAGAAACAATCCATGTAGCTTTTCATTAATTCCAATGGTCGAACAGATAAAATTTTTTAGGAATGTCAAATTCTTGACAAACGTTCCAAATATGTTCTAGGCTTTTCCACATTCTGTAATCGACCTCCTTAACAATTGAACGTAATATCTTGTTCAAACAATATTTTACGATTCAATGCAGAGATCAGAAAAACTTATATTTTATCTTATCACTTCATTAAAATTGATAAAGTTATTCGATTATATATTTGTTCAATATTGATACTATATAATCGTATGTAGATAATAGTGAAGAATGCATTTCTGGATCGTACCATCTGTCTTACTGTTAAATTTCCATGGAACAATCTCCAATCCCATCAAAGGGGACATTCAAGCAAAGGACTCTGTTGTTTGTCAAAAAGTAGGTATCTAATTGTCACGTGACTATTTTTCAGCTCGCATCTAAATTTTTAAGCATTAGTGGATGGAAAAATAAATGTACATCTTGTGCCCCATTCACACGACGATCTCGGTTGGCTGTAAACTTCTGACCAATACTACGAAGGAACAGGACGTGAGTTATTGAGATGAGTCAAGTAGAACAATTGACGTAGATCTCAATATCAATCACTGGTCATAAAATAATTTTGTACTTTGTTTAATTTTTTTAAGACTTCAACGCTGTTGTGAATGCTGAACATGAAATAATAAATTTCAAAATATTTACGGTGTTTTGGGCGAAATTAAATGCGATACCCTTTTTAATAATTGTTGTTTTTAAACAATTTACCTCAACTGAATTTGGTCAAACTTCAAGATGATAGATCGACACAATTATCTTTGACGCTCATCAGACACTAATATAAAACGTTTTCGTAATCACAATCTATAAGTACTTAAAATGTACTTTTATTGTAAAGTCACTATGATGAAATGAGGATTTCTAGAAATGTGTATATCCGGTTATAATGAATAAGTAGTTCAAATAAAAAAAAAAAAAAAAATTAATTAATAATGTCACGGTTAAAAATATATTCCGCTGTTCAACACTTTCCTACTTACGAAGAAAAATTTTTAATGAAAAATGAATTTTTGCAAATTAAAAAAGAAAATGATTTTGAAATCATTTTCACAAATTTTTGATATCGGAAATAAATCGTTTGGATTTTGTAAATGAGACGATCCCGTTACATCATGGACTGTACTGTCCTTTAGAGATAATAGTAAATCAATAAGCGCCACGTGTACCTTATGTGCTAGAAATTGTTCTGATCAACATTACCTCACATTTGGCAGTTCGGAGTCTCAACCAGAGAGTGGTAAACATTTCGAACAACTTCCAAAAACAATCAATAACTGATGCTTTGCAGGTGTTTCGACTGCTGCTTTCGAGAGAGATTTGGCCCACAAGAAACTCCTCGCGCCTTTGGTACTAGTTGCTGACGCAACCGGAGAAACCCTGAACACGGTGGACAAAGTAAAAGAACTAGTAGAATTTGAGGTAGTTTCGTTACACTTTTTCCAAATTCGATCCGTTAAACCTCCACTTTTAGTTCAAAGGTCTTGCAAAAGACCTCCCGGACAACGTCCAAATCTTGACCCTGGAACCCTGGAAAGACAGTTACATCCTGAGATTGGAACACATTTTGGAAAAAGGTGAAGACGACACTTTATCGACGGCAGCCACAGTGGACTTGGCCGTAAGCATTCCGGATAAGCAAATCTCTTGCAATTCATTTTCGCGACTTGCAGGGCCTCTTCACTCTCTTCAACATCACCGAGTTGTCGGAAACCTCACTAGGTGCCAACCAACTGATAGAAGCTCCAACCTCGAAAGCTTTGAAGAAAATCGCAAGATTGATCGCAGTGAAAGATGACGCTCCTGATCTTAAAGTCACGCTGAATCCCATGGAAATTAAGACGTTCATCTTCACAACGGACAAGACAAATGACGGCGGTCATGACAATGGTATTACCGACGGCGACGATACCAGCAGCAGCCGAGCAGTCAGCGCTGCATCTATCTTGATCGTGTTTGTCACCAGTCTTTATGCGCTGTTTTAGAGATGGCAAAAGGTTTAAGTTGACCAAGAAAGAAGACATTGAACACCAACACTTAAGATCTCATCAGCACCTTCATAACAATCCTATTATTTATATTATCAACAATATCGTATTTAAATAAATGTTGTGTGTCTTATTTAAACTGTTTTTTAATAATAAACTAGTACTTTGAGGCTTTACATGGCTGGTTTTCCCATGGTGGCAAAAATCCAAGATTCAAACTTAGCAAATTCTTGATCAAAATTGAGAGGACAACGATCGTTTGTTGTTCTTCTTGTATAGAAAGAATAAACTTATGATGGCAACAGAACGACTTCTCAATGCTGGATACAAAAGTATCGTTCTTGATAAATCGTCAAATGACGAGTATCGGTAGCAGTAGACCTTCACGCTTATTAGCGTCAAACAATAATTGCCGTGTGGTATTTATTAACTTCTAAAACACGTGTAACTAACGCAATTCTAATTAAAATTTTTTATATATGCAAAGTTACTTAATTAAGCGATAGTTAGATAGAAACAATCCATGTAGCTTTTCATTAATTCCAATGGTCGAACAGATAAAAAATTTTAGGAATGTCAAATTCTTGACAAACGTTCCAAATATGTTCTAGGCTTTTCCACATTCTGTAATCGACCTCCTTAACAATTGAACGTAATATCTTGTTCAAACAATATTTTACGATTCAATGCAGAGATCAGAAAAGCTTATATTTTATCTTATCACTTCATTAAAATTGATTAAGTTATTCGATTATATATTATATTGTATTTGTTCAATATTGATACTACATAATCGTATGTAGATAATAGTGAAGAATGCATTTCTGGATCGTACCATCTGTCTTACTATTTTTCCACGGAATAATCTTCAATTCCATCAAAGGGGATATTCAAGCAAAGGACTCTGCTGTTTGTCAAAAAGTAGGTATCTAATTGTCACGTGACTATTTTTCAGCTAGCATCTAAATTTTTAAGCATGTCATCTCTTAGTGGATGGAAAAATAAATGTACATTTTGTGCCTCATTCACACGACGATCTCGGATGGCTGAAAACGTTTGACCAATACTACGAAGGAACAGGACGTGAGTTATTGAGATGAGTCAAGTAGAACAATTGACTTAGATATCAATATCAATCACTGATCGTAAAATAATTTTGTGCTTTGTTTAATTTTTTTAAGACTTCAACGCTGTTGAGAATGCTGAACATGAAATAAAAAAATTTCAAAGTATTTACGGTGTTTTGGGCGAAATTAAATGCGATACTCTTTTTAATAATTGTTGTTTTTGCGTAAACAATTTACTTCAATTGATTTTGGTCAAACTTCAAGATGATAGATCGACACAATTATCTTTGACGCTCATCGTCATCAGTCATTAATACAAAACGTTTTCGTAATCACAATCTATAAGTACTTAAAATGTACTTTTATTGTAAAGTCACTGTGATGAAATGAGGATTTCTAGAAATGTGTATACATATCCGGTTATATTATAAATAAGTACTTCAAATGAAAAAAAATATAATTAATTAATAAAGTCACGGTTAAAAATATATTCCGCTGTTCATCACCTACTTACAAAGAAACATTTTTTTTAATGAAAAATGAATTTTTGCAAATTGATAACATAATTACATAACATTTTTGACTTACAATGCAAAAATTTCCGATAATAATGCAGAATCTGAAAAAGTGCCCCGAATGCTTGCAGCGTTTCCACGTTGAATGGCAAGGGAAATCTTCTCAAAAAGGAATTTCTTTGATTTTGAATCGCCTGAGTCCGCGATGAGTCGGTTTCCGATGACATTAATGAAATCGATGGTTTCTTTGCACCAAGGGCCTAAGGTTTCAAAGGCTAAACCTTTAAATATGTAGTTTGACAAAATAATTGAACCATATTTGCTATGTTTGCGTTTGCAAGCCATTTCAGCGGCAAAACCTGACACTTCAGATGTTTTCAATACGTAACTGTCTGCAAGTGTATCTACAACAGTAACGTCCCAAACCAAAGGTTGACTTTTAATCCACGGTACTGAAGTCATCCCATCAGGGCGTTTTCCGTCATCCCTAGACTGTCCGTTTGGTTCTAAATTTGAATTAACATGAATAGAAGTCAAAGACCGGTTGATAATAATAGAATTAATTTCTGTGTGTTTTGAAAATCTACCACTGCTTTTGGAACAACTTAGACCGTGAATGCCACTTTCGTCAACTTTCGCATTGCATTTGCAAATATGAGATGTACAGAGATTACAACCCAATCTTAAACCAATACAAACTTGGAAGGAAGTGTTATCTAAAAGAGTACCAATATTAGGAGAAGGTATTGCATGTAACCAAGATCCTGATTCTCTGCATTGCAAAGCCTTAAAACGAGCCAAGTCCCTAGATGAATTAAAGATTAAGTCATTTTCAATTATTCTTTTGATATTGATATTATCCCAATTCTTCTGAAATTGTGGAATTGTTGGTCTTTCGTTCTCATTTTCTACATCCCAGACTGCTAAAGCTTCATCATAATGGTGCATAATAAACTCATTATCCTTTGAATTTAGTAATTGAGAAACAAGTTTTTTAACACCATGAACTGAAGATAGGAAAGCAGGGAGGCAAATATCGGAAATGCGGCGAATTCCCAGTCCACCAAATCTAATCGGTAAAGTGGTCTGACACCATTGTAAATCACTTAAAGGTAAATTAAGTATTCTTTCTACAGAAGATTTTAAAGAAGAATCAATTGAATTAACATAATTAGAAAATTTCCAAAATGGAGTTGTTCTTAATAAAAAAATAAATTTTGGTATGAAAAGGCAGTTCTTGATTAAAGTATAAGCCACGTGTCTGCTAAGAAATTCAGCTTTGGTTAAAAGATTTTCAACTGTAATTATAGTTTTTTCGACAGTGTTTTTGAAGCCTTGTTCAAAGAATGGAGAGCCTAAAAGAGATAAACTTCCTCGGTCACAAATTTCAATACCTGGTGCTAAATTTTGAAATTCCTTTATGACTTTTAAATCTGTGTCTCCAGAACAGCAAAAGATCTCGCATTTGTTAAAGTTTAATTCAAGACCAATTTTTCTGGATAAATTGATAACTTTCTTAAAGTCGGACAAAACTACTTCTGGGTAATCAGATAAGGTTCCATCATCTAAATACCAAAAATTCAGTTAAGAATCCAAAGATAAAATAATTGGTTGAATGGCAAGACTAAAAATCATAGGACCACATTGCATCAATGTGCAAAAATTAGTGATATCCGTACCTGTTACGAAAGAGTTGAAATTTCTGAGTAAAAAGCGCAACATGAATTAAAATTGACAGCGCCCATCAACAAAATGATAACATACGTTAGTTAGCACCGAGGGGAAGTTTTCTGTCACACAGATGGGAGATCCAGGGAAAAGGGAGATTCATGTGAGATACGGAGAAATCAAGGGGAGGTATGGGGCAATAGGGGGAGATTTGGGAAGATATTCTTTAGAGATCTATCATCGAGAAAAAATTCCAATGATCGAAGTGGTCTAGAGTTCTAGACAGTCGGGAGTAAGACAGTTAAGTAAAGATTGCCAGTTTTCGATGGCCGGGCACTTGCATTGGATGAAACAGCAGAAGTTAAAGAAGAAGATGTTAGGAACAAGAGCACGAAGCTAATATGGCAATTCCAATTCAATAATTGTACTTTTCACTTTTGTGAGAATTACTGTAAAAATGATGAATAAAATGTTACTTGAATGATGTGTGTGAGCGTATTTTATGACTCTATAAGATACGTTGCTATTGACGACGTGTCTTATAGAGACAAGCGTATTTTATGGGAAACATAAGGTGTGAGCTCAAATGCACCATGGAAACAGTATAAGATATTAGTGTTAGAAAAACACAATTTAAACATCTGCTATAAAAAAAATAATTTAGCTCTATTCAAAAAAATTCCAAAATTCCAAAATCATGTTTTCTGATTTTGATATCACATCATCAATTCAATTAAAGGTCAAACGAAAATGTTATCTTTTTTTCAAATCTGTGTGCAAAAATTTATTTACTAAAATGTACTCATCAATTCTTGTAATTCAAAACTTAAGTGACTTATCGATAAACGTTGATTTACTTTAGCAGATACCTACTTACGTATGTATTGTAATTACTTTGATCATTATAAAAAGAATAATGATGTCAAGTTTATTCAGAATTAAAATTACTTAATAATAATTCAAACCATGAAGGAAATGTCTTCATTTTGTTAATTACAAAACAATTATCGGTTATCTAAGATTTCATTAAGAGCCCATCTGGAGGAAGTAGATAACAAGAGGGCACGGTATCGAGGCCGGATTTATTTTCTTTTCAAATGATGATTATTCAATTTTTTACGTTGTCGTTTTATTTTGTTTTTACACGACATCCATGTCAGTTCTTTCATTACAGATTACAGACAGAAGTATTGAAGTTACAACAAAACGCGGTCCCCGCGGTGACCCATCCATACACTGACCGCGCCCCACGTTGCTTAACTTCCTAGAATGGTGCTAGTGCTTTCACATCATTATTAAAAAATATTTAAAGTGAGTGAAGCACCGCACAAATGCATCGAAGGAAGAAAAATTCGTGAGATAGGATTGCACGAAGCTCATTAACAA
Organism: Tenebrio molitor; assembly: GCF_963966145.1. Taxonomy (NCBI): domain Eukaryota; kingdom Metazoa; phylum Arthropoda; class Insecta; order Coleoptera; family Tenebrionidae; genus Tenebrio; species Tenebrio molitor. The sequence goes on from NC_091046.1 coordinate 44,997,255, forward strand.
AAAGAGCTACTTGTAAAAAATACTGGGGCATTTTTTATCCGACAATCCTCGAATGAAAAAAATCAACAATGAACGCTCAGAAGGGCCACCGAAATCAGATAAAGAGGCCGGTGCGCCATCCGCGATGAATACAAAATCTTGCGGCTTAGCGAAATACGCTAAAACGCATTTGCAGAGTCTCCCGATGTGCTGATTAATTTTGGGAACGGAATTTTCTACTTCCCAGCGAAATTTAACAAAAATAATACTTGACGATCCTCCAGCGGTGAAACACTGTTCAAACTTTTTTGTTTTATCTTATCTTCCAATTAATCCCAATTTCTGATCGTTACAGATATGCAAATAAGGAGCAGAGCAATTACAGGTGCTGCCTTGTAATTAGTGGACCATGGAGTGCGGCACAGGTCTGATAGTAGCGTTTGTGCTTTTCAATGTTTGGTGGGTAAACTCCACACCCATCACGAAAGACGACGCTACCAAGTGTATGGTAAGCTTTCGTGTATCAGACACAGAACAATTTTTGATTTTTGTATTTTTGACGTTCAGTCAGCCTGTCAAGCTCTAGACGATAAGAAAGTCAACGTTCATCTTGTACCACACTCCCATGACGACGTAGGCTGGTTGCAAACCTTCGAAGGCTATTACTATGGAACCGGGGGTAAGTTAAAATTTATTAGTTATATTTTTTCGTCTAGAATAGCAGAACAAAAATGTTCCACTGATTTAAAAAATTGATCTGATGAGATTCCGATACTAATCTTATTTACCTTTTCGTTGACTGTATTTTTAATTGTCTATCTACGTAATTACGCATTTGACAATCTCCCATTGATATGCTAAAGTGTCAATATTGTTCAATCAGATCACAACAACATCAAAAATGCTGGAGTCTAATTTATCCTGGACAGCACGATTCAAGCTCTCCAAAAGAACAAAAACAGAAGGTAAGTTTCTTCCCCATGCACCACAAAATCTCCAAACGCATCTGTCCTTTTGCAGATACATCCAGGTTGAAACAGCTTTCTTTTGGAAATGGTGGAGCAAGCAGCGCGAAGAGACCCGCAGCGCCGTAATAGATTTGGTCAATTCTGGACAACTGGAAATGGTCGGTGGAGGGTGGTCGATGAACGATGAAGCAGCCGCCCATTACCAGTCCATCATCGACCAATTTACTTGGGGATTTAGATAAAGCACCCGATCAAAATAAAGACGATTCGTTACAACTAGTCAACAGGATTTTGGACGACACCGTTGGAGAATGCGGAAGACCCAAAGTGGGATGGCAGATTGATCCTTTCGGCCACAGTCGAGAGCACGCTTCGATTTCCAAACAGCTCGGTTTCGAAGGTCTGGTGCTTGGACGTATTGATTACAGAGATAAAGATAAAAGGATCGAGGACCAAAATCTGGACTTCCACTGGGTCACAAATCCAAATTTTGACGCCTCCACAATTTTTACTACAATGTTCCCGGACTTTTACACCTGGCCGGAGGGACTTTGCTTGGATTCTACATGTCCCGCCCCGGTGGTGATTGATGATGACAATGTAGAAGCAGTGGTAAGTATCAAGTGCCTACTTTAATAGTTTTGATCATTCAACAACGAATACATAAATACAATATATTTTTGCAGGTTGCTCATTTTACTGCGACACTTGAAGAATGGACCGGTTATTACAAAACAAAAAATATTTTGATCCCGATGGGACACGACTTCACGTATCAATTAGCGGAAGATAACTTCAACAGCATGGACAAACTCATAGAGTAATTAAAACATATACTCTCTGTAGCGAAAACACTAAAACAATATTTTTAGGGGATTCAAAGATTCTGACTATAACGTCATATATTCAACACCTTCTTGCTATATTGAAGCCGTTACGTCCGCCAATCCCACTCTAACAGAAAAAGAAGACGATTTCTTCCCGTATGCATCAAACGAAAACGCGTTCTGGACGGGATACTTTACGTCGAGACCGACATCAAAACGATTCGAAAGAGTGGCCAACAACATTTTGCAAAGTGTCAAACAACTGACGACCTTCTCGAGAATCCAAGGTGGAGACGACGACAAGAACATTGTCGATTTGAGAATGGCCATGGGTGTGATGCAGCATCACGACGCCATCACTGGTACCGAAAAGCAAATGGTTGCTACAGACTACAATTCTATGCTGTACCTAGCAATAGAAAAAACCCAAGACTCGATGAGCAAGATCATCAGGTAGGTTGATTGCTCTTGATTCTTGGCATTAAAGTATACCGTCAAATTTAGTGACCTCCTGAAGAAAACAGATTCTGCCGTGGATTTAGCACTGTCACCTTGTCTCTTGGCAAACGTCACCATCTGCGACCCTTCGCACAAGGACAAGTTCTTGGTGGCCGTCCAGAATCCACTGTCCAAGACTGTCTCTCATTACGTGCGTCTCCCAGTGAACGGCACTAACTTCAAGATTACGGATGCTGATGGAGAAGTAGCTCATGACGTTTTGGACGCAATGCACACATTCGATTTCGAACCGGAAGTTGAAACTCGCAGTAAAGAAATAGTGTTTTTGGCAAAAGACTTGCCACCGTTGGGTGTTAAATTGTATTACGTCGAAACTGTAGCTGAGGATACAAACAAATATTATCCGCTTCAAAACATTACAGATGACGTTGTTTCCTTTGGAGATGAGGTTTGAAAATCTAAGAAAATGGTAGTCGATCAATACTTATGATTTATGATATTGCAGACGACAACTGGGTTCAGCATTGATGCCACGACAGGAAAACTAGCTTCAGTGACGATTAAGGGGATGGAAAAAAAAGTACAACAAGATTTTTACTACTATCACGGCAAACCTGGCGTTTCTGGTGCTTATGTTTTTAAACCAGAAGAAGAAAAACCAGAAGATGCGAAATTACTTGGCGGAGATTTCAAAGAAAAGAAGTATGTCAAAGGGGACTTGGTCGAAGAAGTGCATCAAGTTATAAGCGATGAAGCAACTCAAGTTATTAGAGTGTATAAAACTGAAGACGACGCATATGTTGAATTTGATTGGTTAATAGGAAACCTTCAATTGTAAGTTTGCGGCAATTTGTGTTTGTCACTTTTAATGAGTACATGTTCGATACAGCGACAATGTTGAAGGAAAAGAAGTGATTACGCGATTCACCATCGATGGTATTGATAATAAAGATATCTTCTATACCGATGCAAATGGACGACAACAGATCAAAAGGACTTTGAACAAAAGAAGTGATTATGAGTACGATGCCACCCAAGAACCAATTTCTAGTAATTATTATCCTGTCACTTCTAAAATTGTCGTAAAGGACGAAACGGCAAAGACAGAAGTTGCGGTTTTGAACGATCGTGCTCAAGGAGGCAGTGTTCTAAAGCCGGGAGTCATCGAACTCATGGTTCACAGAAGGGAAGTAGCTGATGATCATTATGGTGTAGACGAAGCGTTAGACGAAACATACTATGGAAAAGGTCTATATGCTCGTGGTCAACATTACCTCACATTTGGCAGTTCGGAGTCTAAACCAGAAAGTGGTAAACATTTCGAACAAATTTCAAAAACAATCAATAACTGATGCTTTGCAGGTGTTTCGACTGCTGCTTTCGAGAGAGATTTGGCCCACAAGAAACTCCTCGCGCCTTTGGTACTAGTTGCTGACGCAACCGGAGAAACCCTGAACACGGTGGACAAAGTAAAAGAACTAGTACAATTTGAGGTAGTTTCGTTACACAATTTCCAAGTCGATCCGATAAACCTCCACTTTTAGTTCAAAGGTCTTGCAAAAGAACTTCCCGACAGCGTCCAAATCTTGACCCTGGAACCCTGGAAAGACAGTTACATCCTGAGATTGGAACACATTTTGGAAAAAGGTGAAGACGACACTTTATCGACGGCAGCCACAGTGGACTTGGCGGTAAGCATCCCGGATAAGCAAATCCCTTGCAATTCATTTTCGCGACTTGCAGGGCCTCTTCACTCTCTTCAACATCACCGAGTTGTCGGAAACCACACTAGGCGCCAACCAACTGATAGAAGCTCAAACCTTGAAAGCTTTGAAGAAAATCGCAAGATCGATCGCAGTGAAAGATGACGCTCCTGATCTTAAAGTCACGCTGAATCCCATGGAAATTAAGACGTTCATCTTCACAACGGACAAGACAAATGACGGCGGTCATGACAATGGTATTACCGACCGCTACAGCGACAGTACCAACAGCAGCTAAGCAGCCAGCGCTGCATCCATCTTGATCGTGTTTGTCACCAGTCTTTATGCGCTGTTGTAGATATGGCAAAAGGTTTAAGTTGACCAATAAAGAAGACATTGAACACCAACACTTAAGATCTCATCAGCACCTTCATAACGATCCTATAATTTATAATATCAACAATATCGTATTTAAATAAATGTTGTGTGTCTTATTTAAACTGTTTTTTAATAATAAACTAGTACTTTGAGGCTTTACATGGCTGGTTTTCCCATGGTGGCAAAAATCCAAGATTCAAACTTAGCAAATTCTTGATCAAAATTGAGAGGACAACGAGCGTTTGTTGTTCTTCTTGTACAGAAAGAATAAACTTATGATGGCAACAGAACGACTTTTCAATGCTGGATACAAAAGTATCGTTCTTGATAAACCGTCAAATGACGACTAGCGACTATCGGTAGCAGTAGACCTTCACGCTTATTAGCGTGAAACAATAATTGGCGTGTGGTATTTATTAACTTCTAAAACACGTGTAACTAACGCAATTCTAATTAAAATTTTTTATATAGGCAAAGTTACTTAATTGAGCGATAGTGTGATAAAAACAATCCATGTAGCTTTTCATTAATTCCAATGGTCGACCAGATAAAATTTTTTAGGAATGTCAAATTCTTGACGAATGTTCCAAACATGTTCTAGGCTTTTTCACATCCTGTAATCGACTTCCTTAACAATTGAACCTAATGTCTTATCCAAACAATATTTTACAATTCAATGCAGAGATCAGAAAAGCTTATATTTTATCTTATCACTTCATTAAAATTGATAAAGTTATTCGATTATATATTTGTTCAATACTGATACTACATAATCGTATGTCGATAATAGTGAAGAATGCATTTCTGGATCGTACCATCTGTCTTACTGTTAAATTTCCATGGAATAATCTCCAATCCCATCAAAGGAGACATTCAAGCAAAGGACTCTGTTGTTTGTCAAAAAGTAGGTATCTAATTGTCACGTGACTATTTTTCAGCTCGTATCTAAATTTTTAGGCATGTCATCCCTTAGTGGATGGAAAAATAAATGTACATCTTGTGCCCCATTCACATGACGATCTCGGATGGCTGAAAACGTTTGACCAATACTACGAAGGAACAGGACGTGAGTTATTGAGATGAGTCAAGTAGAACAATTGACTTAGATATCAATATCAATCACTGATCATAAAATAATATTGTACTTTGTTTAATTTTTTTAAGAATTCAACGCTGTTGAGAATGCTGGAGTGCGGTTCATCTTGAGTTCAACAATTCCGGCGCTCAAAGCTGACCCCAATCGGAGGTAGTCGCTTCTTATCTAAGTAACACAAACTCTAATTCTAGTTCAAGGTACATTCAAGTCGAGACGGGATTCTTTTGGAAATGGTGGCAAGAACAATCCAACGAGACTCGCCAGGATGTTGTAGATTTGGTCAACAGCGGTCAGCTGGAGATGATCAATGGCGGCTGGTCCATGAACGACGAGGCTGCTTCACACTATCACTCCATCATCGACCAGTTCACTTGGGGCTTTAGGTGAGTCAAAAATTTTCTCAAAGCTTTCGTCGAGCTTGTTGGCAGAATTTTAGAAGACACTGTTGGAAAATGCGGTCGACCTAAGATAGGATGGCAGATAGATCCTTTTGGTCATAGCAAAGAGCACGCGTCCATTTTGAAACAACTCGGCTTCGAAGGTTTGGTAGTTGTTCGTATAGACTACAGGGACAAAAACAAGAGAAGAGCGGAGAAAAATCTAGACTTCATCTGGAAGTCCAACGACAACTTGGAAAACTCCGAAATCTTCACTACAATGTTTCCGGACTTTTACTTCGAAGAATCTGGATACTGCTTCGACGTCATGTGTTCATGGGACACAATCAACGAAGGCAATCTAGATTCGAAAGTATTAAAAACAAACCAGTCATGTTTCCATTGTTATCTCGCTTTGATGCAGGTCAAAGGCTTCGCCAAGATCCTAGATGGTTACAAAGAATATTACAAGACCAACAACATCATGATGCCGATGGGTCGCGACTTCACCTATCAAAAAGCCGAACAAAACTTTGCCAGCATGGATCTCTTCCTCACGTAGGTCTTCACACTTATCCTGACCCACGTTCAATTCTGGTGTTTCAGGGGCTTCAAAGACCACGAGAAATACAACGTCATCTACTCCACTCCTTCCTGCTACATCCAAGCCGTTCAAGACGAGATCCAGAAGAATTCAATCAAACTGGAAGAAAAAACCGACGACTTCTTTCCTTACGCTTCAGAAGCTCACTCCTTCTGGACCGGATATTTCACGTCGCGACCCACGTCGAAGAGATTCGAAAGAACAGGAAACAACATCTTGCAGAGCGTCAAACAGTTGACCGCCTTCGCAAAAATGAAGAGTAAAGATTATGGGGAAAGTATCGCAGACCTGCGAGGTGCTATGGGTGTGATGCAGCATCACGATGGGATCACAGGTACCGAAAAGCAAGCGGTCAGCAACGACTACGCCCAGATGCTGCACCAAGCAATCAAGAAAGCTGAAGAACCTGTGGGTACCATCATCGGGTAAGTGGTCAAAATGTGGTTGGGTTTGTGGTGATAAACCGTACGATTAGAGAGCTTCTGAGGAAAAATGACGAAGATGAAATCGATCTACAACTCTCGTCTTGTCTGTTGGCTAATGTGAGCATCTGTGACACCACTGGGAAGGATCGCTTCTTGGTCGTTGTCCAAAACCCACTGTCTAGAATTGTCACTCATTATGTACATCTTCCCGTCGAAGGAGACAATTATAAAGTAACAGGTCCTGATGGTGAAGAAGTCTACGACGTCTTTGACACTTTGCACAGTTTCGACTACATAAATGAACCTACAAAACCTAGCTCAAAGGATCTGGTATTTGCGGCTAGAAATCTACCAGCTCTGGGCATTAATCTATATTATGTGGAAAAAATGTCGGAATCTTCGAATCTGTACAAACCTTCCCAACCATTGGAAGCAGCAGAAGATGGAGCTTTTGGGACTGAGGTTTGTTGGTTGCTCCCATAACTATCACCCTCTAGATGATTTTTGCAGACTAATGGTTTCAAAATTGATACCAGCACGGGTAAGCTTGCTTCCGTAACGATTAATGGTGTCACGCAAGAAATATCCCAGGAGTTCCTCTACTATCCTGGCTACACTGACAGTACCACAACAGATGATCACAGATCTTCAGGCGCTTACATCTTCAGGCCGGCAGAAAACGAAGCAAAACCGATGACCACAGAATCTTCTATCGATACCAACTGCGCCAAAGGAAATTTGGTTGACCAATGTATCCAAATCATAAACGACGAAGTAAGACAGATTATAAAAGTATACAAAGGTGCTGATGATGCCTTCGTGGAATTCGATTGGTTGGTGGGAGACTTACAATTGTAAGTTTTTCGACTCGGTGTCAACTGTAGTACCTAAAATGATTCGATCTAGCGTGGACAATAAAGGCAAAGAAGTCATTACGAGATTCACAGTGAAGGACTTCTCCAATAGTGGAACCTTCTACACCGACGCAAACGGACGACAACAAGTCAGAAGAGAACTGAACAAACGTGGAGACTTCGAGTACGACCCTGAAGAAGAACCGGTTTCCAGTAACTACTACCCTGTCACGTCAAAAATCGTAATTAAAGACGAAACCAAAAATCTCGAGGTGGCGGTTTTGAATGATCGCGCTCAAGGAGGTACCAGCTTGAAGGAGGGAACTGTTGAACTAATGATCCACAGAAGGTTGTTGGGAGATGATGATAAAGGTGTAAAAGAGGCACTGAACGAGATTCAGTACGACAAAGGTTTGTACGTGAGGGGCCAACACTATCTCACCTTCGGTAGTACCGAATCCAAAGTGGCAAACGGTAATATTTTCCAAACTTTGCTGCCCAATTCAATTCTGGTGGTACTGTAGGTAAATCGACCGCGGCATTTGAAAGAGACTTGGCCCACAGAAAACTTCTAGCCCCTTGGATTCTGCTGTCTGAAGCGACTGACACATTAGCAACGTTGGAAAAAACGCAACAAATTCTAGAATTCAAGGTACTGCTGACACGTTTCCTCTTGGGACAAATCTAAATTTAGTTTTCAGTTTGAAGCGCTCAAGAAATCACTCCCGGACAATGTTCACATTTTGACGTTGGAACCGTGGAAAAACAGTTATCTCCTACGATTGGAACACGCTTTAGAAAAGAATGAAGATGATGCGTTGTCCACGGAGGTGACAGTTGACTTAGAGGTGGTAGTCTCGCAAGATCTTTAGCGCTCACTTTGCTTAACTGCGCAAATTTCAGGAACTCTTCACTCTTTTCAACATTACTGAAATTTGGGAAACCACACTGGGGGCAAACCAAGTTTTTGACGAGAGTCCAAACCTTAAAATCACTCTTAAGCCAATGGAAATCAGGACTTTCATCATCAAAACAGACCAAAACAATGATCATATTGATAACGACAATGACAATTCTGGTAAAAGTAGTGGATTGATTTCAAGTGCTGCTTTGCTATTGATTGTACTTTTAGCTGGATCCCACACATTGCCCGTGTGAAAATGGGCTTCAAAGTTAAACGCATCTATGTTATAAATAATCCTATTTCATTTTTAAAACATGTGTATCAACTATGATCGGAAGAAAATTCGATTAGTTCCTCAATAAAAATCGTGTAGTTAGCAAATGTTTGATGTTTTATTTATCTAATCTGTCAATGCATAGAGTTCTATCTTTATTAGAAACCAGACTAGTCTAGAGTCAACAACGATGAACGATGAAGCAAAGCAGTGCGTCAACACTGGTAATTCTTCTATTTCTTCAGTTTTACTGGGTGTGTCCTACTATCGTCAAACAAAATAGTTCTCATCCGTGTCAAGTGAGTTTTCATTGTGTCAATGGACTAGTGAGTTTGATTATGCATTCTTAGTCTTGCCATCCTCTAGTCGAGGGAAAAGTCAACGTCCATCTTGTCCCACATTCCCACGACGATGTTGGATGGTTGAAAACTTTCAACGAGTACTATTACGATACTGCAGGTAAGTTAAAATTTTTTGAATTATGACAACTTGTCATGTCGTCAGTGAAAACCATGATAATTCTAGTTTTGCAAAAAGATTGCAATGTAGATGTAAGATATTGGATTAGTGGATTAGATCAAGATAATCAGACTCGTCTTTTGTACTTACTAAAATGTTTTTTAGTAGATTTAAACAGCAGACCAAATGCTGGAGTTCAAGGCATCATTAATTCAGTAGTAAAGGCCCTCAGATCGAATCCAAACAGAAGGTAAAAACTATGACGCCTGTCTTGGTCTTTGAAATGAAGATACATTATTTTGTAAGGTACATTCAAGTGGAAACAGCCTTCTTTTGGAAATGGTGGCTACACCAAACTCTCAAGACCAAACTAGAAGTCATCAACTTGGTCAACAACGGCCAACTGGAAATGACCAATGGGGGGTGGTCCATGAACGACGAGGCAACCACGAATTACCAGTCCATCATCGACCAGTTCACTTGGGGCTTCCGGTAAGTTGCAGAATCACAAGAAATCCGCCATTGACATATCGTGGACAGAATTCTTGAGGATACTGTTGGGCAGTGCGGTCGTCCCAAGATCGGATGGCAAATTGACCCTTTTGGGCACAGCCGCGAGCACGCATCGCTTTCCAAGCAATTTGGTTTTGAAGGTCTAGTTGTTGGACGCATTGACTACAGAGACAAAAAGAGAAGAAAAGCAGAGAAGAAACTGGATTTTGTGTGGAAATCGAGCGACAGTTTAGGTATTTTCCAACCAAAAAAGTTGTATAATGTATTACCTCAGATCTAGAAAATTCTCAGATTTTTACAACAATGTTCCCGGCTCTCTACGTCAGTGAGCCTGGGTTCCAATTTGACACAGTCAGAGGTAACAAAATAACCAAGAGAAATTTGAACTACAAGGTAAGACACATCTAACACCCGAAGCTGCACTTCCTAATCTTTGGAAACTTGCAGATCGCAGACTTTTCTGAAATTCTAAAGGCGTACAGACGTTACTACAGAACTTCTAACATCATGATGCCAATGGGAGACGACTTTTCCTTCCAAGTCGCCGAATGGAGCTTCGAAAACATAGACAAACTCATCGAGTAATCTTCCCTTCGGTTCTCGACCCACTAACTCCCCCCAAATCACATTCCAGAGGCTTCAAAAATCACCCAATCTACAACGTGTTCTACTCCACACCCTCTTGCTACATTCGCGCTGTCAAAAACGAAGTCGCATCAAAATCACTAGTTTTGGAAGAAAAAACCGACGACTTTTTTCCCTACGCGACAAGCGTTCACAACTCCTGGACGGGCTACTTCACATCGAGACCCACTCTAAAGAGATTTGAACGCGTCGGCAACAACATCCTCCAAAGCGCCAAACAACTAACCGCCTTCTCCAGAATCCGAGGAGTCGAATACGATGAGAGCATCTTGGATTTGCGTGCTGCTATGGGCGTGATGCAGCACCACGACGCCATCACCGGCACCGAGAAACAAGCGGTCGCTTTTGATTACGCCAAGATGCTTCATGGTGCGATCAAGAAGGCGGAGGAACCTGTGGGTACCATTATTGGGTGAGTTTGGTGGTTAAATCGTACCACACTAGCCGTCGCTGTGTTTAGGAATCTTCTGAAGAAGCATCCAGAAGCAGACATTGATCTGAGATTTGCAACATGTTTGTTGTCGAATGTCAGCATTTGCGGATCTTCACAGAAGAATCGTTTTTTGGTCGCTGTTCAGAATCCTCTCTCGCGGGTGGTTACGCACCACGTTCGTCTTCCTGTGGATGGCGAAGGTTACAGAGTGACAGGTCCTGACGGTGAAGAGGTCTACGACGTATTTGACACCATTCATAGTTTCGACCATCTTCGAAAAGTGGGACACGTTAGCCAGAAAGAGTTGGTTTTTGCTGCCAAAAATTTGCCACCGCTTGGTATTAAACTCTACTACGTTGAAAACACAACAACTTCCAATGGATACAGACCATTCAGAGACATAAGTGCAAGTAACGGAGCTTTTGGAACTCAGGTTGCCAAAGAGCTTTAGATTGTCTAGCAGTAAGGACTTCCTGTTTTTAGACCAACGGTTTCAGCATTGACAGAAGAACTGGGAAACTAACATCTGTTACAATTAGGGGAGTTGGCCAAAACGTGACACAAGATTTTCTCTACTATCCTACGTTGTTCTCGGGGGCTTACGTCTTCTGTCCTGAATCAGACGCACAACCCATCACTACACAACCTTTCACTAGTACTAAATTTGCTAGAGGAAATCTTGTCGACGAGTGTCTCCAAGTGATCAACGACGAAGTGAGCCAGATCATTCGAGTGTACAAAAACGAAGACGACGCCTACGTCGAATTTAACTGGCTGGTTGGAAACCTGCACTAGTAAGTCCCTCACCACGTACTCCATTTCCTCAAGAACCGCCATTGCAGTGACGATCGGTTAGGTAAAGAGGTCATCACAAGATTTACCGTTGAAGACTTCTCAAACGACAAAATCTTCTACACGGACTCCAACGGACGGCAACAAATCAAACGAGAACTGGACAAACGAGGAGATTACACGTACAAACCCTCCGACGAACCCATCTCTAGCAACTACTACCCAGTCACTTCAAAAATTGTCATCAAAGACGAGCAAAAAAATTTGCAAGTTGCGGTTCTAAATGACCGCGCGCAAGGTGGTACCAGTGGCGACGATGGAGTCATCGAACTGATGCTTCACAGAAGACTGAAAAGGGACGACGGGTTCGGTCTTGACGAGACCCTGAACGAATTCGAGCACGGCAGAGGCTTATACGCCAGGGGCCAACATTATCTCACTTTTGGCAGCATTGCTCCAGCTGCCAGAAAGGGTACTAGTACGTCAGTGCGGAAAACTCCCACTTCATTTCAGTTTTAAGGTGCATCAAGTGCCTTTGAAAAAGACTTGGCCCACAGGAAACTGCTAGCACCGTGGGTTCTACTGGCTGACGCGACTTCCGAAAACTTCACTCTGGAAGATGTGCAAAATTTGGTCAACTTCAAGGTGCTAAGTGACACCAACCTTGATGCGACCTTAATTTGACATGATTTTAGTTCGAGGGACTTACGAGATCTCTTCCTGACAACGTCCAAATCCTGACTTTGGAGCCTTGGAAGAACAGCTATCTCCTAAGACTGGAACATGTTTTCGAAAAAAACGAAGACGAGAACTTGTCCAAATCTGTTACAGTTGATCTTAGCGTGAGACTGACTGGTCGTAAAGTCCAAAAGAGTTTAAAAAACTTGTTTTAGGACCTTTTTACGTTATTTAACGTCACAGATGTGTCAGAAATGTCATTAGGAGCTAATCAGAAGTTGTACAGAAACCAAAGTGCTGATCTGAGGATTGTTTTGGATCCGATGCAAATCAGAACTTTCTTGGTCATGACAGATCGAAACAACAAGGGTGGGTATTATTTAGGTGAAGACAGTTATGCCGGAAACAACAACTACAGCAGCGGAAGTTCCAGGGTAGTTTCAGCTTCGGTGCTGCTGATAGTCTTGGTACTGCCGTTGTGGAACTGGGGAGTGTAATCAGAATTTGTAAATAAAATCGTCGAATATGAATTTTTTCTTGGAAGTTACTAAGTTACTCCCACCAAGCGGCTTACGACTCCTGAACAGTTTAAACAGACTTTGCAAATTCGTGTAATTTGGAAAGTAAAGTTCCTAGAAGTGATTACAATGGCATTGTAGAGAGGGGTGGACCTTGCGCACAGGAAACTTTCCCCAAACGTAACAATTTCCAACTCGGGCCAAGCGAGATCTACGGATTTAATAGTAAATTTGTAGGAATATGAATTATTTAGCGAACGTACAGAGCGTTCGAAAGCCACATCCAGCGAAATTATTCGCGTTACAAAAGACAGTCACGAAGACGGCACAAAATGGATTCCTAGACAGACCCATAAATTGTTAATTTCCCGCGTTTCCCCACTATAACTTTATTTATAACCGTCCCCTTTCCATCCCGGTGCAATATATCATCGCGCCGCCAAAAGTTGGACGAACTTGGCGAAAACAAATTTCGCGTTTCTCTGATTGTCTCGCTTAGGAGCGCTCCACCTGGGGGTCTGACTATAATTGTTGTTGGAGATGGTAAACTACGGATCGATTTTGTCGTAATTTCGGGGCTCCGAAAACGCGGCCCACTCGCCTAATTCAATTTTAATCGAAACTTGTAAACCCCACTGGAAGGGATAAAAATTTCGGCGGGTGCAAAATAAATTTATTTGGGTCGTGACGTACTTTTGATCCGATGAAATGTTCCCTCATCCGCATTCATCGAGGCTCGCGGAAGGAAATTTCAAGGGTAATCCGTGCTTGCAGAAATGAGTTTCACTACAGCCCCGCGAAGCGCACGAAGGGAAGGGCCTTTCTGTAAGACATGATGAAGGAAGGCGCCCTCAAACTTCCGATATCGACAAACGCACCTTCCTAAACAATTTGTCAAAAACAATAACAAAACTAAGATACTAAATATTTGAAATCAAATCTTGGTCTTCAAAAGATAGATTTTGCGCAATGGTAGATACCTGTTCAGATGCAGGTGATGACTGATACGAGATAAAAGATGTCACTACGTACAATTTATCAATAAATAAAATAATGATAACTTCCTTAATCTTCATTCGTATTGTCCAAATTCTTCAGCTATCTGTTAAAGTGTTCTGGTACCAAGAACGTCAAGTCTGAAGAGATCAATTTGGACATGATGTTTCCAATAACGAATCCTAATTCTGTTTAGCAATAAATGTAGATCATGGATCAGCAGGTACTGCAGAATTTGGATTTTGCTTTACATTTTGGACATCTTCTTCTTCTCCGACCAGGTTCTGATCATGGTCAAGCTCCAGGACAAGGAAAAAATTTAAAGAGAAAGCCTTTAGTGTAAAAATATGAAGAGTTACTGCCAGTTCGTTTTCCCGATCTATCACTTCTGGAATACGTGTGGAAGATGATAGATCATAGCTCGTCTCCTTGACACCCTAGATGAGATACGTCATCTAGAGATAGGTACAGAGGACATAGATCACTTTATCAGAGAACGCCCCAAAGAACTGGAAGACGTATTTCTCAACAAGGAAAACTGATACTTTATTAAATTGTTTCAAATAAATCTAATTTTTTTTGCAAAATTTAACCTTTTGGTTCTTACAACAGTCACATCGACAGTTTTATCCACGTAAATGTCTTCTTTATGAGTGGTGAGTTTCTTCATCGAGTGTATTAAGAGAAGGAAGAATTCTTTAAAAAATTTGCAAGGAAAACAGGTATATTTCTTTTTCATAAATTATTTCCTTGGCAATCTAGCTAAAAGCAGCTCAAGTATTGTTTTGAACGTGTCTCGTCGTCAACAGCAAATCATACATTCAAATTTCATCATTTTATCCAGAAGCGCAAAAATTCAATTGTTTTTCCAGGATATGAGCCAGTGTTCGATACTTCGTCGAATCCTCCGAACAAATTCTGACGTTCGTCGATAAAAATTTACATTTTCTATCACTTAACTCCTGTAGGAATCTTGACACGATACTGATTTTGTTTCTAGGGCGACAACGTTAATATCTGAGTCGTGAGTGGCAAAAAATATCTCGTTTGTAAACAAACGCTTGTTATTTTCGTTCAAGTGCATTTATATCAAGCAATTCACAATCAACAAGTACTCCACTGATTGTTCTCCTGTCTTGTTGCTAGGACGTCGACGTTGTAAAAACACAACAAATTCCAAACCAAAGGGTCCACCCTAATTGCTTTGTTCTTCACTGTTACCTCTGCGTGTGTAGTTTCTGTACAAGTTTTGCATATTATGATTTTTCGTAGCGAGAAAAACAGCAAATGTGTTTTCTGTCGAGTTTCGGAAAGTTGTTGCGGCGAAATTAGTTGCCTAATTAGGAACTTAATTTTGAAAGTTTCAAAGTAGCCCACGCAATAATAATAATTAGGTT
The DNA here is from genome assembly GCF_963966145.1 of Tenebrio molitor. Lineage (NCBI taxonomy): Eukaryota > Metazoa > Arthropoda > Insecta > Coleoptera > Tenebrionidae > Tenebrio > Tenebrio molitor. The sequence continues at coordinate 45,012,534 of NC_091046.1, forward strand.
TTATTGCTCGATGGGAATGTTTTCACCAGATTACATTTTAATCGGATGGAAGTGTATTAAGTGTATTAATCTACAACTTCATAACTCAAACTTCGCGTTTGATGTGGAGGTCGATTAGAGGGCTACCTCACGCAAAAATCCATTCCCAAGGTTCCGAATATGCTTGGCACGCTTTCGGAAGGAATTCATATTTCCCAATTAAAAAACGAAAATAAATGTCTAATCTAGATATGCCGATGCGTTGCAACTTCCTCTCTTAAGCAAGTACTCCACGCACATTCGATGGGTTCCAAATCAGGGCCACGAGCTGTCCACGATACTGCGTTAATGAGCTCCTTGGACTGTCAGCCTTGAAATTTCTTTTTAGTTTCTACTTGCTGGTGTGTCAGCGCTTTATCAATGCGAAGCGATTATAATCTATATTTGACTTCCAACTACATAACTGCTTAATGGTTGTCTTGCAGTACCAATCGGGTTAGAAAATACATTTTATTTTTATTTGTTTATTTTGGCAAATTTAGTAATAGAAAAAATAAAACGATGAAATAAATAAGATACAAGACAGATATGACAAGAAAATCTAGCCAAATGTGGCTCCAAGGGCTTTCAAATTTCCTTATGTCCATATAATTATATCTTCGCAACATTATTATTCTCATGGCACCCTATCTGCTTGTGTATGTTTTGTAAACAGTGCAATTATAAATTGCGCAAAGTCACTCATCCGTCGAGTACAGTTTTAGAATCAAAACAAAATTCGCTCGTCAAGCACTTAAAAAAATCCGATTTTATCAACTAAGTCACTTCAAACGTTTTCATTGTGTAAAAGTCCAATCATTATTTTCATTCGATTATTTACCTGGTGACAGTGTTTGCTAAAACATGATCAAATATTTACTCGCGGTGACAGTGCTTTTCGTTGGGGTGTATTCAACACCGATTAAGCTCAAAGAAGCTCCAAGCTGCCAGGTAACAGTGGCAACAATCGATAGCGTTCACTTGTGTTTGTTTATGTTTCAGGCTTGCCATCCTGTTGATCCGGACAAGATTAATGTACATCTGATAGCACATTCTCACGACGACGTCGGATGGCTGAAAACTGTTGATCAATACTTTTACGGAAGTAAATGTTGTGAAAAATGATTTTTCATTTAAATCTATTGGAACATTTTTAGGCCATCCCGAAATACAACGCGCCGGAGTTCAATACACCATTTCGTCAACAATAGAAGCCCTCAAGGGTGATCCTGATAGAAGGTGGAGTACTTCAGCTCTTATCTCTTAATATGAATGTTTTCCGGAAATGAGACCACGTTTCTGATGCAGATATATCCAAGTGGAAACAGCTTTCTTCTGGAAATGGTGGCAGCGTCAATCTGACCGTATCAAGCAAGATGTGATTGATCTGACCAACAGTGGCCAACTGGAATTCACCAATGCTGCTTGGTCTCAGAACGACGAAGCAGGAACCAATTACCAGTCAATTATTGATCAATTCACAGACGGTCTTAGGTGTCTATCACACTTATATCAAAAAATTCCACTTTGAAAATTTGATAATTTGATAATAGATTCATCAACGAAACAATTGGGCAATGTGGGGCGCCAACTATTGGGTGGCAAGTCGACCCCTTCGGCCACAGTCGCGAACAAGCTTCGCTATTTGCGCAGTTCGGCTTTGACGGCGACTTTTTTGGCAGAATTGACTACAGCGACCTAAAAACCAAAAGAGACAACAAAGATATGGAAGTTGTGTGGCAAGGCAGTGCCAATTTGGACAACACCAACATCTTCACAGTTGTCTTTCCCGACGGATACGGTCCTTTGGGTGGTTATTGCTACGACATACAGTGCGGAGATACAGTCTTCAATGATGATGAATCTAGTCCAGACTACAACGTTCCCCAAATAGTGGGTGCGTTTCAGGAGAGATTGGACCAACTGATTACGTATTATCGCACCAACAATATCATCATTCCGATGGGAACCGACTTTCAGTTCCAATCCGCCGAAAAAAACTTCATCAACATGGACAGAATGATTGCGTAAGTTGATTCACTAATACAGATTTGGTTCTAAATTTGGTCTCCAGAGGGTTCAAGGACAATGATAGATACAACGTGCTCTACTCGACGCCATCTTGTTACATCAAAGCTGTCAATGAAGCTGCTGCTGCTCAGGATGTAGAGTTCACTGTCAAAACCGATGACTACTTTCCGTATGCATCAGACACGCACGCATACTGGGCCGGCTACTTTACCTCTAGGCCTAATCTCAAACGGAACGAGAGATTGGGAAACAATTTGCTACAAGTAATACATCCCCCGCACCAAGAAGAATTTTCTTTTACAAATTGATATATTGCAGGCGGCCAAACAGTTGGCTTCCTTTTCAAAAGTCAACGGAGTCGATCATGACCAAGATTTAAGTTACTTGAAACGGGTCATGGGAATTTTGCAACATCACGACGCCATCACTGGAACGTCAAAAGAGAACGTTGCCCAAGACTACATCAGGCTCTGGGCTAATGGTGTGAAAAAAGCTGAGCCCACTTTCAGTGTCATTACGTAAACATCTAGTCGGTTGGTTTAGCAAATTGTGACTAACCTTCGTTTCAGAGATCTACTCAAAAAAGATGCTTCCGCTGACATCAATTTGAACTTGGAAACCTGCCTACTGGCGAATGTCAGCATATGTGAACCAGCTAGATCTGATCGTTTCGCTGTAACTGTTTACAATCCTCTTGAGCGTCCTGTCACTCATTACGTGCGTATTCCTGTACCCGATGGTAGCTACAAAATCACAGGACCCGATGGTAGTATTTTAAACTTATTACGTAGACATTCTATTCTTGCTTTTATCAGGTGAAGTACAATCTGACCTTCTCGATAGCATTTCCTCCTTCGATTACGTAGATGATGATATTGGAAGTACCAATCCAAAAGAACTAGTTTTTGCCGCAAGTGATCTACCAGGATTCGGGGTCAAATTGTATTACGTTGAGAAGACTGCTAGTAAATCCGAACCGATCAAATCCACACCAAAGCTCAAATTTGGAACTGACGTAATGAGTTAAACTAAAGTGGTACTAAAGCTTCAGAGTTGTTGTTTCAGGAAACTGGATTTGAAATAGACGACGACACTGGTCTGTTGAAATCGGTCACAATGAATGGACAAACCGTGGACATCACCCAACAATTCTTCTACTACAACGGTTTCAATGGTGACAACAATGGTGCAGATAATCAAGCGTCTGGCGCTTACATCTTCCGACCGATTGAGAATTCAAGCACCGTTGTCGGTGACACAGTTTCCGTTACTTCAACTAGTGGCAATCTTGTAGACGAAGTCCGTCAGCAAGTCAACGATTGGGTCACACAAATAATTAGAGTCTACAAAGGTGGAAACGACAATTACATCGAGTTTGATTGGCTCGTTGGTCCCATCGAAGTGTAAGTTTGCAATCCAAGCTCTGAACCAACTAATATTTTTTTCCAGAGATAGTGACAACGGAATCGGAAGAGAAATCGTCAGCAGATTTACGATTAACGACTTCGACAACGCTGACACATTCTACACAGACGCCAACGGCCGCGAGTTACTTAAAAGACAACTTAATAAACGGTACGACTACGAGTACGACTCTACTCTTGAACCAATCGCCAGCAATTACTACCCTATCACTTCTAAAATCGTGTTACAAGACGAAAACAAAAATCTTGAAGTGGCGCTTCTTAATGATAGAGCTCAAGGAGGTTCCAGTTTACAGAGTGGCCAAGTAGAAATAATGGTAACGTTCTTGTCGGAAACATTTTCCACTTATTAAATATTTGAAAAATAGGTGCACAGGAGACTACTCGTAGACGATGCCAAAGGTGTCGGTGAAGGTTTGGATGATTACGAGTTTGATCAAGGCGTAGTTGCTCGAGGTCAACTCTATCTCGTGGTCGGTTCTGCTAGTTCTGATGGTGGTGATGGCAAATCAACAGCTGCACAAGAACGAGAGTTAGCCTTGAAGAAATTGCTCGCTCCTCTGGTACTAGTCGCCGATGCTTCATCTGACGATTTCTCCTTGGACAACGTCCAAACCAATTTCAACTTCAATGTAAAAATTTTATAGAGCTCCCAACGAATACTTTCAATTGTCAATTACATTTTTAGTTTGAGGGTCTCAAAGCAACCCTTCCTGACAACGTTCACATCGTGACTCTCGAGCCTTGGCAAGATGATAGTTTCATTTTGAGACTCGAACACATTTTGGAAAAGAATGAAGACGATAACCTTTCGCAAAGCGTCACAGTGGATTTAACAGTATAGCTTTATACACTTTACGTTTGTGTTCAATACCAGAATTTTATTTTAGGGTTTATTTTCGCTATTTGACATTACCGAAATTAGAGAAACTGCGCTTGCCGCTAATCGATGGTTGGATGAGCTCCAAGCGAAAGAGAAATATGTTTGGAACATCAAAGGTGGAGGAAAAGCTAGCAACAACAGATCCACTCCCGCGGTAAAAGCTGACGAACTTCAAATATCCTTGGAACCGATGCAAATTCGTACTTTCGTCATCAAAGTGTCAAAAACCCACTAGTTAACTTGTTTTAACAGACAATAAAATATTATCTGCCTTTTGGTGTTGTTTACGATTATCCTGCATCTTTCAACTTAGCAACAAAGATTATCAAACGAGTTATCAAATCACGACCAGCTTATTGTTTTTTTTTCTCTTGTTCTTATCGAAACAGATCTAACTTTATCACTTATCCAGATTAAAAGACATTGTAGTTAAGAGTATTATTATCAATGTAATTCATCACAAAAAAATCAACATTGTTTAATGAGACATGAGTAAATATTTACTCGCGCTTGCAGTGCTTTCCACGGGGGGATACTCATCCCCTGTTAAACTGCCAGGTGCTCAAAGTTGTCAGGTAAGTTGATATTTGGAATTTCCTTAACCGTACATCGATCAGGTTCGCCTTTCCTGTCCAAAAACTACACAAACCGTTCAATTCGCTACACAATTATGTCTAACGACCAATTACAAAGTCCATACGCTTCATTCTAGACTTGTCATCCCGTCGATCCCGACAAAATCAATGTACATCTCATACCCCATTCGCACGATGATGTCGGATGGCTGAAAACTGTTGATCAATACTTTTACGGAAGTAATTCTCGCGAAAAATCATTTTTCAGTTAAATCAATTCAAACATTTTTAGGCTTTCCCGAAATACAACGCGCTGGAATTCAATACACCATTTCGTCAACAATCGAAGCTCTCAAGGCTGATCCTGATCGAAGGTGAAGTACTTTCAACTCTTATCTGTTATTATTTATACTTTCCTTCGGAAATAATAACAAGATTCTGATTCAGGTATGTCCAAGTGGAAACAGCTTTCTTCTGGAAATGGTGGCATCGTCAACCCGACAGTATCAAGCAAGATGTGATTGATCTGGCCAACAACGGCCAACTGGAATTCACCAATGCTGCTTGGTCTCAGAATGACGAAGCCGCAACCAATTACCAGTCAATTATCGATCAATTCACCGACGGTCTTAGGTGCCTATCACACTTATATCAAACATTTTCAACTATCAAAATTTGATAATTGGCAGATTCATCAACGAATCAATTGGGAAATGTGGAGCACCAAGTATTGGGTGGCAAATCGACCCCTTCGGCCACAGTCGTGAACAGGCTTCACTCTTTGCACGGTTCGGCTTCGACGGCGTATTTTTTGGCAGAATTGACTACAGCGACCTAAGCACCAAAAGAGCCAACAAAGACATGGAAGTTGTGTGGCAAGGCAGTGCCAATTTGGACAACACCAATCTTTTCACTGTTGTTTTTCCCGACGGCTACGGTTCGTTGTCGGGCTTTTGCTACGACATCCAATGTGCAGATTCGATCTTCGACGACGACGAGTCTAGTCCAAACTACAACGTTCCCGTAATAACGGGTGCGTTTCAGAAAAGACTGGAGCAACTGATCACGTATTACCGCACTAATAATATTGTAATTCCAATGGGAGGTGACTTTCAATTCCAGTCCGCCGAAAAAAACTTTATCAATATGGACAGAATGATTGCGTAAGTTGATTCACTAAGAAAGATTTGGTTCTAAATTTGGTCTCCAGAGGGTTCAAGGATAATGATAGATACAACGTGCTCTACTCGACGCCATCTTGTTACATCAAAGCTGTCAATGAAGCGGCTGCTGCTCAGAATGTAGAGTTCACTGTCAAAACCGATGACTTCTTTCCGTATGCATCAGAAACGCATGCATACTGGGCCGGCTACTTTACCTCTAGGCCTAATCTCAAACGAAACGAGAGAATGGGAAACAATTTGCTACAAGTAATACATCCGCCGCACCAAGAATTTTCTTTTACAAATAGATATATTGCAGGCGGCCAAACAGTTGGCTTCCTTTTCAAAAATCAACGGAGTCGATCACGACCAAGATTTAAGTTACTTGAAACAAGTAATGGGAATTTTGCAACATCACGACGCCATCACTGGAACATCAAAAGAGAATGTTGCCCAAGATTATATCAGACTCTTGGCCAAGGGTGTGACAAAAGCTGAGCCCGTTTTCGGTGTCATAACGTACGGTATTGGCCAATCAGTAACCAATCTCGACTAATCTTCGTTTCAGAGATCTACTCAAAAAAGATGCTTCGGCTGATATCAATTTGAACTTGGAAACCTGCTTACTGGCAAATATCAGCATTTGCGAACCAGCTAGATCTGATCGTTTTATTGTAACTGTTTACAATCCTCTTGAGCGTTCTGTCAATCATTACGTGCGTATTCCTGTACCTGATGGTAGCTACAAAATCACAGGACCTGATGGTAACCTCTTGCACTTGCTACGCATAAAATCGACTCTTTCTTTTATCAGGTGAAGTACAATCTGACCTCGTCGATAGCATTTCCTCCTTCGATTATGTAGATGATGACATTGGTAGTCTTAATCCAAAAGAATTAGTTTTTGGTGCGAGTGACTTGCCGGGATTCGGAATCAAATTGTATTACGTTGAGAAGATTGCTAGTAGATCCGAACCGATTAAATCTATCCCAAAACTCAAGTTTGGAAGTGATGTAATGAACTAAGACAAAGTGGTGTCGCTCTGAAGAATTAACGTTTTAGGAGACTGGATTTGAAATCGACGAACAAACTGGTCTTTTGAAATCGGTCACAATGAATGGACTGACTGTGAACATCACTCAACAATTTTTCTACTACAATGGTTTCAATGGTAATAACTTTGGTGCAGATAATCAGGCATCTGGTGCCTACATCTTCCGACCGCTTGAGAATTCAAGCAATGTCATCAGTGACTCTGTTTCGGCCACCTCAACTGGTGGCGATCTTGTAGACGAAGTTCGTCAGAAAGTCAATGATTGGATCACGCAAATAATTAGAGTTTACAAAGGTGGAAACGACAATTATATCGAGTTTGATTGGCTAGTGGGTCCCATCCCAGTGTAAGTTCCCAATTGAAGCTCTAACTCAACTAATAGATCTTTGCAGAGATACTGACAACGGAATCGGAACAGAAATCGTCAGCAGATTTACTGTCGGCGACTTCGACAACGGAGAGTCGTTCTACACAGACTCCAACGGTCGCGAGTTGATTAAGAGACAACTCAACAAACGGTACGACTACGAGTACGACTCTTCGCTTGAACCAATCGCAAGCAACTACTACCCCGTCACTTCTAAAATCGTAATCAGAGACGAAACAAAGAATCTGGAAGTGGCACTTCTTAACGACCGAGCCCAAGGAGGTGCCAGTTTGCAGAATGGCCAAGTAGAATTAATGGTAATGTTCTCTTCGAAAGACACTTTTCGTCTACTAAAAATTTGAAAAAAAGGTCCACAGAAGACTCCTCAAAGACGACGCCAAAGGTGTCGGTGAAGGTTTGGACGATTACGAATTTAATCAAGGCGTAGTTGCTCGTGGTCAGCACTACCTCGTTGTCGGTTCTGCTAGTTCTGATGGTGGTGATGGCAAATCAACAGCTGCACAAGAACGAGAGTTAGCCTTGAAGAAATTGCTCGCTCCTCTGGTACTAGTCGCCGATGCTTCATCTGACGATCTCTCCTTGGACAACGTCCAAACCAATTTCAACTTCAATGTAACAATTTTATCGAGCCCCAAATGAATATTTTCAATTGTCAATTAAATTTTCAGTTTGAGGGTCTTAAAGCAACCCTTCCTGACAACGTTCATATCGTGACTCTCGAGCCTTGGCAAGATGATAGTTTCATTTTGAGACTCGAACACATTTTGGAAAAGAATGAAGACGATAACCTTTCGCAAAGCGTCACAGTGGATCTAACAGTATGACTTTATACACTTTGCGTTTGTATTCAATACCAGAATTTGATTTTAGGGTTTATTTTCGCTATTTGACATTACGGAAATCAGAGAAACTGCGCTTGCCGCTAATCGATGGTTGGATGAGCTCCAAGCGAAAGAGAAATATGTTTGGAATATCAAAGGTGGAGGAAAAGCTAGCAACAACAGATCCTCTCCTGCGGTAAAAACTGATGAACTTCAAATATCCTTGGAACCGATGCAAATTCGTACTTTCGTTATCAAAGTGTCAAAAACCGACTAGTTAACTTGTTTACTGGACAGTAAAATATCTTGTCTTATTGATTTCATTTGCTTATGATTATTCTCCATTCCCCATCTTATAGTTAGTAAAAAAAGCTATTACAATGCAGTTCATTGTTTTGTTCGATTACACAAAGCTCGAACTCTTTCAAAAAGCGTCACAATGAATTTAACATTATGACTTTATATTTAGGTTGGCATTCAATGCCAGAGTCACACCAGCGGTTAAGCAATGGATAGATGAGTTCCAAACTAAAGGGGATTATGTTTGGAGTATTAAAGGTGTTAGAGAAAAAATCTGTCAAGAACAGATTCACTCTCTCGATTAATGGCGACGAACTTCAGATATTAACCAACTGCGTAGTTGAATAGTGTCACTGAGCAATAAAATTGATTATCCGAATTTGATTTCGTTTTTGATTTCTCTCCATTCCTCATCCTAGCAACAAACGTTATCAAATCACGACCAGTTCATTGTTTTTCCTGATTCTTATCGAAACAGATCTAACCTTATCGCTTATGCCACTCGAAGCAAATTGTACTTAAGAGCTTCATCAAAATAATTCCGTCATTAACAAGATAGACATTGTTTAATGAGACATGATTAAATATTTACTCGTGCTAGCAGTGCTTTCCGCTGGGGGATTCGCATCCCCTGTTAAACGGCCGCGTGCTCAAAGCTGCCAGGTAAGCAAGCAATTCGCATTTCCTTAAGCGTACACCGATCTGGTTTGTCTTGTCCAAAAAGCAAACAAACCGTTCGATTCGTTGCACCATCGTGTGCAAATACAAAATCCACATGCCTCATTCCAGGCCTGTCATCCCGTGGATCCCGACAAAATTAATGTACATCTCATACCCCATTCCCACGATGACGTCGGATGGCTGAAAACTGTTGATCAATACTATTACGGAAGTGAGTTTTCGATAGGCCATTGTGAGGCCCTAAAAATCAATCCGTTACATTTTTAGGTCACAGCGATATACAAAGGGCCGGAGTACAATACATTATTTCGTCGACAGTGGAAGCACTCAAAGCGGATCCGGATAGAAGGTAAGTTATCCAAATTCAAGGTCGCGCTCTCTAGTGCTGATTGAAAACAAGTTGTCTCTATGGTGATAAACTGATTAAACCTTGAATCAGATTCGTTCAAGTGGAGACGGCATTTTTTTGGAAGTGGTGGCAACACCAGCCGGACAATCTCAAACAGGACTTTATCAATTTGGTCAACAATGGACAACTGGAAATCATCAACGCCGCTTGGTCTATGAACGATGAAGCTGCCACAAACTATCAATCCACCATCGACCAGTTCACTTACGGTCTTAGGTACTTCCAAACTTTCCTTCGTCTTCTTCCACTATCTTCTAAATTCCCGTAGAACCATCAACGACACCGTCGGCACTTGCGGAACTCCGAGAATCGGTTGGCAGATAGATCCTTTCGGACACAGTCGAGAACAAGCGTCGATTTTTGCCCAGCTGGGCTACGATGGTGTATTTTTTGCCCGAATCGACCACGACGATCGCGACCAAAGGATCGCTGACAAAACCATGGAAGTGGTATGGCAAGGAAGTGCCAATTTGGACAACGCAAACATCTTCACTAACGTCTTCCCCGAATTCTATTACCCTCCATCTGGCTACTGCTTCGACATAGAATGTGGCGACGAAGTACTCAACGATGACGAGGCAAGTCCCGATTATAATATCCCAAGAAAAGTGGACGATTTTCTGTCAAAAGTGCAAGAGCTGGCCAGTTATTACCAAACGAACAATCTCCTCATTCCTATGGGCGGAGACTTCCAGTACCAATCCGCCGAGAAAAATTTCGTCAACATGGACAAACTTATCAGGTAAGATAAAGACAAAATCAATTGATTTGGAAAGTGTAATAACACTCGATTTAGCGGCTTCCAAGGCAACGACCAAATCAATTTGATCTATTCGACTCCCTCGTGCTACATTCAAGCCGTCAACGACGAAGCTGCTTCCAAAAATATCGAGTTTACTGTCAAGACCGACGACTTCTTCCCGTACGCCTCGGAGTCTCACTGTTACTGGACTGGATACTTTACTTCGCGTCCCAACGCCAAGAGATTCGAAAGAACGACAAATAATATCTTGCAGGCAGGAAAACAACTCGCGGCGTTCTCCAAAGTCAAAGGCAACGACCAGGAAGACAGTTTAACGCTCTTGAAACAATCTGTAGGAATCTTGCAACATCACGACGCCATCACTGGAACGGCGAAAGCTGCTGTGGCCAACGATTATGCGAGGTTGTTGGCAAAAAGCATAAAGAGAGCTGAGCCGTCATTGGGCAACATTGTCACGTAAGCCTTCGACTAAACGGGAGTCATTTTGAAAAGAAATGAGATTTCAGGGATCTACTCAAGAAAGATTCTTCTTCTGACATCAACCTAAACCTGCAAACCTGCTTGCTGGCGAATGTCAGCATATGTGAACCAGCTGCATCTGATCGTTTCGTTGTGACTGTTTACAACCCTCTTGAACGTCCTGTCACAGATTACGTGCGTATTCCTGTACCCGATGGTAGTTACACAATCACAGGACCTGATGGTAAGTTCTTGCACTGCTAAGCACAAAATCTACTCTTTCTTTTGCCAGGTGAAGTGGAATCTGACCTCCTCGACAGCATCTCCTCCTTCGACTATGTAGATGATGATACCGGAAGTCCAAATCCCAAAGAACTAGTTTTTGCCGCAGCTGATCTCCCAGGATTTGGACTCAGATTGTACTATGTTGAAAAGACGTCCAGTAAATCCGAACCGATTAAGTCCACTCCTAAGCTCAAATTTGGAACTGACGTAAGGAGTTAAACTAAGGTGGTACTGAAGCTTCAGAGTTGTTGTTTTAGGAAACTGGATTTGAAATCGACGACGGCACTGGTCTTTTGAAATCGGTCACAATGAATGGACAAACCGTGGACATCACCCAACAATTCTTCTCCTACAACGGTTACAATGGTGAAAACGATGGTGCAGATAATCAGGCATCTGGTGCTTACATCTTCCGACCGCTTGAGAATTCAAGCAATGCTGTCGGTGACACAGTTTCTGTCACCTCAACTAGTGGCAATCTTGTAGACGAAGTCCGTCAACAAGTCAATGATTGGATCACGCAAATAATTAGGGTCTACAAAGGTGGAAACAACAATTACATCGAGTTTGATTGGCTAGTGGGTCCCATCCCAGTGTAAGTTTCCAATTCAAGCTCTAACTCAACTAATAGATCTTTGCAGAGATACTGACAACGGAATCGGAACAGAAATCGTCAGCAGATTTACTGTTGGCGACTTCGACAACGGAGAGTCGTTCTACACAGACTCCAACGGTCGCGAGTTGATTAAGAGACAACTCAACAAACGGTACGACTACGAGTACGACTCTTCACTTGAACCAATCGCAAGCAACTACTACCCCGTCACTTCTAAAATCGTAATCAGAGACGAAACAAAGAATCTGGAAGTGACACTTCTTAACGACCGAGCCCAAGGAGGTGCCAGTTTGCAGAATGGCCAAGTAGAATTAATGGTAATGTTCTCTTCGAAAGATAGTTTTCGTCTATTAAAGATTTGAAACTAGGTCCACAGAAGACTACTCAAAGACGACGCCAAAGGTGTCGGTGAGGCACTCGACGATCAAGAATTCGGACAAGGAGTAGTTGCACGAGGTCAAATCTATCTGGTTGTGGGTTCTACTGATTCTGACGGCGGTGATGGCAAATCGACAGCTGCGCAAGAACGAGAACTAGCCTTGAAGAAACTTCTCACTCCGCTGGTACTAGTCGGTGATGCGTCTTCGGACGACTTGTCTTTGGACAACATTCAAAGCACCCTCAACCTCAACGTAATACTAATCTCTTTTTTAACTATTTCTTCTAATTGTGATTGACGCAGTTTGACGGTTTGGCAAAGACGCTCCCTGACAACGTCCACATTCTAACTTTGGAGCCTTGGCAGGAAGACTCTTACATTCTGAGACTGGAGCACATTTTGGAGAACAACGAAGACGACTCGCTGTCTCAAGCCGTCAGCGTGGACCTATCGGTACTCACAAAGACGGTGCTTGGGGATGGTCTTAATAAGAATGTTTCAGGGTTTGTTCAGTCTCTTTGAAGTAACCGAGATTAGGGAGACAACTCTTGGGGCTAATCAGTGGTTGGACGAGTTCGAAGCTAAAGAAAAATATGTGTGGAACGTCAAAGGCGGCGGCAGTGTTGTCAACAACAAGCCGAGTGCAGCTCCAAGAGCTGACGAGATCAGTCTGAATCCGATGCAGATTCGTACGTTCGTCGTGAAGGTGGCGGCTAATTGATATTGATGGTTTAGGGATGTCAGTTTGAAAGGGAATAAAACATATGTAGCAAATCTCTCGAGTTTTCTTATTTCTTTTCATTCTCTTGGTCTAGATGGTGACAATAATACTCGTATATCCCTGAAGGGTACGTGGCTCGCTCGTAGCGTTCCATTAATCCCGACGAACCCCTTTCACGGTCCGGCATCCCCAAGAGTCAAGGGCACTCGATCGGCAGTGTCGTTCGGGTTTTATCATTTTTCCATATTAAATTCCTGCCGCACTACACGCCCCAAGATCCTGTTTACGAGCATCTCTATGCTGAAAAGGCACCCATTGATTCTGAAACGGCGCTAACTCCAATATATCACACTCCGGGGCTCCGGTGCGGCAGCTTTATGCCCGGCATTGTCTCCGGTCCCTTTCCGGGAGGGGTGCTGGTGACGTTTCCAGCCGTCGGTGACGTAACGATGCCAAAACCGACGCCTGCGTCGACATATTCACGGTCGGCCCGATCGACTCGACGCTCAGCTAAGCCGGGAACATCAGTTCTCGGTCAGCAGTGGGAAAGCGCGCTTTTCTCGCCGACGCTGTCATGTTCTGTGGCGGCACTCATTTTCCGGATTGTTGCGCCGCCTCCGGTCCCATCTCGCGCTTCTAGGTGTGCACCTGGGGGGCCCGCTCCCGACCCAGCCACGGTGCGACTGATCCTGCGATTTTTCAGGGGGTGGGATGCTCGACGCTGCTCCTCTTAAATGACTTGCGGCACTTTTAAGGTATTTATGACTTCTCTGTGGTATCCCCGCACAAAAAACAACACAACCACTCGATGGAGACACTCTCACATGTAAACATGGCCGATTTTTCGGCTCTTTCACCCCGGCGCGTCTCCCAAACTGCAGATCCAACGGAGAGACAAGTCGTCGACGCATTTTAGGCCTAAAAACCCCACAATCGATACATTCCACGAAGCGAGGCGCAAAAACAATTTCCCAAAAAAGCTCGTTACAAGCTTTGTTTTTATTTACCGCGTTCTCATGCCACGTCCGGAGGTTATTAAACTTGGATATGAAATGCATGACAGTGTGTATGTAAATGAGGCTTAAGCTATTTTACCATAAAAACACTTTTTTCTCTGGTGGAGAATTCGTAATCACTCTGGCAAGGTTTTCGAGTAAAAAATTGTATTTCTATTTTAAAAATTGCCATGATAAATGTACTAGGTTAAGGAGTGTCTCAAAATGAGGTTGATATATTTAAAATTATTTATGGGCTTGATGGATCGAAATAAAAATGTGCGCTAAAAATATAGGTGTGTCCCCTGACTCACCTTGTAAAAATAAAAAGTCGCAGTGGCGGTGTTTTTGTGCAAACTGGGAACGACTTTGTTGACAATTACCGAGAAAATTAAAAGAAAACACCGAAATCGACGAAACTGTAAACAGGAGAAGTTTCGGCAAACGTGTTTTGGATGGAACTACTGTTCAGAGATTATGTTTCAACGAAACTTAAGAAGACAACAGAAAATAATTCAATTTCTGACAAGATGATTACTTCTCTCGTAACGTACGTAACACAAAGAAAATCGTATTTTCGAAAAATGACCGCACACTTTGGCAAACATCAATTTTTTAAATTTAGCAAACAACAAATCTTAATTCGTATCAATGTTACACTCATTTTTTACGAAACAGCTGCTTTGGTGTGGAAAAATCGCCGATAATGACATGCCAACCTTTACTAAAATGTATTTTCTTGTGTTCCTTGCGTAAGCAATTTACCAAAAACCATGTTTTGTTAAACGAAGCATCTATTATTACGTCAACAAAGCCACGACGATAGTTTCCCTACGGTATTAAACTGTGGCTTCACTTACCTTTCTCGTCTCCGCAATTACTCCTTCCGGCTGACCTTTTCTTTGTGTTTTTTAACTCCACCCGAATTTTGTGTACCTAACTCAACTAATAACCCGTGTTTATGGGGCCCTTTTGTGTTCACGACGTGACATTTTTCAATTAATTCCAAAATGTTTACCTTCAATTCTAACCTAAAAATATTGTTATGGAGCAACCCCAATATTGACAAACACATCTTTATGGCCTTTTTGTGATGACTTTACCAAACTATCGTGAACAAACACCGTAAATTCTTCACGGAACTGCAACAAATCAACCAGAGCGTTTGACACCAAAACGGTACCAACCGCTGAAAATTAAATCTCCAGATTGGAACGACTAATCCGAGAAATAAATTGTTTAAAACTAATTACAATGATTTGAGAAGAAAATGATTTATTGCTAAAGCTTTTAAATAATGTCAGTGGAGTGTTTGTGGTAGGAAAGGTGAGTTGGCATTTCTTACAGTATAATACAGTATGGAAACTGTCATTATCGTAATTGGCAAGAAAATTTGCTTTGTTTCTTTTAAAATAAACTTTGATAAATAGGGAGTGGAGAGACGTCAACTCTTGATCCATTTATAACACGAATTGTGAAAAATATTCAAACCCGCCCCCACGTTTCCATCAACATGTCAAATTCAGATTTTCATATTCTAAGCCTCCGCTCGCGGAGAAAACTACTCATGAAATAAATTCGCCGTGTTCCCACAATTCGCCTTTGTATAAGTAATCTGAGTGTGGAGCCATAAAACTTTTATTGTGATTATTCTTCACCATCAGAAAACAATTTCGGTAGACATAAAGATGACCAAATAGCGTGATTTCTCGGTATTTACGACGCCATTACAACTGGTGTAACTCTTCCGTTCGCTGATAAAAACCGATAAAGCAATTTGATTGTGTGAATTTTTTAAAGGAACCACGAGGGAAAAGTCCTCCGTTACAGATTGCTCTAGATTAACTAATCCTGCAGGCTGACGCTTGACACATGACCGTCTTCTGTTCGTTGTAACCGTAAAAACTTCCCAACTTTATAGAGAAACTTTCCAGACGTCTTCAATCCACCTTCGGTCTCGTAATAATCGCTGCAGTTGCAGAAAACGAAACTCGGGATGCAGCTACTGCAGGAAATGAATCTCCGAGCGATCGTCGCTGGACTATCAGAAATTAATCTCGGATTGATTCAGTACTTCCCCGGATTCAATTTCTTTTACGGTTTGGATATCACATTTCAGTATTTTATTTTAAAACGGGATCCTCATATCGCTGCAGAATTTTTCAATTTTGCGGCGATATTTCGACGGAACTGCAGAAAATGAAAAGTTAACAGCGAAGAGTCTTCGCGTTTAATAAAGACAAAGGGTGATGCAATCTGGAAAGAAAATATTTGCGTATAAATAGCAGGTGTTGTTTACTAAAAGAAACGTTTATTTCGAGGAATCTCAGGTTGTTTGAAAGGAAACGTCTTTGAATGCAAACTTTCCAAGTGTTTCGAGCTTCTTTCGCACAAAGGCTCTTTCGAATTAAATCATCGACGTTATTTTTGCGCGAGATGGATCTTCCAAGGAAAACATTTCTCTTTAAAAACCCCGTTTCAGTCATTTTCCTGCTTCTGAGAACTGCAATCAAACGTATCGAGATTAATCCACTCAAATACCATTTCATCCAGATGCTCCGATATGTGTCAGGATCAAGGCGGTTGAGATAGATGAGGACTTGTCGAAAATGGTAACAAGGCTTCCTTAATTGTCCTGTTTTCATCAATCATAACGGCAGAAGCTTGTTATGGAAGCACCTGCGGCACAGGACGCCAAAATTTGATAAGTGACAGTAGTGTATTCTGAAAAATGAAAGAAATTGATTGTCAAGGAGAGTTGTGAACTTATAAATATTTAAATAATTGAAAATTAGTTACTCGCGGTGATGAGACAAAAAGTTTTCCAATCAAATTAGACATGCAAACAACTCTTAAATTCAATTTTCTAATTTAAATAATTAAGGCGAAAAATTGTGTAAATAGGTGGGCGTAGATGGCGCTTTGGCCGGTTGTCCATCAATTACAATTTACGTCTGTGATCATTTCCATAAAGAGAATCAAAGAAAAAATTAGTTGGAGTTGTGTTTTTGTGCGTTTTTTTGGGTAAACTAGCCACAAAAAGTCGTTGAGAAGTTTCAAAAGCGTGCTTCCAACTGTTCTGCACCATCCACTGTTATGCTTCTCTCAGCAAGTTTTGAGGTTAGAATTGAAGTGAAATGTTGCAGAAGCACACAGCGTTATAATTACGCAACACACTAATGTTACACATTAAGTTAGTTAAAATTAAATTAACAGAACACGAACATTGGGTACGGCACGGAATGAAAAAGGCAAAACATGAAAATTAATTATTAACCATGGACAATTGACTGGTGAGTGGAATCCATAGTTTGATACAGTTTGGAAATGGTTGTCAAGATTGCGCATGTCAAAATTATTATGATCACAAGTATCTGATACTTCTGACTGTGCTCGTTTTCACCGTGCGCAATTTTTTTTTCGGAAGACAGCCATTTTTTTCAGATAATGACGACATTATTCATCCCGCGGCCAAATTAATGAAACTTTATGGTCCTCATCTCGACTTTATCCTCAGATAAATTAAACAGAGCCGAGTCGGGTTGTGCAGAAGTCCCGTCGGCCGCCTCGAGTACACACCAATAAATTGCGATTAATTTGGAGTTTATCAATTTTTGTGGAAGCGACTCCACCTATTCGTTCCGGGGAGATACCCCGGCCCGTCGATAACGACGCATTGTCGTGCCGCAGCGATCAGTCCGCCCCGTTGCCAATTAGGGCTCGTCGAAATCGGGCCGAAAGTCGATTGATCCCGTTATTAACAGCGAGATGGCATGTCGCACCACCAACTTTCTTCATCACGGGCTGCAGTTTACTGTAAACTAATCGCGACACGTCGGTCGATCGATCCGGGGCATCCTGGGGGAAATCACGATGCAGATCGTGTACTTCACCCGACTGACCCACTTTCGACTTAAGAAAGTTGATCCGCATCCTTTGTCGTGTTGGGCCCGCCCGAAATTGGGGATTAACTTGAGCCCCAATTATATTAGCGGTTTTGGGGCGCCGTGTTCTGACACCGGTTGGGGGACTTCCGATGCAGCACTTGCTCCATGATTTATTCCACAGTGGGAGCCGCGAGGGTGACTCGCTGGAGGTGAATATGCAGTTGACGTCTGACCTTTCTCCAGATGGATTTACTTTTGGAGAAATGCTATTAACTCCCGGTTCGCCCGGGGGGAAAATCCGGAGAGCCCAACGGTTTCATTTCATTACGGCGATAATAATCTAGAAGTATGGCGCAGACTATTTGTTACAAACTTCGCCATTACGCTCTCGACTTATTGTTGGCGAATCTCTCAAGGATATTAAGCCGTTCGGAGAGGCAAAAATTAAATTATCTCCCATCATACTCGTAATGTCTGGACGATAGTCTAGCACTAAGACTCAGTGGAAGTTCAGAGTTATTATAAATGTTTTTTACGGCGTAGTGGACTGTAAAAGCCACTTACAGTGTATGGCGTAATATACCTACTATAAATTGAGATGATTAGTTGGTTGCATAAAAACAAGGAGCTTTAAGACAATGTGATTTAAAATTAAAAGATTATAACCAATTTTAAGGGATTAAGTGTGAAGTGACAAGTGTGAACTGTCAAATGTCAAAACCAAAACCATAAAAACTGGACAAATATCAGGCATCCATTTGGAATTAATTCGAGATTTCATCATATTTCTTGCACCATCTTTTACCTTTTATCTTTTGATTTCTAATTTTCAACATTTTCCAAAAGAAATGAATGGACCCACTTTGAGATGCTCCCTAAGAGTACAAGGCACAAATGCCGTCCCCAATTTGGTTTAATTCTAGATTTCTTTTTATTTCTTGGATGGATCTTACATGAGAGACATTTTAGAAATTTTTAGCGGAGCTGTTTTCTTTGAAACGTGAAATTGTAATTATCTTGACACATCTCTCTAACAAGACAGGGATCTAATTGTCTTATTATCGTGCTTCTCTGCCGGCTGAAGGTTTTAAGCCAGAAAGTTAGAAAATCGTCAAACTCGCCTGATTCGCAACAATCTCATATTAAAGCAATTTGGCGGAGGACTGAAACAAGCATTTTTTCAGTTTTTACAAAACGGAAGCCGACCCTTCATTTGCATATTTGAGCCCGTTTTTATAATCGGGGTCGTGTGGGTTAACAACCCTCGTCATTTCCGCCCCTCCTCCCTAATTTGCAACAGTCGTTTTTCAAAGAAACAATTTCGCAAACTGGCCTTGGCGTTGATAAATTCGATAATTCCGTTGACTAATCAGAAAGTGACAGGTCCTCGATCCCGATTTTTCCCGGACCCTTGCACCTTGCGGGCGCGCCTCTTCCGGGCAGTCCCTCGAATTTCCGGATTGTTTGGAGATTAACCGTCCTGCTCTCCAATATCCCGGGGCCATTCAAGCCGTAAGTGGCAACACATGGGGACTTTAATAAAAGGGATGTCCGTCAATTTATTACGAGGTTTGAATTCACCCTGCGATAAGGGAAAAACGCCGGTTCAGCGCGGCGCAATCACCCTAAAAACAACACCTCATCAAATATTTCACGTGTGTCCTGAAACAACACGACCTCAACTATTTGGTTTTGAAACAAAGAATGCGCAAAGCACACTGGAGGAGGGTCGTGGGATATTCATGGATTTTGCGCGAATGTTTTCCTTCAGGTGGGTCATCAGAGGATCGGTTTGTCGATACCACTCGGAGACTGTTACACATACGGGGCGATTGCGGCTGGCCTTGAACTTCCGGTTTCTGTATCTTGCGTGCTTGGGGGATGATGGAGAGGGGTGGTAGCGTGTGACCGATTACGTCGGGATTAAAGGGATTATCGGATTTTCCGCCGAACATTCAGACGTATAATTGCTCCTGAAAAGTACACAGAAATAGAACAGCAGAAGCATTTTTAGATCCGCAGATCGCACAGATAAGACACAAGCTTGTCTTGCACGCGATCCCTTTGCCCAAGAATCGAAAAAAATTAAATTCATCTCGACGACAGCGCCACCTGTCAATATGGCCGCAGCAATGGCGTCGCTCTGGTCGCAATTTAAAAACTTACGAGATTGATTCGTCGGAGGTAACGACGAACAAGACGTCAAACTTGGAGGATTTATTTAATTTATTCAAAACGAGTCGACTCTCGAGAGAGGCGCAACTGGAGCACATGTAATGCTCTTACATCCCCATCAAACAGCAATTCAAGTTCCATCAATGCGCCAAACAGAATCGATAGCCCAATTATGAAGTAGGCAAGAATGGGGGCCAGCTATTTAGCATACACAAGTGGCTCTTCGATTCAGAGCCAATCATAGGTGAGGCGTGGCCCCATTGAGGTGAACAATTCGGAGGAAGTCGATGTAATTATGCAGCCGTCGGGGAACCACCTGAATTCGAGCCGTGACGTCGCAAATCGGATGGAAACGTTTCTTCGGGGGCCGCTTCAATAAAACAAGATTTATTACGTCAATACTGCGAAAAAGCCAAGCAGTGATACCAACGCGAGCTCCCTGGGGGAGGCTCGGCGTATCGGCTCGTTCATCTGGATACAGACGACCTGTTCCTGGAGACTGGTTAAGTGGTGGTCGGAATGGAAGCGGGTTGAAGGGCGTGGGTGCGTTGGTTAACCTGGAATTTTTTGTTGCGATTGCTTTCTGTGGTGTTAAACAAGAGAATTGGTGGAGGGGGTTGGGAAAGATGGTGGATGCGCCGGGAAATATTTCAGAGAGTTTTGACGGCTACTGGATATGAAACTTATGTTTTGACAAATTGAGGAACGCACACCATAAATTAAGCAGGAAATTTATAGGTTTCAATAATGGTGGATGCGCCGGGAAAGGTTTGAACACTTCATTAACAATTTATTGGTCCAATGAATTAAATCAAGTCTTATAATTTAATTTCGTGCGATTGCCTTTGACAAATCGATTCAAGACAACCTCAAATAAATATCTGGCGTTTGCTAAAGAGTCGATTGGACTTTTATTTTGGATGAGGTAAACCTAATCTAAGAACTGCAATAGGGTTGTTACTTATCTGGATTCTCTAAAATTTAGTAGTTGCGTATTCAAATTGCTTTAACAAATCAAAGAAAATTACAGATAACTAAGCAAATGTTATCGGATTTTCTTTATGAGTTGGATTAGATATAAAAACTTTGTTTTATAAATTTTATTGTCACCAATCAAACGTAAGGAATCGTTAATTGGTATTTCTAACATTAAGCAGGAATTTTTATCATCTTGAGTTTGCAGTTTGATGCGCTAAAAATGTTTGAAAGCATTTTATTGCAATTTATTAGTGTAGCGAATTAGTTCAAATCTTGTAATTTCATTTCGCACAGTTTCCCTTGACAAATCAAACGAAGAAAATGCGGTATTTAGCAAAAAATCGCTTGGAAATCTTAGATTTTTGTTTTAAGATGAACTAAACCAAAACCAGAAGCTACCAGAGAGCAAAGAAAAAGAAAAAACAAGCAAAGAAAAAATGAAGAAAGAACCACAAGAATGGTGGATGCGCCGGAAAATACAGTTTGATTTTGAAAGTTGTGCAAATATTTTAACCTGAGGTAGTACGTGTTAAAAGAAGTCGAAATAACCCAACTTGTCTTATACAATGTTAATGGTTTACAAGAGAATCAAAGGAATCAGTTTGTTTGGGAACCGCTGAATGAATTTTTGATAACATTAGTAAAATAATGATAAAACAGTGCCTGTAACTTATTTACAAAACAACAAAGGCTTAAACAACAAAGTAAAAAGACTGTAATTGTTAGTAAAAGCATAAAATGAAACATCAAAGAAGTACCTGCCATCGTTTGCAATGCAAGCTTCAGCACGACGTGCCCAAAAAAGCCGAATTCGATTCAGAAGGCCTGTGTTTTGACGAATTTAATGAGCGGTGTTTTGAACTCGCAGCCAAAATACAAACTGACAAACTCCCAAGACGCCGATTTCTTGTTCGTGGCTGGTTTTCAATTTCGTTGGCGGCCAAGATCGCGCTTATTCATTTCGGAACACGCGAAATAGTGAAGATGCTGCACAACGTTAACAAAGGTTCGTGCATTGGGAAGTATCCTTTGAGGAAACCTTTCACCGTAGATTTGCCGTGCTAGCTTTGAGTGTCCACGGGCTTCGCCATAGATCAAAACCATATCGGTTTTCTCCAGGTTGGTGAAAATTACTTAATTGTCAAAATTACTTAATCTTGAATTAAATGACAAGAAAAAAATTGTACAATGATTTTTTTTCACAATTTTTCATAAAACACAGTGGCCCCCAAACTTTTTTTGAAAAACTGTTAGCCTGTTTGTCTCGAAAATATCAACACAAATGTACCGTACGATCAACAATTATTTAGATAAGGGGCGGCTATGACTTTGAGAGTGACAGATTTTTCGTATCTTTGTTAATTCAGCTAATAAACGTCAAACAACTGTCACTATTAATCCAAGTTTAACGCAAAAACTGTTCTTACTTCAGAACATAAAATATTCATCATTAAATCGTAATGGTGGAGAATGGAGTTTCGACAAAAATGTCCAAATTTAAATGGAAACAGGTATATGCAACCCAAAATACTTCCATGCATTCAGAGCATCCGAACGTCTAGATTTGGAAATACGTCCAAAATCTCAAAGGATTCTTTGATCTAAATAATTGTTGATCGCACAGTATAAGGCATTATTGGCTCAATAATTACCTTTTCTGGGGTTCTATCACAGGTTAAAAAATCTGCACAACTTTCAATATCACCCTGTATAACAAAGAAATCAAACCAATATGTATGATAATGGGCAAAAATAGGGAATTGTAAAAATTATGAGAGAAACGTTGCGACTATTAACTGACAATTAAAAACCTTGTTTTTTTTTTTTTAGTTGGCAGTGTATTTTAAGTTTTATGTTGGCATACCGGAATTTCAAATTGGAACCAGGTGTCAAATAAAACAAAGTTGTCGTTATCACCCTTTTTTTTTAATGGTTTTTACAACAGCACAATTGTATAAAATTGGAAAATTTATTTAAAGAAAAAACATCTCATATTTTGTAAATATCGTTTTGTCAAATAACGGTAAGTTGGCACTACCAGCAAAAGTAACTAGGCGCGCCAATAAGGTTGTTGACGTATTCAATCACAAGTTTTAAGCGACCTTGAACTTGACAATTCACATCCAAAACGTTTTTACTTTACGTGTTAACGTTAATAAAATATTTGCAAAAATGGTGGTTGCGCCAAAAATATTTGAATTACAACAATTAGTATCTTTCTTGTCTCATGCAGTAGGTCAAAGCTAGTTGTTGCATTTTATGATTTTTACTTTAATAAACCACCAAAAAAAAAACTGTTTCATTACCTCAGATAATAAGCAAGAAATGGTAAATTTAAAAATTATGATAAAGTTTTATGATATAAACTCAAGTGATACACTATATTTGATCTGTTTCACTCGCACGATCCAGCGAAACAAGCACTAAACTTTTATCTTTAATACCATAAAAATGTTGCAAAAATGGTGGATGCGCCGGGAATATTTTAAATAAAATCATTAATATCTTTTTCTACGATCGTGCAAAAAGTGAGTGTTCATTGCATTGTTTTTAGTGGAAAAAGTTCCTCTTAATTGCACTAGTGCAATAAAGTCTTTATTGCACGCATCTGTCAACAGTCTGTCTACGATCGTGCAAAAAGTGAGTGTTTATTGCATTTTTCACACACGACGCACAGGACTCAACTGTTGTTTATCGTTGTTCTTTTCTCGTTTTTTTGTTCGATCGTAGAAAAAATGTTGTATGCAACACATGCAAAAAGTGTTATTGCACTTGACGTGATGTCCCACTTGTCTGCGGCTCTTGGGACAATTTTTACGTCGCGTGCAATAATCATTCACTTTTTGCACTTGTTGCATAAATAACTATTGTTGTTTCATAGATCATATCAAATCCAGTTAGTGCATTTTATACATCGGGTGTTTATTTTATTTATCTCAAAGTTGGCGTTGAAGAGTCGATTGTGATCGCACCACGGATTACATTTCAGCCAGACTACGAATCAGCTGTTTAAATCTAACCTCACTTTTTGCGTTGTTTGTATTTTTTCTCTGCAGACGGACGAGTTGCGTTCACAATCGAGTCTGCAACGCCAACTTTGACGATAAATTTAAATGAACACCCGATACTTTACTTTGATGAACCAACTAACCCTAACGTTAAACAAGTCATTTGACAATTACCTTATTTCCAAAATATTTGAGAAAAAATTACCCACGTCGCAGTTGTCTAATAAGTTAGATCATTATTTTTTATAAACCTCTTTTTGTCAAATGAAAAACTAAAAGATATATTTAGATATTTTTGACGATAATGAAAGCTGAAACTGAAATTTGCATTTTATGAATAAATATTATGGTGATCAACCAAAGAAAGCAAACGGTGAATTTCGCTGTCAGCAATATGTATTATCCAAGAACTTTTTTACATCTTTGTTATATATAACTTCGTGACCTTTACCGAAGTTTTAAGTGGACAATTTTGAAAACCGCGACGTTTCCGGTCGTAACTCCCAATCCGTTTCTTCCGTGTCAACGGACGGTTAACCGGATTCAATTTTTCGATTGCATCATGATTGGAACGACTCCATCCGAGTCGATTGCGGCGAAACTGCCCCCGTAAGCAATTCGCCCGCCATCCCTCCGACTCTTCGCCGAATGTGCGTTTTACGACGGCCGTGTATATAAATTTTTTTAGTGGCGCAAATAAAAATGCACCCACGGTCCTACCTACCGTCTTGTTACAGCCGCCACAATATGTTACGTAAACGATTTCCGATACATCCTCGTTTCGCTTTTCATATTCCGGACTTGAGACATCCGTGAACTTGATCCCGGTCCAATTCCGTTAACAGAAGTCTGGCGGCTGATCGATTCCGGGGCCGCCCCCGAGACTTGATAATTTGCTTTGATCGGCGCAGAGCGGGATGTGTTGTTGACGGCATTGCAGGATTAAATATTCCGAGTGTTTAATTATTATTGGAGGGAGCCGCAAGGTGCGGGCGTGTTTTGAGGACGCGTGTCTGTGCGGGTAGGAATCGCAGGTGTTGTCGTCGATTAGGGAGGGGGAGTGAAATATTTAGAGAGGGTTTAGGGGCGAGAATGGCGCAGGAGCGCGACATTCGCGGAAAGGACAGTGTTAATAGATTCTGCAAACCTTTTAAGGAGTCTCAATGGCGCCGAGATAAGCTCTTTAGCGTGATCTATTGAGAGCGTTCGGAATTCAGATAGGCCGGCAGCTAGCGCAGTTGATTAGCTAAATACCGTGAACCAAGATTTAATTAGCGAAGCTTGTTAATCACAGAGGGTGGTCCGCGTTATTAAGGCTGTTAGGACAGCAACATGCGTCAGCGTTTAGTGCCTCATTTCTCTGAAATATTCAGCCGTCGGATAACAGACACAGGTCGACAATACCGCCATTATGTAAGCACTCTCGGGGGAAATCTAACATGCCCGGTGCTTAAAAATTAATACGAGTGTAACCACCGCCGATAAACTTTCACCCTTTGACGCCCCTTAACGAGAAACAAAAATAGCGCACGATGCGCCAGAAACGGATTACACCTGGAGCGGCTGCTAATTCCAAAGGCAACTCTTTGACCTTCCGTTTCGAGCGGGGAGAATGGCTCGTCAGGGAGAACGGCAAATGGGCCGGTTCCAGGGCTTTCGCGCGAAATCGTTATTTACACTAAAGGCCATCCCGCCGAGGAAATATCGCTCATCATTAACCCTACTCCGGAAAAAATCACACCGAAAGAAGATTTTGATATTCCGGCCAGAGGTCGCGGCCAAACCAGCCATTTCCCAACTCAAATTGTACCCCATTTTATACTAAATTTATAATTAAGAGAAAAATGTAAAATATAGAAATGTTATTTGTCTTTGCTTTGTTTCGCATTTCCTTTACGTACTTAGTTTTAGCTGTACTGCCTATCTAGACCACACTCATTCATTATTTTCTTGGTCCCAGGTACATTTTAGAAACTAGTTGGCATCATAAAAACAATTCATGCACAGGAAGCCATCAATTTTTTTGCAAAAAATGCTCATTTAATATAAATACAAGGATATTGGAAGTGCTTCTTGGATTGTTGGCTGTGAAATTTGCCACCCATTATTCATAATGTAACTATACTATTTATTATAGGCTAAAAGTAAATCGATGTGGTTGCTTAGTTGCCTAACAACAAGGGGCATTAAGACAATGTTATTTAATAAATGGAAAAATAATTCAATTCAAATCATTTCTCAACAAATTTTTATTTAAAAATGGTCCAGATCTAATCCACTTTTCTCTTCTTTAATTAATTTGAAATAGTAGAATGAGAAGCAAGAAATATTTTACCACATAACGTGTAAGTCTTCCCGTCTTTGAACCATTTCTTCAAATATTTAAATACGGCAAGATGTTTGTTACAATTGTTTGATTCAATTCCAAGTGTTTATAATTTCTTCTCTGCGTCAACACCTCCGTGGACAGTACTAGAAAGAAACTTTCAAGGGTAAAGTAAGTTTGAAGTAAACTGATGCCACTAGATGGTCTTCCAGGTTGGATGTTATTCAAGCCCGAAACAGTAGTTCTAATCAAATAAAATTTGTCCTTCGAAAATTATCCAGACGGTCAGTTACATAAAAACAATTCAAATTGAAACAAAAAGTCTGATGCAAAGAATGATTTCTTTAGAATCTTGCATCATAATTGTTGTGTGGAACAAAATATTGCGTAGAGTAGATGCTGGAAATAAGTCACTGCTGATGGTAGAAAAGAATTTAAACATTGCTACTTTATGAAAGTTTATTAAAGATCCAAATTTGATACTGTTGAAGCTGATGCTAAACAGATTTGTGATTTGTGGATCAAATTGAGTCATCCAGAAGCCTAACCAAACCAAAATAATTCCCAAACGAACCTGTCTGAGATGAAATCCATTTTTCAGGACGGGAAAATGTTGCTAACTTTAATTTTTTTGTTGGAGTCTGCTCATTAAAACGATTCGTATTATGATGACACGTTTTTGACGCCAACGTTTCGCTTTATTAATTCAAGTTTACACGAAAACCTTTTCTACATCAAAAAAATTGAGGTTAAGTACAGGTTCCGAAAAATGTGAAGAAATTGAATAGTTCGCCTACGTATTTTAGTTTTGGGCGTTTTATCTTCGTAATTTTATGCAATATGTTTATTTACTGATAATTAGTTGGTGTAAGGTAAGGAAATAATAAAAACGAGTTTGCACCTAACCTCACTTTTTGAGGTTAGAGAAATGTTTATGTCATCGAAGAAGGAAATTACATTTTTGCAGTTTTAAATGACCAGACTCAAAAAACTATGATTTGAAAAACATTTAATGTATTTGATAGTTTATCAATGAACTCATTCAACGGTGGACTCCAATCCGAAGAAATAGGTAGGTTAGTTATCTGTTCATCAAGAAAATAGGTATTTAGATTTTTCTTTTAGCAATCGGACTAGTTTTACGTTTTGCAAATGTCATTTTGTTTTTTTTTTAATATTTTGTAATATCGGAGCCCGGAAATATTTTGTCTAAGACTGGCATCTCTTGAAGCTCCGTCCTGGAACGAGCCACTGGGACCAAACATCCTGCGCCCCTTCGAAATGTCACCGATCGTTTGGACTTTCTCCACCAAATAAACAAGCTGTCGAGCGCTGCCACCCGACGAAAGCTCCCCCAACCGCGTAAATAAATCATAAAAATCGACGTGAAAATATTTTGATGAAGTCAAAAGTCACGCACACAAATCCTTTCTTTCTTGGTGTCTCTCGCACGTGTCGACTCCACTTTCACGTAAACCCCCTAATCTATTTTTTGCACACGTGCTGTGCACGTCTGGTTGCCTAACTGCCCCCAACGATTTAAATCAGCTTGCATCGATTCAAATTCACTCTTTCTGCGGTGTCGCCAATCTATTTTTTCACACATTCGGTGTACGTCTGGTTGCGACGAGAATTCTAATTAGCTTTCATAAATTCGGGTGAAGCTCGACAGGACCGATTGGATTGCTTTGCGAATTATTTATCTGGCCGGCTGATGTATCGTTGTAATTCTAGCGGAATGCAGTGGGGCAACAAATTGATCGGCCTGATTGTGCAGACCATGCAGATTGGTTCCGAAAAAAAGGCAACTTTCCACCGAAATAATTAAAAGCAAGTGGTGCGGAAAAGTAGTTAGGGAGGTTAAATGGGGTTTGTTAGTTTCTGTAACGAGTTTCGGAGGAATTTAAAGAAGGAAATCGGAAAAGTTCTAGTTTTGGACGATGAGTCGCGGGGGCCCCACGGGTGAAGTGTAGTCGCAGCGCGGTTCTTTTTTATTAATGGGGTTTACTGTTCATTTCTGGATTATCGATACATGAATGGGTCGTTTCTTCCACTTTTATGAGACACTAAAGCGTTTTATTTATGAGGTAATGACTCGGGGAATTACTCGGATGCTCTTCGAAACTCCTACTACCAGCAATAGTACCGGTCGGGAAAACTCCCGTTTAATTAAAATTTCCACTCCGACGATGTCTCCTTTTTGTAATATTTACAAGCCCGGAGATCCACAAGAAAATGTTTATGTCGCCCCCATTCACGTTTTTTCCTCCAACGACATAATACACCGAGCTCTTTTATTCAGTTGCGCCAGTCGAGACAGAATCCATTTATCTCGATCCGTTCGAAGCTTCTTAGTAGGATGTGAAATGTTACTTCGTCTTAAAAAACAGGGTAGAATCATAATAATTTAGCTGTTTTCCCAAAAGTAAACAACGGAAAAAGGCTTAAAGTCTTCAAAAAAGCACAAATTTTTATGTACGCCAAAAATACCCAAACCGTTGAAAATCATGGAAAATATCTCAAGAGCACTATATAGTATATTGTTATATAAGTGAGGAAAGGGATGCATTGCTAAACGAGAATGAGAATTGGATCACGAGCGATAGCGAGTTGATCTAATCATTCAAGTTTTGCAATGGACCTTTCCTCACGTATGTAACATACTATTTTTTCCAACGTCAAGAGTTTTTCGGTTTATCTTGGATAGGTATTATCAATTTATTATTTTATACAAATCAACATAGAAGTAAAATTTAAAATTTGAAAATCACGTTTCCATGCTCACAGTAAACAATAAAATTTAATTTATTGAATCTCAAGCCGTGTTTTTTCCAAAACTAAAGAAGAATTGAAATAGTGATGGAAGTAGATAGTGATGAAGATTTACCAAATACTCCACCAGAAGTAAAAGAGGCAGCGAACTTGGTAACTTTGGAGTTGTTACCTCTCAAATCGCGAGCACGCTATGAAAGGGAATATGATATGTTCATGAGATGGAGACAAGAAAAAAAAAATTAAAAGCTTTTCAGAGTCGGTAGTTTTGGGGTACATGTCGGAACAAGCCAAAGTGCAAAAATCATCGACTTTATGGTCACGATATTCGATGCTGAAAGCAAGCTTGGTTGTCAAAAATAATGTTGACGTTAGTAAATATTGTAAGTTGGTTGCATTTCTAAAAAGACAATCCGTTGGTTATAAGGCCAAAAAATCAAAAATATTTTCAAGAGAGCAAATATTCAAGTTCTTATCAACGGCCCATGATGAAGAATTCCTCTTAATGAAGGTAAACTAAATAATTGCTAATTTTTACATTAATTTTCATTAATAATTTTTTTCTTAATTGTGCAGGTTATTGCAATTATTGGATGGTCGGGTGCTTGCCGCTTCGACGAATTGAAAAATATGACAATTGACGAGATACAAGACACCCAATCAGTATTGATAATAAATATACCGGACTCTAAAACAGGAAAAAGTGGTGTATTCACAGTAGTTGCAGTGAAAAATGAACTAGCAAATGATTTGAATTTGATTGAGATATACAGAAAATATGTTTCTCTAAGATCACCTCTTACAGAACATCGGCGATTGTTTGTGAACTATCAAAAGGGTAAATGTACCGTTCAACCCGTAGGAATAAACAAATTTGCCAAAGTACCGGCCATTATTGCAAATTACTTGAAAATACCAGATGCTTCTTCTTACACGGGGCACTGTTGGCGGAGAACATCAGCGTCCTTGTTGGTAGATGCTGGAGCTGACTTACTCACATTAAAAAGCCATGGAGGCTGGAAGTCCTCGGCAGTAGCAGAGGGCTATATCGAAAATTCAATTCAAAATAAAATTTCGATCGCTACAAATATACTTGGAAATAACTTATCCGAGAAACCAAACAGAATTGCTAATGTGGCGTCAACGTCGAGCTCTGTATCGACACATTATTTAGCAAATAAATCAGACACAGTTGGAATTTCAATTCATGCAGAAAATTGTACATTTAATTTTTATAATACCGATAAAAAAGTTAACTATGTAATAACTATGTTAATAAAGAATTCTTACAATAATTGTATAATTATATCAGAAGGTTATTTAAATGAAATTCCCTAAATGAGGAACAAATTATTTTTTATTACTTTCCCCACTAGTGAGGGAAGTGATTTACTTTCCTCACATGTGATGCAAACGCCTACTTTCCTCTTTAAATTGAGTGATGGAAATGTCATTTTCAGACTTGACGTTGGAAAAAAAAACTTACAAAATACCTTATTTTTAAAGACTCCAAAATGGCCTGTTATTTCTGGATCAAGCCATTTCGTGCATGCAAAAAGAAGGAAAAACAACACCAAATCAAGGAGGGATGGTACCAGGGTATTTGGCGTCTTAAAAAACAAGACGGGATCCTAAAAATTTAGATGTTTTCCCAAAAGTAAACGACCGAAAAAGACCTAAAATCATCAATTTTTATGCGCCCCAAAAATACTAAAAAATCTATAGACCAGCAGAAATTGGGCACACGAAAAAAACCATTGAAAATTATCCAGAATCAAGTAAAGTTACCTTAAAAACAACAAAAAAAAAACTTACAAAATTTCTTGTTTTTAAACACCGCAATATGTTTTAATTTCTGGACCAAGCCAGTTGGCGCATGCAAAAAGCGATTGAAAAGGAGCCAAACATCTTATCCAAATCCCTCGGTTTTCAACACGATGAATTGGATTTTTTTATTTCTGGGCCAGGGCATTTGGGCACTTTAAAAATCCAATGAAAATTAAGGAAATTTGTCCCAAAAAGTTATTAAAAATGGCTGTTCATTGATTGAAATACAAATGTATTTTGGTAACAATTGGAATTGCATTTGGGAATTTAATTAGAATTTTATTATAAACACTCTAAACTAATACATTGCCAGAATACAAAATTAAGTAAGTATCGGGCGTTCAAATGAAATCCTGGGCTGAGTAGGCGTTGGAAAAATTAAACCGTTCAGAACAGTGTAAAGTTTGAATTTCCCGCCGTTTGATAAGAAAGACATTTGTTTATGTTTAATCGGGACATAATTGAACATGTTTGTTTTCAGCAAAGGGGGCCCTTAGATATTTGGTTCGAGAATAAGAATCGTTAAGTTATTCAATTTTTAATGTAAAACATTGCAAAGAGAGAAAAAAAGAAAGATTTTTTTGGCTTTAAATTTTAGGTTAGCTGTCAACATACTCCTATTAATCTACGCTTTAAAAAAGCACAACAACTGACGATTTCCAACGCCTTCCCAGCCCAGGATTTCATTTGAACGCGCGATATAAAACCTGTTTCATTTTTTTAACATAAATATATAGTCGTTTTCAATGACATCCGTGCTGCCAGTATGACAGCATGTTGGCATCACTTGGTGTTTCAGTTTAGTAATTTTGAATTTCCTAATTTGGCAATTTATCCTGACGCGGCAAATTGACAAATTCAAATTATTATTTATCATTTCCGATAAAAAATGTAGTCTGATTGGGATTCCGAGGATGACTTCGTTTAACCATATTTTACATCATGTTGAAGATTGAGTTTTATCGTTTGTTGTTGACGTTTCACGAAATGTAAATTTTCTTTTACCATAACCTCAATTTCTTGTTTGACATTTTTATAACTAGGATTTTCTTATACTCTGAATACTGGTTATAAATTTGTGTGTACAATCTGCACCAACATATTAAAAATGACTCTGACAGCACGGATGTCGTTGAAAACGACTTTAGTCCGTTTTTTTTTATAATCAATTGTCAGTGTCAAAATACAGAAAAAGACCAAACTGTATATTAAAAATCATTGACATTTGGTCCAGTTCTATCTCAATTTCACCCAAGATTTCCCCTAGATCATTATTGAGGTTATGTTGCATATGTTTATTATTATGAGTGTGAGACACGTGATTAATTTAAATTGTCAAATGTGACAATCGGAGACAATTTCAAAAGTCAATATTTCGAACGGGATTTATAAAATTCACTGTTTCGAATTTTCTACCAACCTGACAACACTTTGACAATTGATTATAAAAAAAAAAAACAGATTTACTTTTTCCTTAATTTCCAACTTGATATGTTATAAAAACTTTCTTCTTCTCTGTATTAAATGTCAAACCAGCATAAATCTTTTTGGAAATGCGTTCATTGCCAGGTTCATCGAATTTAGTATAATATTGGCTCTTAAAAATTTGTTTTAAAGCTTCATTTGCAGACTTGGAATTCATTTTGTATTCAAAAATGATTCCGACATTCTTACTGATTATCACCACATCTAGGGTATTGGCTATTCCTGGTCCCTTTCTATTTTTTTTATCTGGACCTCACCGCGTGTTACGAAGCATCTGGAGTTATATGCCAGAGTATACAAGACGTGATGAAGTTCTTTTTCGTTCCTGATCCTCTGCGGTGATTCAGAAAATAATACTAATACGGCGTTTGCAAGATCAACAAATGCCGTCTCACTTCTACTTTCTAATACACATTTCAGAGCACTTAAATATCTTTTAATAAATCCAGCTTTCAACTTGTATTTACATATAATTGTCAATGCTTTACTACAGCAAACGTTGCGGATATGCTGCTTAATTTCAAAATTAGGTATTTTTAAAATACAATAATATGTAGAGTTATTTTCAAATTCAGCATCTTCCTCTGTATTTTCATCTTCGGTTCTTGTTTCAATTTCAATTTTTTTCTCATCAATTGACAATATATTAAAGTAAGCACTATCAGCCAAGAATTGCAAAAATAAGTCCACATTTTCGATAGATTCTATAGATTTTTTAGTATTTTTGGGGCGCATAAAAATTGATGATTGTAGGCCTTTTTCGGTTGTTTACTTTTGGGAAAACAGCTAGAAATTTTTACGATTCTACCTACTCTTCTTTGTAATCGACCGCGTATGCTTTGTGCACTCCCAATAAAAACCGAACCGCCACACTGCAAAAAATTTAATTAGTGTTGTTCGACACGGAACAAATTTCCCGGATGTCGCCAGCGACACTGCAAACTTTCACGTTTTATTTTTCTTCCGGATTTTCCACCAATTTCCCAATATGCGCCGCCAGTATCGGCCAATTTTAATCTAAACTTGGCTGCAGCTTTCCAACTCTCGGTGCAGTTATTTGCATTATTGACCCGACCTCTTCAACGCTCTTCCAGGCAAACATCACACCTTTCCCGTGGACCCCACTTAATGGCGTCGCCTGATTACCCCCAAAAACTCTAATTCCACTTTTATATTCCAGGGCCACACCGTGGAAGTTTTTTGGCCAGATTTGCATAATAATATTTCACAAAAACAACGGCATTAAGTCACGCCTGGAGTGGTTCAGATGTGTAATTAGAAAAGTTGGCGAGGATGCTATTTATGCGCGAAATGTAATTTTACAGCCGCGGCCATAAATAAGTATTGTTGCACTTAGTGGGGCCGTAGTGGAAGTTAATTTGAAGCGTACAAACCCCCATTTGCGGGTTTATGGATAGTGTGACTCGTATCAGACATGTGGCGAATTTACATTTAAATTCGAGCAAGTTTGTGTAAATTGCTGGGGAGGAAAGCGAGTGAAAATTTATCTGCAGGCTTAGAGGGGACGTATTTATGGGCTCTTAACTCGTCTGCAATTTTAATAGTCGTGCAGGTGTTGCGATTCCACCTGAATTTTTCACAGGAAGTGTATCGGTGGGCGTGGCCCGACAGGTGGCCGGCCAGTCAGCTGTCCGACCGTCCGACACCACTCCCACCGCGGTGCAGTCCAGCATGGGCGGAGCCTGACACGACACCTAATCACACTTCTTGCACCCAAATTCGCCAGAACTTGTGCACCATCTAGTAAGCTCGCGTGCGAGTCCTTCGGCGCTTCCTGCAAATCCCAGGCGGAAATTTGTTTTGTAAATGATTTCAGAAGCGCTCACAAAGCGACCGGTTTAGTGGTTATTACACATCCACATACAGCTCGGCTCCATTTTAGTTCCGCGGGATTTAATTTCCTGAATTGTGTGATCGGCCGGCTAATCCGCGACGTACAGTTTTTCGGGTGGCCCTTGATAATTAATGGAAAATCGATGGTGAACTTGCCCCTTCGTGCCAAAAACCAGGAGGGTGTTTAATTTTTAACAGTTGCTAATTAAAGCGCCACACCTGGCGCACACGCAAATGGGGGCAATCAAAAAATCGACTTTGATCTATCGATACGAGAAGCTAAAGAGCTTTCACAATTAATTCTCGGGCTGGGAAGCCTCGCTGTCTTTTTATATTCATTATAACATCAAACAAATCCTTTCGGATCCCGAGCTTTCAAAGCTGCTAGTTGCGCGGCTTCAAAGAAACTTCGCTTGTTCCTCCGGGTACAGACATTTACCTCATTAATGGTGCAGAGTCTGGGGCGACAGATGTCAGACGGATTTTATTGTTGCTATAATTTGTTCCGAAGAAAAATCGGAATGTATCGACGGAAATCCGGTAGCCGAGCACGCGGATATCCAAGTGGGGCTATAAATAACCCATGGCCCGAATAAGTCGTTTTGGGGTTGATATTGATAGAAGAAAATGTATTCGCGTGCTGGAGTACCGCCCAAATATATTTTCCATTATCAGAATAAATATTGAAAAAGCTCGCGACTGAGATAATTTAATTCGGTGTTTATTTTGGCCAATTTGATCCACCGCGACCTACAGTCGGCCCGTTTGACTCCGCCCGAGTCAAACGCATCGACTGTCGCCATTTTGCACGCGCCATCTTGTTTGAACCTACGACGGATAACCCCGGCCGTCGCCTGAAATATCATTCCGGTTGTTGTCGCGCCCCCATAAAGGAAACGGGGCTGCGACATTAAGGACAATTTAGCCGGCGGTCATAGAGCTGTGAAATCAAATCGCTGAAGGGCCGGGAACGCCCTTTGTACGGTTTTGCGGTTCAGCTTCGCCCTATCTAATTTTATTCAGGAAACGTGGCCGGCATGCAAACACCCTCGTGGAATGTTGACGTTTTTAATGCTATCAAAACAGCGGAATTGTGGAGGAATCACGGGGTAATTGTCGACGGGTCGGGGTTTGCTTAAAAAATCGTTACGACAAAGCTTTTTCTCGACTAATCCCATGAATAATGTAATATCGCAATACGAGCCGTTATTGATTGATTGATTATTATTTCAGTGAAATATTTAGACCGGAACGTGTTTTGGTTCCCATTGTTACCAATCCAGAACAGAAGTACCACCCTAGTACTGGGGAACAATTAATTAAGCGACGCTTTTTAAAACAAAACGAATTTCATTCCTTGCACGACTCACTTTCCCCGACTGACGTTTGACGTTTAAATTAATCTCCGCGCTCGAGAACGTGCGTGACGTCACACCTGGAACTGTCACTCCGTTGACGTTTTATTTTTAATTCAGAACCGATTTGGCGATTCTTCCAGTGACAAAATTTATAACAGACCGACTACATCGTTTAATCAATTGTAGCTACGAGGTCGTTCAGCTCGAATGGACAAACGTCAAAGCGGTGTTGCGTGTTTTGTACAAAATGCATTTTATCAGATAACGAGCAGAAGCAACAAATAGAGTTCCTCTTCGCGTTACATTAAATGACGCTTTCACGGCGCAGTTGGCGTTCTTTGCCAACTATTTACCAGAACATTTCGTTATTGAGTTGTCTACCGCGAACAGCCACGCTAATGACTTCTCGAAATGTACACAGGAGAAATAAACGTCGTTAATGCCCAATACGACGATCTGATAAAAATTATTCCCAAATTGCCTCAGATAAAGACATTTTAAGGGAGTCTGAAGATACTTAATTGTGATTTATGGCGCAATTTCTTTTTTAATATCATCTGCACAAGCTCTGGGTGGAACCGAAAATTTGAAGGTGGAATTCTACAGCACAGCTTAGAAATGGTACTTCTCGTTCGACTGAATTCTGTTGAAGAATCTGTTTTATGAAAAAAAAAATCATCCATAAAGTCTAAATTTTGAGTATTTAGATAAAAATATATTGCCCCCTTTTTGGCAGCAAGATAATTTTCCAATTTATAATTATGCAACTGACACAACACCGACATGTGACAGCTGTCAATCGCTCTACAGAAATGTCACAAGACGCCCTCCAGAGGTGCCAAAATCTGTATAATACCCCAATTTTTTCGTTGAATGTCCCTGGGGAAAATTTTCGCCGCTAGAGGGTGGCGGTTACGCACTAGTACCAACTTCCCCGATGAAAAACGAGCCCAGACAATGGTTACGTTCACCCCAACGAATTATGTCATGACGAGTTTATGTTGATGCGGTCGCTAGATCCAAATCCTAATGTTTTTGTTATTAGTCGGCATGAGTGATGATGTCGGCAAGACAAAATTAATGTACGGTTGGGGTTGGTGTGGAGATTCCCGCTGCAATGGACACTTAATATTTTGTTAACAAGAGATTTACCCGTAATGTCTTTTTTAGTTGAGTGCATTGTGGTGTATCTTACACAAAGCTGCCGCGAAAAACGACTTTACAACCCTCTCTGACTTACGAGGCCATTACATCGCCCACACGGTTTCAACCACTTAACAGATAAAACCCTTATCAGCGGCGTTTGTTTGATTTCTGCAGTTACTGCCTCTTCAATGCACCAACAAGCCATCAGTTTCTAATAAACAATATTTTTGTTGTTTATAGCTTATCAAATGACAGCTGTCATTCCGCGACATCTAGCATTACTCTTGCAAATCACGCACAGGTAATAAATCTTGTTGGTATCACTGATTACGTTCCGAAGGAGTTCTTTCCCTTGCTCACATGATTCATTGCTGGAGAGACTTCTCTTGGAGTAGACCACATTGCACCTTCATTTTTGTTGTTTGTGTGGAAGGTACAATGTCTCGGTACCCCTTTATCTTTGTCCTTTATTGCACACTCATAATTTCCTGGGGAGCTTTGTAAACACGTCACGTCTTATCAGTTAACGCCACGCGGGTGCCTTAGTCGTTCCAAAACCGCAAAAAGTATAAAAAGGCACTGTTTAAGCTTCACTTAACAGGATCGCCTGGAACGATGTCAGCAGCATGGAAATTTAACGGCGAACAGGAACTAGTATTTTAAGCTGCGCTACTTAACCGAATTTGTCAGGATCGATACGTCCTGGCTGGTTTTCAAGAGATTGACCATAGAGATATAATACGGAGGAAAAAAGGATAAAGGAGCGTCGGTGAGAAACTGACAAAGGGGAACTTATCAGAGATCAATTTATAAGCCTTGCGATGACAAGCTCGGGTCGAGTTTACGCCGTCAGCACCTGACTGTTCAGTCTGAGAATATAAAACAGTGCGAGTCGTAGACCGGACAATGGATAGTAGTTTGGATCCTCGCGTAATTGGTGGAGGTTCAAAGCTGCAAATCTTTGGTGGGTCGAATGAGTTCGGCGCGTCCAAAACCTCCCTTTTTCCTTTCAGTTTTCAAGGTCTGCGGCGCTTTTGATTAAACCACCCCAATTCCGATTGTGACAACCCTTCCGCCCGCTCCAGAAGTTGGATCGTTCGTCGCATTGATGCCGTCTTAAAAGACGACAACCAGAACGATTTACAAAAGCGATCTCGCAGTCTGTAAACTCCCCGAAGCGCCATCAATAACGTTCGGTGTGATGAAAAATGATTTGGATGTAGGTCCGGAAAAACGTCCGCATTGTCGGATGTTGGCTCGAAGCTCGGATTTATTTACCGAAGAAAGCGGTAATTGCAGCCCCGCATCTCCGTACTAAATTAACCGTAAAACAAAGCGGCAGCCGCTTTGATTAACATCAAAGCAACACAGCACGGGTGTAGAGAATGATGATCCAATCATCCGAAAGCAAGATTAAATGCAAATAACCTGGCTCGCTCAAGAAACGCCAGTTTTGGGGGTGATGCATTCAAATTCAATTTAAATTTAGATCGGGGAGGGCGACGCGTGGGCGGCGGCGGTTTGTTTTGACGTCAGGGGGCGGGGAGCGACTGTTGGCGTCAGGTGGGACGCGCTTTGCCGTGTCTGGTTTTGTACTAAGGCGGCTCTTTGTTGCAGGACTTCCATGCGAGCGCTCCGTGACCTGGTGAGGTGATCCTGCAACGGCATGGCGGGTAGGTGGCGCCACCTGCATCCGGGGCCGCGCTCACAGCCTCGACCCACTCGCTAGCGGCCCGGACCCGGCATGTTCCGCACCAGGGACACCACGTCTACTATGATAATTTTCAGTGACTCCAACGATGACATGGAAATCGTGTTCAGGCTGGAGGGTCTCACCCAAGCGGGCATCATCTTCATCATGGCCATCGCCATCATCGTCACCAACATACTCATCATCGCTACATTCCTTAACTTCAGAGGTACGTCTTCACCTCCTCACCAACAACAATGACATCCACCGTCAAAAAAGAAATCACATAGACATGGAGAATAGATAGATCACCACTTCTATTATTAAATCTGACAAATGTCAATTTATTGAAGCACCAAAATGGTGGATGCGCCGGGAAATACAGGTTATAATTGTATTTGAAATACACCGTATGATCAAGAAGATCAACAGAATGTTGTCAATAATATTTGTGTTTTCAAACGTTTTTACAATAATTAATTACGCAAGGTGTTGGTGTTTTTCGTTAGTTTGCACAAGTAAGTTGGCAACAGTCACGTCAAATTCAGATTAATAACCTCTAAACAGGAAATAATTACTCGGTGCAGCTTTTTTATCGCAATCTGGAATTAAATTGTGTTCTAATTAAGCAAAACAATCGCAGTTTTTATTAACAGTTGTAATGCTGCAAAATCTGTTAAATTCAAGAAACTGCAGTAGTCGGAAAAGATCTGTCAAGTACACTTCGCGTTCTTTTCAACGTGATTTACTCGAAATAGAGAAATATGTGCATATCTAACGGCGTCATTTTTGCCGAGACATGTCATTAGGTTATTTCGACGAGGGCAGACACGCCACTCGTGCCAAGTTTCCAGCGAAAAATATTCAGCAACAGTGAAAGAACCCGAAACCCGAATCGGATACCTAATCAGACACCCCCGGCGAAGTTTTTCTTGAGAGACTCATCAGTTGTCGGTCCCCGGACCCGCTCTGTTCTATTTTGTCGGATTTTCATTTATCTGACCCATCTTTTGTCGTTTTTTATTGCACCTTTTACTTTTTACGGATACATTTCGCCACTCTCGGACCACTCCATTTGCTCTGCTTTCGCAGTTTTTCTCTACCCATTCAAATCCTCTTCTCGTCGCTTTCACGTCCAAACTTTTTAATTCGCTCTTCGTTTGTGACCACCTTGTCCGTCATTTTTGTCATGACGTGAGTGGCGACAACAAACCGGCGAAAACTGAAAGGTCTCCCTGAAGTAAAGATGAGTACACGCCAGGCAAGATTATCCCACGAACGCATGAATAAAACAACTCTTACAACGGTTAAACTTCTCGAGTGAAGACCCTCTGCAACATTTACATTGTAAAATTCCATATTTAGCATGCCTAGAACGTGGCTAATCCACTCTTACGGCTTTAAAAATATAATGAGATGGTCCGTTACTCCCGAAAGATGCTACTTTTCATCTCGGTTCTTGTAATACGGCGCGAATTTATTCATCAGATGTTAATAACCTGAAAATGGACAAGTTTCGGCTTTGTACAGGATGTAGTTTTGCAAATTAGTAATGAAGAGCACGTCCTTGAACTCTGAGGCACTCTCGTTAGCCAGACAGAAGAGAACTGTTTCATTTTAGATAAAAACACAACCAATTTTCTGCACTCGTTCTCAATCACAGGAGTTCAATAAAAATGTCTTTTCATTTATTTATTTACGGATAACAGACGCATAAAATGAAATGGCGGATCGAGAAAAATGGTAGAGGTTTTTAGTGGCCGAGTCTGCACCTTTACGTAGCAGATGGAGATATTTAGTTCATTAAAAATTCAGGGACGCCCCCGTGGAAAGGATATCGCTGGAAATGAATAATTTCCGGCGAAAAAATCCTTCCCGTAAATGGGGCCGGTTCAAAGTTTGGGAAAAAATCTCCAAGCGTCGCGTGCTTCTTAATAATTTACTTCAACGAATCGTGATGCAAAGAAATAAAATTGAAAAATTCAGACTTGATAAAATGCGATTTAAGACAAAGAGAAAGGTTTAATTATAATATTTTACATAACCTGTTGGAAGAATCTCGTCGCGGCCATTTTGGTAAAACTGCAACTGTCAAAATTATTTGGTGGAGCCGACATAAATAACACAGACCGACAAAAATGCTTTATAGTTACTTAACATAATCTCTAGGTACCGTTTTTTACCACACAAAACACAAAATTCCTCAATATCTGTAATATGTTAATTACCATCGGTCATATTTTTTTTACAACAGAAAAATTGTGCTCAATAATTACGAATGAAAGTTGTGCAAGAATTTAACAATGCCTTCGTGATTTTATGTTCTCCATAGTTAATCAAGCCCTAGATTTATTTAGCGAAAGACCTTTTTCTTTCTATGCCGCCCTGCGTCTAGACCGGCCCTGATAAAAATTAATCCAGAGCAAACTGTCGTTGTTGTGAAGATCCTAAGCAAACACCGTCTCCTAATTGAAACGTGGGTTGTTTACAACAGAAGAACCCTTTGGAAAAAAATCGTGAAAAAAATTACTTTGTATGCAAGGTTTTTCACATTATTTTTTCCTGTCGGTTAAAATAGAGAGGGATTAATGGCTCTGTCATCCCTGGGGGTGTACTGATTACGATCCAGGTTTACATTTGCCGAATTATGATGGCGCATGGGTCAATTAAGATTTGTAAAACGTTGAATTTGTTTTGCATTGCCGCAGGTCCCCAGGAGGTGATCAACTGCTACTTGCTGTCGCTGGCCGTGGCCGACCTGCTGTGCGGTCTGCTGGTGGTGCCGCTGTCCGTGTACCCCGCCGTGGTGAACGATTGGGTCTACGGCGACATCGTGTGCCGGCTAGTGGGCTACCTGGAGGTGACCCTGTGGGCGGTGACCGTGTACACGTTCATGTGGATCAGCGTGGACCGCTACCTGGCCGTGCGCAAGCCGCTCCGCTACGAGACCCTCCAGACGAAGACGCGGTGCCAGTGCTGGATGGCCTTCACCTGGATCTCGGCGGCGATGCTGTGCTGCCCGCCGCTGCTCGGCTTCAACCAGCCCAAGTTCGACGAGGACGCCTACATCTGCATGCTGGACTGGGGCAGCATGGCCGCCTACTCGGTCACGCTGGGCATCCTGGTGCTCGGCCCCAGCCTCATCACCATCGTCTACACCTACACCTACATCTTCAACATGCTGCGCAAGCTGAAGAGCGGCTACCCCTTCCACGACAAGGAGTACGCCACCGCCCTCTCGGAGAACCTGTCCAACCCCAGCCACTTGATGTCGTTCTCGCTGGTGCTGGCCTTCTGGATCTCCTGGACTCCCTACATCGGCATCCGCCTGTACGAGTACTTCACCGGTGTCAAGTTTCAAGTGCAATTCCTACATTTCGGCATCGTCTGGCTGGGCTTCCTCAACTCCTTCTGGAAGTCGCTCATTTTGATCACGATGAGTCCGCAGTTCCGCCTGGCGCTGCGCATCTTCTGCATGACCATCTGCTGCCGGTACAAGGGCAGGATGCAGGCGGAACTCATAGGGATGGAGGCAGACGACTGACTACTCTTTCCCGTCACCGGATGCTTTCCGGGATTGCCCATCACCGGACTCGCCATGCGCGACTACGAGTACTTCGTCGACAAGATCAGGAGGTACTGGTGGCAGTACTCGGGCCGCGACCAGTTTTACAACCAGTGATAGCACCGGGACTAGATCTGTGTGGTTGTAGATAATACTGTACAGGTTTCAAGTGTTTTGTATTTTAACATTAACAGTCAATTAACATTACTTGTAGGTTT
This sequence comes from Tenebrio molitor, assembly GCF_963966145.1. Lineage (NCBI taxonomy): Eukaryota > Metazoa > Arthropoda > Insecta > Coleoptera > Tenebrionidae > Tenebrio > Tenebrio molitor. The sequence continues at coordinate 45,054,789 of NC_091046.1, forward strand.
TAATCTCCGCGAGGAACTTGTAGCGTTAATGCGGCTTATTTGGGAAGCTCATACGATTTTAAACCCCGTGTAACGGCTGCTTATGTGTAATCAAAAATGAGGCTTAACACCAACTTCAAACACCGATGTTCAAACCCCAGGCACGCGGGGACCCTCCTCACACCTCCCTGTCTTCACGAATTCTCCACCACAAACATTTTTTCAAACCGATTCCTCTTGCATAACCCTACTGCAAGTCTTTCGAGGACAGTTTTTTGCCCGCATAAGAAAAAGAATCAAGAACTCGTTGCCAAAATACGGATTGTTGCGAAATTTTGTAATAAAAAATGTTACGTAAAAGTTTTCACTAATAATCTTCCCAACGCATGAATCATTTCCGAAAATTTTTCGTCGTTGTGGAAATAAGCACGAGTCGCAGATAAGTACTGTCGCGAGGAATACATTTTGGTCGTCAATGTCATTTCAAAATTTGGTTAGATTCTTACAAATTTATAAAATTTCCCTGCCTGATTATGCCCACGTCGACAGTGTCAAAAAATTGAGAAAAAAATGACAATTAATGTCATACAACATGATGATAGGTTATGATATTTACGACTGTTTTACAATGGAGCATTTTCGATTGCGTCAAAGAATGACCTTGACGATCAAAATTTATTGCTCGCGACTGTACCTTATTTCCGAACAGCGGGAGTGAAAAGCCAAGAAAAATTTACGAAAATCAATTCATATGCGTGGAAGTTTCTACAAGAAAATTGTACTCCAAAACCAAGTAGCTACTTGAAGAGGTGTGTTCATTCTGAATGTCAAGCCTGCAATGTACCGGTTTTTGTGCTAACACTGGTTTAAAACTTGTTTTGTCCAATGGCATGCAGGAAAAATTTCCAGTTACTAGTTTTTTGAAATTTCCTGAAATGTTTGTTGTTGCCATGACAACCGGAGCAAATGCAGGCTTCCCATTGGATGTTTACGGTAGGGGCGCGATTTTCAAGGACATTTTTATTCTTTTAAAATTTGACGTGATCCAAAGTACAGTTTGGCCACTTTAAATCTAAATAATTTCGGTTAATTTAGAGGGATGTTTGAAATTTTCCTGGCCCCCAAGAGCACCAAACTATGATTTCAAAATTGGTTTTATTTTTCTGCATGATTTATCGAGAACAACTCGTTTACAGCAGAGCAATACTGTATTCCATTTATCCCTTCCTCAAATGTAGTTTCTTCTAAGTCGGCTAAATAATCCTTAATAACTATCATAACTCAGTTGTTGACAATTTCTTCCGAAGAACTTGTCAATTTAGAAGAGAGGAAAAAGTGTGAAGGACACATCCAGAGAAGTGTGTGCGATACGACTTTGTAGCGGAATTGGTGGAGGAACCACCGAAATGTGGGAAAGTGCGTAACCGTGTTAAGACAAAACTTTTCTGCGCCATTCCTGGTTTCTCTTTGTCAAGTTTTGTGTCTTGCTGACCCAAAAAATCCTCACAATAGTCTCGGTGTTGATCAGATATCTTCGCAGACAATCAATCAATTTTATTCCTTTTCAATTCAACAAGACTGACACCGTGACCTTTCCGGCGGATGAAACAGTCTTCACCTATTTCGCTGAATGAGAGTCAGTAGGTATGTTTCTATTGTTGCGAGGTTTCCTATTTCTTCTAAACATAGTAATGAATCCACATTTTATCTTTGGATTCATCGGGAATCCCCCAAGTTATCTATTGAAGCTCACCATCGAGCTTACTTTTGCACCGCTCCCACTTTCCAGACACCTAAGACAGTCCTTCGGCGCCACTTCGTGGACTCTCCAAAGGAAACAATCTGGGATGCACCTTTTTTCTCGTTTTCCGTTTTGTATCGCTTCTAAGGATAAATTGGAATCAAGTGCCACCTGCAGGTCAGACCGCGAACTCCCCTGATATTTATTCACGCGTAAATAGTATATTGTGCAACTAGTTATGAAAGTCATACTTTTTTTCATGAATCTGCAGTTTGATTAACGAGGGCGGAGCCCGAGTTAATCAAGCAAATGAGTGAAAAAAAGAAACTTTCATAACGTGTTGTATACATTTTTTTTGCATAGGTATTGTTGTAAGTTGAGAAATTTGGCCCAAAAGGATTTATACAGAAATGCTACTGTGCAGAAATGCACAGTAGGTATTCTTTGACAATGAATTGAATAAAATAATTTTAAAAATATTGATTTTTCGTTAAAAAAAGGAAACTTTCTTAATCAGTATGCAAAAAAAGTTTGTTTTTGCACTTTTACAAGTTGCGAATTGTCCTCGCCGAATTGATTCAGTTAAAAACTTTCAAAACGTAGCGAGCCGGTTGTCTTTGCCGTAAGATTCCGCGTCGATGATCGAAATGGCCGATTTTGGAAGCTTTGGAACGGAATGAAAGGGTCCTCGCGTGCCTGGTCCGCAAAACAATCAAACTTTTCATGAACTAGTAATGCAACGAAGCAAAACCCAAAATTATACACCGATAATAGGTTGGACGTGATGATTTACCGTAGTTGTTAAGGATGAGCTTAAAATTGAGCAATCAAAACGTATTGCTAGATCACACATAATAAGTTGCCTTGGATTTTGTACTGATCATCCCAAAAAAATATTTTACATGAACACTGTGTTAGGTCTAATGTTTCTCAGGCTAAATAGACTTCATGTTTTTAGAGCACAATTTTCTCTAAAATGTTACCGAACGAGTTGAGATATTTATTATGTACAATTGTTAGAACGTTAGACCGCTTAGATTAACGAACATTCGATGTGACAACATTTATTGGAACGTAGATTAGGTCGTGTAATTTTACCAGTTTTACTAAACCGTTTCTCTCGTATGCTTTGCGTAGGTGGGCCCGTTTGGTCGCACAACCATTCCTAGATGATTTTTTTCCCTGAGTCGTGGTTCCGTGTAGATCTTGCTCAAGTACATAATAATAATACATAATATCCGACACAACTGTTGCATTAGGCGTTAGGCGAAGCGTAAAAACAATCAACTAGAGTGCAACAACATTCCTTTACGAAACATTCTACTATCACAGGTGATAGTGTCACTGTACAACACTGGGGAGAGAGTTACGTTGGTTTTTACGTGTCTACAGCCTGCTTTCGTTGAAATCGGAGTGTACTGTACGACGTCATCTGTTGCAATTTCTGTGCGTGGCTTACAGTCTAATTTCAGTGTCTACAATATCATCATTCTGCGAATGCTTATCAACGTTTAGGTTAGTGTTGTTATAGCCGTGCATTGCATTATTCTATTATTAGTGATGTATCCAGTCGGGTAATACCTGCTGAATCCATGGTGCAGGCGGCGCATGTTTCCATATGGCCTACTCATCAAGTTGGCGCGCACTTGCTCAAGCAAGTCGCTTGCTTTTGTACAGAGCTACTACATCTTGTCGGTAATCAGTATCCATGTGTTATGATATATACGATTTGTTGTTAATTTTTAATTCGATTAGCTGTTGTCCAGACAAATATCGAGACATCAATAAACGTTATTTATATACTCTGTATACATTAAGGGGGCGGGAGATGAACACTTCTCGTCACAACCCGAGGTGTCGGTGCCGCCGCTCACCCAAACTGGACCCGAACGACACCGCACAAACACGAGCAAGCACACGAGGGGTGGCGGCACCGTCGCACACCCGCGGGTTCGGACGACGAGTCCCACGGTCCGATCAGAACAACGGATCTACCCTTAACAGGACGCCCTCACCTTCTTCCATTGCGTTGCAGAATTCTGCGTCAACGCGACTAGATGTACGCACGTCTTGCAGCCGTCAGAGTCACTTTGAGCAGCTGTGGCGTCTTTCTGTCGGTAGCTCGGGTTGATCTGATCGGACCGTGACAACACGGAAATGCACATTTTTGCTTTATTTTATGCAGTCGCGGTACACCCGAATTCAGTTGCGTGGGGTCGCTGTTCTAGCACAGGGACCTTTTGGATCTTCGCCCACATTCCAGATGGAGGCATTTGTACGAGAAGACTGACGTAGTGTGTTAATCGTTTTAATGGAAATTGTCCTGCATAAAATAAAGTTCAACTGAACAATGAATATGGCCAATTATAAACTTTTAGATATAATTCTTTTCACAATATAAGTGTGCTTTATAATAACTAATTATTAGTAGTTACGTGATGGTTATCTAGTAGTTAACTAAGAGAAGAAATTACGATATGTTACAGAAGGAGTGAGTTTTTAAGTATAAATAAAAAAGATGTAAAATATTTGTTACGCTCACAACAGTCTAATTTTGTACGTAGTCCGCTAGTTTTATACCATAGTTTTGTAATGTAAATGTAAGTATTGACTTATTAAAAGGTGTTCACATGTTGTGTAATAGCTTAAATTTAAATATTTTAAAATAAAAATTGTTTTGAAAGTTACCCTCGCGTTTTATTTTGCAACATGAGACTCTGCAATTCATTGATCGCCAACAACACCATTTTTATGTTCACTTTGACGTGAACCGCGAGCTTCCTGTAGTGCTCGATGTCTTTCTTCAGACCCCTCATTCTGATTTCTGAATATTTGTCCGCCTCATCGCAGTCCATCTCCAAAAGATAACCTAAACCTACATTTACGTAAGACCGCTCGAAATCGGTAACTTCACCGGTGACGTGAACACCACAATCTAAACCCACACGGACTACCATGTCGCGGTCCTTCTCCTTGAATTCGTTCATGGTTTTCACGACTTGCTTCACTTCCTCCCATTCTTTGTGTTTTTTTACCTTCTCCTTGAGGATGTTTTGCACCTCAGCGAGGTCTCTTTTTAGAGTGTCTTCCAGGAACGCTTCGTACTCTTGGATTTTCTTGGCGAGCTCGCCGGTCATTTTCGGCAGATGGTTTTGACAGAAAACTGAGGTTATGTACACTTCGCCACGGTGCAGCAGACGAAACTTTATTTCTGTGAAAACACGACAATTTACAAAGTATTGAACACATTTTGAAAACACCCTACTTGCAGCAGCCCTAGTTTCACCTAAATCTCTACGCTTATTATTATTTTTATGTCGTCTGTCAAAGCTGTCAATGGACGGATGTTAAATGACAGCAGAGAAGCCAGCTAAACGTTGCATTTTCGCATTTATGAAATTAACAATTTGGAAATTATTTGCGACAATCTTTACATTTTCGGGTCGCAAACGATACAAGAAGAAAATATTTTTTAAATAAGGAGCTTCTTTAAATGCTACACAATTGCAGAAACTGGAGTGTGCAGAATGTCACCAAAAGTAAGAATGCAGAATAAAGGTGTCTGGACGATAACTTAGCCGGTCAATTCGTTTAATTCAGATAATTTTGCGCAAGGGAATTGTTTTTTCCTACAATATCGGTTGACGGTGATAATCGGAACAGATTTGATGGACATTGACCAGTTCATGGCTGTTTAAATTAGCCATAAACATTCTGATAGAATTTTTTCTGTACTTGGACAATGATCTTTAAAATGAGAGTAATTAGTGTGAAGATGTTTCCGGAAAATCTCATGCAGACAGTGTTTTCGAAGAAATCGAGTGACGAAAATGTCTTATTCACAATCTATATTTAAAGTGAACGCTTCAACACCAATTTTTTCCACGAGCTCGTAGTGCTTTCAACAAGAAAATGAATTTAAAAATTGTTTCAACGTAATAATAAATTATATCATTGTATTTATCACGTCTGTCTCATTTTAGTTATATTTATCTCAATCAATGCAATACTAATTCTATTTATCTACAGTTTAGAACGGGTTTGAAAAAGTAAGTAAACAGTTTTATAGAAGCGTTTACAATTGTATTAGTTGGTAATTTCCACCTTGGCCTAATTGAATGTGTTTCGTACATCTCGAGTGAGCCCCCTGTAAGAAGAAAATTTGTGATGAATCACGCTGTAAATATTTATCTGCCCCCTCTCCGGGTCCCGATTGATGGGCAGTTGTTTACATCAGAATAATATTTTTTTCGTAATTTGCGTAATTTGCAATAAATTGTTTTGTAATTGTGCAAAATAAATCCACGTTTTAATCCGGGGCCGGTCCGAACCATTTTTACGTGCGCAACACGTAATTATGGAAAATGCTCGGTATGTGTAATGCGCAGAGTGCGATCACCTTCCCATTGACGTATGACGTTCGAGAAGATTTCACAACATTGTTGTGATGTCTGGTGGTGCTTCATGATGTGATGTTCTGTTTTAAATTAATTAAGGTAAGAGCGCCTGCCGTAATCCCGCCGCCCTCCTTGGCCTCCCCCGACACTCTCTGCCCCCAAAGTCGGCCTTTTACCCGGGCCCGGAGCCGCACGACTTGCCACATTGGCACCACACAGTGTCATCACCTGATTTTGACAAGTGATGATGTGAGCAACGGTGATTTCGCATTTCAGAATGCCAATTCAGGCTCCACAGTGGACGGAGTTCCTGTCTTGTCCAGTATGTTGCAATGCATTTGATGTAGCCCTCCGTAGCCCCATCAGTCTGGGCTGCGGCCACACGGTATGCAAGGCCTGCCTGTCGAACCTCCACCGCAAGCAATGCCCCTTCGACCAGACCACCATCAGCATAGACATCGAGAGCCTGCCGGTCAACACGGCGCTGCTCCAGCTGGTCGGCCCCACTATCAAGAAGGACAACGAGGAGGTGCTCGACCACAAGATTGTCTCCAGGGACAACGTCACCTACTACCAGGACTCGCGCAAGTGCGTGGAGGAGCTGGCGATGTACCTGAAGCCCCATCCCAACGGCAGCGCCTGCGGCAGCGGCAGCATCCTTTCCAGGCCCATGCAGAGGAAGCTGGTCACGCTGATCAACTGCCAGCTGGTGGAGGACGAGGGGCGGACCAGGGCCATGAGGGCGGCGAGGTCGCTGGGCGAGCGCACCGTCACCGAGCTCATACTGCAACATCAGAACCCCCAACAGCTCTCAGCGAACTTGTGGGCCGCCGTCCGGGCCAGGGGCTGCCAATTCCTGGGACCAGGTGCGTCAAAACAGTTAATCACACAAGAAAAAAAATGTTCAAAATTGGAATTGAAAATGTGGTTCTTTTAAGATGAGTTGTTTGATGGAACGTTGTTGCAGCCATGCAAGAGGAGGTGCTGAAGCTGGTCCTGCTGGCGTTGGAAGACGGCTCCGCCCTGTCGCGCAAGGTCCTGGTGATGTTCGTGGTGCAGCGCCTGGAGCCGCACTTCCCCCAAGCTTCCAAGACGAGCATCGGCCACGTGGTGCAGCTCCTCTACAGGGCCTCCTGTTTCAAAGTAGTCCCGATCGTCCGACATCCGTCCAATTCTAACCGGTCCCACTTTGCAGGTGTCTAAACGCGAAGGCGATTCGTCGCTGATGCAGCTCAAGGAGGAGTTCCGCACGTACGAGGCGCTGCGGCGCGAGCACGACGCCCAGATCGTCCAGATCGCCACCGAGGCCGGCCTCAGGATCGCCCCGGACCAGTGGTCGGCGCTCCTCTACGGCGACACCGCCCACAAGTCGCACATGCAGAGCATCATCGACAAGCTGCAGACGCCGCAGTCGTTCGCCCAATCTGTCCAAGAGCTGGTGATCGCGCTGCAGAGGACCGGCGATCCGGGGAAGCTGTCCGTGCTGCGGACGCCTCTGGAGTTGCTGGCGGGGATCGATCCCAGTCCCGGTGAGTGACCTTGTCCAGGTTGCGAAATTCGGTATCTAATCTGGTCGTAATTGTGGAAGTTTCCGTTGGCGGGATTTTCCGCGATCTCGATGCAAATTCGGCGACAGAAATGAACCAAGCTGATTGAAGATGTTTTAATTTGTTTTTGTTGTGCGTTATTGCGGTGTCGACAGCGGAAGAATTATTAAAACTTGTGTCGCGATTCCCAGAATTGGAGATTTTGCGGATTAGATACCAGATAACACAATGGATTTTGTCCTATTATTTTTTTTAATCCAGTCACGGTTCTAATTAAAGGAGATATTTCCGGCCCTATCTAAAGCTGCAGACGCTCAATTTTGCGCCGGAATTTATTCAGGACAGTGATTTCAACGTTTATATCTGTCACGACAATTGCTCGCATGTCTCGCTCGCTCCTCATAAAATTATTTATCCGATCGTCGACTGCAATAAATTTCTATTTTCAAAACTATTTTATTGGTTTCTTTCATTGTTTTTATTTGGATTTAAATCAAACGTCGACGTCAATGGATTTATTAGACAAAGGAACTTTCAAGTCGCTTGGAAAATTTTAAATGCACTTAAATTCGAAACGATTTCCGTAGAAATTCACCTCGTCGCCCGGTGGACATTTATTGTTGTCGCTCATTTTTCCACATTTATTGTCGTCAACTTGATAACGACGAAATTCAAAACAACATCAAATTAATTGCATTATCTCTGGGTTTCTTTTGTTATCTTCGTATTATCGTACAGGTTTCGTTATAAATAAATATTTCTGTGAAATTTGCCACCTACAATAAATTTCGTTACTGAATTATACTGTATAAATTCATGTGATAACTTAATTGCCTAAAAACAAGGGGCTTGGAGACTGTAATTCAAAATTTGAAAAAATCGTCACAATCAAATCAAATTATCCCACAAGTTACGTCTGTTAAGTTAATTAAAATTTTTATTGAAAACGATAAAAACAAGAACATGTCGCTTTTTTTCAAGGAAAAAATGTTCACGGCTATAAATATTCCCGACACCTGATTATTCTTTTTCACCTATTTTCAAAACTGTTTTGCTACATTGTCTGACGAATGCTGCGCCGGTAATGTAGGATTTCTTCCTTTAGTGTTCAAATTGTTCTGTCAGCATTTGGTCTTTAAAATACCCAGATTTTGTAAAATGTTTGTGGATTATTATTGTCTGGTCATTCCGCAGCAGCTTCCTCAAGTTCTGGAAGCTTTCCACTCGGTTTTCCTTTATTTACATTTCCTGTCTGAACAAGTCTGTGGATTATATTCATAAAATGGGCCACCAAAAACATTTCCTGGTTTAGATACAGTGAACAAGTTCATTTATCATTGTTGAATATTTCAATAGTAAGACAGTCCATGAGTGCACCCCATTACAGGGAATAACCCATTTTCTTTGTTGCTACAATAAAAAAGTGTTTATGTTAAGTGTCAACAAAATATTTACTCTGCTCACTACATTGACTAATGACCTTCACGGGATTGTCTTGGAGAAACCTCTCTTGCAGCTTTAACTAACTCAAAACATCATGATAACACTTGCAAAACTGATAAACGATGAAAACGGCCAAGTGACAAGTGTGAACTGTCAAATGTCAAATTTACCAATCCACAAGAGATGCAAATCTTAAATCATAGCCAACTAGGATGTAAGAAACATTTATTATAAATCTGTATCTTGACAGGAATCGGTAGCAAGCGGCACAATTTTAACTCGTAGATGACAATGCCCACACTACTGGTGCTGGTGCTTTGTAGTTATAGTGGCAGAGATTATACTACCAAAAGTCTATTGAAATTTGAAGAAGTTTCCCCACTCTTAAATAGAAAAAAATATTTAATAATAAAATTCTTCCTTTTTGAAGACTACGTGACGTGCCAAATTGTCAAATAGTTTTTGACAATTATGGTTAGGTCATGTTGAAGCTATTTGACTTGAGTTTGATTCACTTTCCACCTATAAAATTGATTTATATCGCACTTAAGTTTAATGCGATCGCTAGAGAGAAGTTTCGTGGACTCGCATCGATGAAAATGTTTTAGTAGATGTGGTAAATGTTTGGATATTTGGAGAAATTGCGACCGGTGACGAACGTTCCTGTAAAAATTTCGTACAAAGATTACCTCAGCCCTGTGCATTTACGTAAATATAAAACAATAAAATTACATTTTACGACATGCTTCGGGTTTTATGGGAATTAAAGCTAGCCCCTCCTTTCATTTCGACGAAATCGTTATCATCGCGGATCTCGAAAAGGGTGTTGCCACATGAAAATGACCATTTCAAGGTTATAATAATTAAAAAGTAAATAAAGCGAAACGTAATATAATTGTACGAATTGGAAAAATCGATAAATTGTTGTTTTTTTTTTGTCTTGTTTGTCGTGTTTTTGTCGAGCGGTTGCGGAATCCGGAATGTCAAGAGAACGCGTACATTTTCCATAATAGGGATTGTGACAGTTGCAAAGTACAGAAACTGTTTAAATTCATAATGTACACCGTGGGTGGCTTAAGTACACTTTTCAAACGCACACATTTTTCAATGGATTACTTAATTTTTTGTAATCTTTCAAATTCAACAAACTTTATAATTTGTTTTTCTAAAATTACACCAGTTGCTACCAACATTTATCTATAAACTAAACTTTTTTAAATATTCCTTCGCGTGGAACTTCCCCGAAATTTGTACAAGATATACAACTTCAGTGAGAAATTTTCGAAATAGGACAGTACGATTCATTTGTTAAGAAAATGACAAAACTATTTTTGTAAAAATTGTAAATTGCTTCAAATTGCGGAAATTTCGGTGCGACACAGGTGATGCAAAAGTTTGGACACTTTTAAAGACCATTCTTATCGCATTCTGTTGTGTAAGCCAATTTAAAAAAACATTAGAAACCACCTTAAGTCTTACCTTTAAACGTGCACGTTTACCGATAAAGATTTGAAGAGGATTTTAATCGGAGAAACACCAAATGCAGAAGGTGTTTTTTTAGTCACAAAAAGATTGTATCAAGTTTTATGTCACTATTATATTCAAAAGCAAAAAAATCTTTGATTGTCGAGCGATGTAATGGTTGGATTTTACCGACATCAAAACAGTTTTCATCCTACATTCATTAATTTTTTTCAATTTTTTTTCAATTCCACATTGGCATGGTTGGGGTAACAGATGAATAATAATTCGGTTTAATAGTTCCAACGTTTATTTTATAATTACTTCTTCACACGACTTTCTCACATTACTTGGTAATGTGGACAAAGTGGTAAGGACATTAATATTAATATTATTAATGGTAGAGGACAAACAAAAACTGTTCTTAATTACTGGTGGAGTTTTAACCTTGTCTTAGACTAAAAATAAAACATAATTCAGTATAAAACGATACATTTTTGCCCTCTTGAACTCGAAAGAAATTTAACATTATACACCGATAGAAGTTTAATTTAAAAAATGTTTGAAGGTTGACCGATTAAAGATAAAAACTTTGGAGATTGCATTCTTGATTTTCATGAACTAGTATTAGAAAAATAATTGTAAATCGTTCCAGAGGGAAGAAGAAGAAGAGTTGATTTGATCGCATTTCGATAATTTTTGTTGTTGCAGAATCGTCGACTCCGTCGTGGAAAGACTGCAGCGACGCCTTGGAGGCGGTGCGTCTGGTGGTGGCCGGCCTAGTAGAGTTCATCCACCAGCACGGCAGCAGGAAGCTCCAAGACACGTCGCATTCCCCGCACACCAAATACAAGATCAGCATGTGCCGCGACCTGACGCTGAGGGGAAGCTGTCCGCGCGGCACCAACTGCACCTTCGCCCACACCAACGAAGAACTGGAGAAGTAAGTCGAGCATTCCGAGCAGTCGTTGTGTAGATGCATGGTTGTTCGCACGCACCAATCGAGTACCTCCTTCCGGACTACGCTGCACCTAATCGGACAGTGTTTTCAGGTACCGCGCCAAGAACCGCAAGACCATCATCCGCAACAAGGAGCACCGGATCGACAGCCAATCGCCGACGGAGAAGGTCTACCCCCAGACCGAGGACTACTACTCGATGCCGAACACCGCCACGGTCAGTCCGGTGCCGATCCCGGCCGTCGTGCAGATCCAGAGGATGGGCTACGACGTCGCCTTCAACCACAACCTGGCGCCGTACCAGCCCCAGCCGATGTACGCCCAGACGGGGGCCCCCTACCCGCACGACGTCTACCAAGCGGCGCCGCCTAACATAGTCTTAGCCAACAACGACCAATTCTACCCGCAGCAGACGGACTACGCGGCGAACGCGGGCCACCAGAGCAACCAGGAGAAGAGGTCCAACTGGGACAACGTCATACCGAAGAACCCGAACGTGCTCCAGCAGACCAAGAGGACCTCCACGAAGAGCCTGGCCGAGCTGCATCAGAGGAAGCAGGAGGTGCTGTCGCAGCTGGAGAAGGTCGTCGGGAAGAACGTCGCCACGGCGATCTCGCACAACGCGACGAGTCTCGCCAGGCAAGAGTCCCAACACGACCTGGACAGTCCCACCTCGCCCTACACCTTCTGGACGGGACACACCAACAGCGGACCCACCTTCGTCAGGTCGGACTCGATCCTGGCCGCCGACGACGACTACGTCCCGTACGACTCGCCCGCGATCAGCAAGTACGGCCCCATCTCCAGGATGCACAAGGACAACGGACAAGTGTCGTCCTTCCGGGACGGCAGCATGTCCTCCCCTCTGGTGAGTACAACAAAAGATACCCAAAAAGACTCGGAGAGCACTCTCGAGGGCCTGTCATTGCAACTCTCGATTTCGATTTTAGATGCGCAGACCTCTCTCGTCGGCCAGTCCGGTGACGTCTTTGTACTACAACAACAATCCGCCCCAGTTCCATCAAGGGTCGATACCCCCCGGCCACGCCATCGTGGGCCACCCCGCCAGCAGCATAGGTAGGGCGTCGATTTTGCGATTTTTGCCGCATAAAGCACTCCGGATTTCTTTCGCTAGGATCTCCGCAGTTGATCTACCACCACCAGAGGATGCAGGGCCCGTCGAAGGAGCTGCTGGCCGAATCGCAGCGCGTCAAGCTGCAACTGTGCAATTTGGAGAAGCAACTGAACGACCTAAAACTGGCGACGCAAGGCGTGACCACGTTGAGCGAACGCGACCGACTGACCCAAGAACTGCAACTGATCGAGCAGGGGATCCAGGAGAAGCAGAAGGAGGCCTGTCTGGTAGGTAGCGCCGTCCTGGTGTCTCGCATCGCTGACGACTGCTTCCAGAACAAGCTAGTCCACTCGTTGAACCAGGCGATGGGCAACTACAACAACGCCAACGTGCCCAACCTGGAGACCGCCGAGGAGGCGATGTACGAGGCGGACATCGCCAACGACATGCGACAGTTAGAGATCCGACTGCAGGAGGAGATCGAAGAGCAGGAGAAGATGTGGAGCAGTGAAGAGGACTCCAACCAGTAAATTAAACCCAATGGGTTCAGTTCTTGTTTTAATTTCATGACATATTTTCGTGTGGGCAAGTCTGATGGTATTTTGGATCGTGGGGCGGCGACTAGATTGTTTTCTCCCATTGAGATTTTTTTTTAACGAGACTTACGATCCAAAATGACCGACACGTTCAGGCTGTTTTATTCACATTAAATACAATAGGTGCATTTCACATTTACTGAATTTGATGAGTAGTTGTTCCAGTTTTATTGGAAAAAGCGCGGCGTCTTTGTCACTCGCTCCAGAGAACTATTAGCTGAAATGTTATCTAACTTTAATCATACTGTGTGTGATCGGTATATCAATGTTATGAGTTGATATATTTTAATTTAGTGTGCATTTGTTTGAAAATGCAACTGACTAAGAAGTTATTATGCTTAAATTTAATTATATAGTCTAATTTATTAAGCTTTATAGAACACAATGGTGTGTGTTACTGTGTTACAAAGAAATTATCAGTCGTTAGCAGAGCATTTACAATTTAATATCTTTGTAATATATGTAATCCAACATGCATGTATAATGTAATTTGATGTATGCATTCAGTGATTATTTAGAGCTGTCATTTTTTTTATTACAGTCTTTATGCGGTTCTTTCCTATTGAAATATCTATCGTCTACGAAGATGTGTACGCGCCTTGTTTACTAGTTTTATCGCAAACGATTTTTTACCATGTACATTTGTCATATTTTTGATTGTCTTGCAATTTAAAAAAACAGTTTTTAAAGCATGTTTGTTTCACATTCGAAATGTATCGTTGAACGACGTGACCCAGTCACGACCATGATTAATTAATGCGTTAGTTAGAAACTGAGCATCGAAATATTTTTTATAAGATATGTAGAAATGCCAAAGTAATATTTTCCATCTTTTAATAAAAACCGATGATGTACTGGATGGCTCGTTTTATAATTTTCACGACAACGTGCTTCTTTGGTAGGTTCTAGCTTCTGTCCGTTTGCTTTGACAGCTCTGCCTTACCGGCCGATACCATTGTTAAATTCTTTGCTGAAGCAAATCTGCAATATTAGCCTAGGCTGTGTAACATAATTGTTTTCTCTCGTGGTTTTACCTAACGTTGTTTATGTTTGCCCTATAGTCAAGTTTTTATTTATTGAGTCATCTGGCATTCATTTTTATATTAGGTCATGTTGCACATGTGATTAATATTATACTATTTATACTGATTACATTAATCACGTATGTATATTTGGGTGGAAGTATATAAATTATACCAATATTTAAATAAATTATTATTACCCATCGTCACTCTGTGTCTCATTACCCTCTGGCGTGCTCTGTGACAGTCACGTGGTCAAATAACACTTGTCACTGGAGGCCCACCTTTAGAAGCTTCATCTAACCGTCAGCGATTTAATTACAGCGTTTATCGCCCAATAATATTTTATTAAACCAGTCGATGTCTGATAGGTACTAATTGTTATGGTCACAGTGCCCCGATAATAATATTTGCAAAAGTGCCGTCTAAATATAACCCAATGTTTGCTGAAGCTATCACAAACATCGCACTGCGTTTTAATGGTCTTTGTGGAGTTATTAATTTGCAGATACGGTTCTGCTGAAAGAAGATACGTATTTTTGGGGGTTTTTGAAAATGTCAAAATTTGTAAAACTGTCAAAAAATTTTGGAACGAGAATGCCTCCAGAAGCACTCGTGTTGGCGCGGGGGGATGAACAGGGGATGACGGAATATGGACTTGAATTATTTTTGAAATTTCAGGATTGAATGATTCTGAAAATTTTACTGGTGGCAGATCGCTGCCTGCAATTCGGCCGGGCGTTGGCAGATGTCGCCCGGCACACTTGTCAAAAAAAAATAGTGAAACAGCTGTCAAATGCCGTTTTCGCGAAGTCGCATTGCGGCATTGTGTCTGTGGAATTTGCGTAAAAAATAGCGAAATTTCCGCGTACCGTGGGCGTCGAGAGTGTGGTGAATGCGAGAAGATGCCGAACAACGAAGACGAGCCGTTTTCGCGGCACCCGCACTACCTGCACGAGCTCCCGTTCGAAGATGAAGAACGGCTGGGGAAGCTCTTCACGCAGCTGGATAAAGACGGAAACGGGAAGATCGACATCCTTGACCTGAGCCAAGCCCTCAAAGAACACGGGGTGCACCATCACTACGCCGAGGTACGTTTGCGAGTGGCCGCACTAAGTGGACTCTAATTGGATTAGTCCACAAGATTTTACGAGTGCGTTGTCGGGAGCATCACGTGCGGGTTATGCCCCATAAAGCGATGGGTCCGTGCGGGCGCGACCCACCCGGGTGACCCCGATTATGCAACGGATTAGCTAATCGTCCAATCCAGATTACCAGTTGTAGCCGGTCCAGATTAGTCACCGCGACAACTGCCTCTCCAGTCCCTGCGCTCCCGTTTTGGGCAAAAATCGCGACTTTGCTCGATTCACCGTGACTAATCGATTTTTCCTTGGTCGCAGTCCTGGGCCGACGAAGATGCCATGACGTCACTGTTACTTCGAGTGCGATCCAGTCGACCATTCCAAGTTCAAGAACCCAATTCGCCTAATGCTCGTTTCAAGGACGACGACGAAGCGAAAGCCGCGGTAAAAGATTGACAAGCGACGAGAGACGTGTTTTGTCCGCGGTCCGGCACACGTAATCGTACACCTGATACGAGGAATCGTGAGCATGTGAGGTGCTACACACCTTCCGTACGTTGGGAGGCGATGACGTTCGAAAATGTTATCACTTCCATAAAATCTCGTGTCTAGGGAAAAATATGTTTGTCTCAAATCTAACAATCGGATATGTTTTTCGGCCGAAAACCTAATTCTTTATGACGGTGTAAAATTTTTATTATTATTTTATTTTGATTTGCGTTATTTAACGTCAACAAAATATTGCCTCTGTGTTTTGTAATCGAGTTCAGATTTTAGTACCTAGGTTATCTTGCGCCAACTCTGGTTCACATATTGCACAAATCGTCTTTTAAACGGGGAATATTGGTGGTCAAGGTTCGGATTCGTCAAACTCGACTTTGAAAATAAGGTTGCGAAATGGACGAACTAAAATAACGGAGAAATTGCCAATAATGTATTTTTGTTCCATTGTTCTCATACATTTTTTTTTCGTCTTATCAAGAAAATCTAGATCGTTATCAAATTACGTACTTAGGTACTTTGTCTATCATCAAGATAGCAATCAGCTTCTTTCGTCTATAATATCAACGGACATTTAGAGATTGGGAAGTACATAATTGTATCTGCAGTTAATAAAAATGGATCAAATCAGATTCAATTTTCAAAATATCTAGAGGTCGAAACCTTCATCGCGGGTAGTAAAAAATAATTGGCAATACAGTTTTAAACTCGTGGCTAATTTTGCGGTTTTTCAGCCCAAAGAGCTAATTAACAACGTTGTTGTTGGGCCAATTTAAAAAACCTGTTACCTAAATGGATTTGACCAAGGTTAAGAATGTTAATTGTGATTATTGAGATTTAAGTCCCGCAATGGGTCAGTTTCGCGACTGTGTGATGTGCTAATCATTTTTAACTTGATTTCAAACAGTCATTGTGAGGAGTTTGCAAGAAAACGTCACAATTAGCGCATTGTTAACACTGTTTGCAAATGAAATTTGTGCCGGTTCTAAATCCAATTGATTTTTAAAGGTGTTTATTTTTTCGAAATAATAAGTTCTCTCTTTGTCTACTCGACATTAAGACATTGACATGTTACATATTAATGTTTTTTTATGGATACAAATACTGTGCTATCAAAAAAAACACTGCGTGGTATTATTTAAAAGTAATTGTGTTATTTTTTCCAGGGAATAGTTTATGTAATGATTGTACTTATCAGAAATTGCGTCAAATTGTTCAGGATTAAATAATCACGCGAGGGTAGTTCATAATTTATTGTCCTTGACATATAAGCAAAGAACTATAAAAATTCAAAGGATTCCATTTCTCAGCCAGGACTCCAATAAACGTATTATTTTTGTAGCGTTGCGTGACCTCCTTGGAAGAAACTTTTTTTGTTTCATCATCTTTCAGTTTTAAGAGCAAAGAGGGGCTAAATCGGGCGAGTAGAGGGGTTGGACTAAATCGCAAATATGTGACCAGAATTCAAAGACCAATCTCAGCCATCGTTAATCACTTATTATACTTGTTTTATTATTATACTTTTCGGTACAAATAAAAAAAAAAACAATTCGCTTCGCCCTTTGCTTCTGGAAAATTTGAAAGCATTTTTAAATTCGATTAACCTGACGTAAAGCTCGTCGTCTGCAAATCGGGCCTCGTTAAGTCTCCCAAAAATAAGTAAGTCGTATTTTGGCGAAATATTTGCGATTTGGCTACACCGTGTGTGAAGGTTGCGTTGGAAACAAAATAGAAATATGTAACGAGTTGTTTTATTATTAGTTGTGTTGCTTGTGTTTGGTTTTCGATATCTAAGTCAACAAACAGGCGAGTTATCGTTGCAATTTTTTTGTAATGCAACCTTGTACAACAGCATTATCGATACCACGCGCCAAAGTACCAATTAACTGTTTTAATTTTACCCGTGTCGGTGTGTTCCATCCAAATTTATGCATCGTGTTTACTCTATCGCTCATATTTTACGATATCACCAACAAACAAAGAGATTAGGCGATAACGTTACGTTTTTATCAATGACTAGAGTCGTCCATCTTTTTCCAGAAATTCCTGAAAAGTTCCAAGTCGAAGAGCGGCGACCTGTCCTTGGCCGACTTCATCTACTACGTCCGGGAACACGAGAAGAATCTCCGCTTGCACTTCTCCCACCTGGACAGGAACAAAGACGGTGAGGCGCAGATCCGTCTTGTTGACAAACCGGACCGGTTTATGCAAATGGCAAGATTCGGGGAAACTTCGACGGTGCAAAGGTCGCTCACTTTCGATTCCGACCAGCTCCTGATTATTCATTTATTCCAGTTTTTTTTTGAATATTCATCGACGAGCCAATTGTACCGGTGCTATCCAGTTTTTCGAATTTTTCCCCGTCCTTGGTTCTAAATCGGTGCGGTTTGAAATATTTAATCTGAGGCACGTGGGTCGGGCACGGGTTTTTGTTCGCGTACCCAACGTGACGACCGTAATCGCCGATTATTTGGCTTCGGCTCAGCTCTTGCCCGCTGAAAAAATAAGAAAGCTCATTATATTTAGACGGGATTCGGATCGCACAGACCAAAACAAACACCTTTCGAGTCGTTGACTTGCAATAATGTTTGTTTATTTCGTCAGTGACTGGTAATGCAGGACTGCGAAGGGTACAAAGTTGGTCTTGGCTCGACCGAAATAAAATGCGTCGAGTTTGTCGGCAGGATCGCGACGTCCAAATAAAAATAGGACAGTTAGGTCTTTGCTGTTGCAGGAAAGATCGACCTGGAGGAGCTGATCAGGGCTTTCAGCGACCTGGGGATCCCGCTGGACAGGATGGAGGCGAAGAAGCTGTTGCAGAGGTGCGTGTTTGCTTTGCACTAAGCGCTCTTAGAGCGATCGATCGGTTTGCCAAGCGCTCCATCACCGGACAGCTTGTCGTGTCGATTTAATCGCCACGGGGATGATGTAGTTTTCTTGTTTGCCAGGATGGATCAGGACGGAAGTCTGAACATCAGCTACGACGAGTGGAGGGACTTCTTGCTCCTGGCCCCCAACAGTCAGGACATTCATCAGCTGATCATCTACTGGAGGCACTCCACGGTGAGTCTGCGACCTTGACCCGTCTGATAACAAATTGAAGACGATCGGCGCAATTTCGTTGCGGAACGGTTGTGCCGCAGGTTCGGTAAATAAGCGGTTGTGACGCACGGGCGCGATTGCTGTCATATTTTTGCAAGATGCAAATTTGTTTTTTTCCGATACAGTGCAAAGGAAGGCACGTGAGGTTAGCCGCTTTTACGTAGTTGGCAAGCGTGTGCGTTCTTCGGATGGATAAAATTAAAATGAAAATTGAAGGGAATTTGGGAATGGTCGGGGTGTAGAGTGGGTGTCGGGAAAAGGTCGACGAGATAAAAATGTTGTTGAAGAATATCACGAAAAAACTAGTTGCAGTTTGCAATTTTTGAACGAAAAATTTCAGTTTCGATCGGTTGGGGTCAATGTAACATCAACAAGTATGAATTTGAGGTTTGCATGAAAGTATCGATAATAAAATAAATTTCAATTAGCATCGTGGGGTGCCACAATGCGTAGGTTGCACCGAAACTAACATGTCAATTGTATCGACAGTTTTAATTGTCTAGAAGAACTTGTTTGTTATCGCAGGAACTGTCACTGAAAGTTAGTTTTCAAGACTTTTTAAAATGTAGAGGGTTATTATAAAGGTAAGTTGATGTGATTACTCGGTTGCCTAAAAACAAATGGCTCTAAAGCATTGTAATTTTAATTTAAAAAATTGACAAATAAATAAAATCAAATCACCCCACGACAAATTTGGTCTGTTGGATTGATCAAATTTTAATTGAAAAATGGTCAAAAAAGAACAGCACAAAAACAAATGTTTTTTTCTCAAAGAAAAAAAAAAACATTGTTACGTTCCAGACACTTGTTTGCTCTTTTTGTGGATTTGTGTGACGAATGTTGCGGCTGTAACATGTAATTTCATCCTGTTTTTAAAATGTCGTTTAAATTAGTATTGGGTCTTTGAAATGTTTAAAGATTGCAAAACGTTTGAGGGTTGTGCTACAGTCATTTCATTAAAGCTCAATAATTTCATCAGATTCTGGAAAAAAACCTTTCAGTTTATTTTCCTTTATTTACACTTTCAGTCAAAAGAATCTGTTAATTACGGGTCACTAATGACGTTTTCTCGTTTAGAAAAGTGGGATACATACATATTTTGTAAGATTCGTGCCCGTCAACAATAAATAAGTCCAATCAATGTTCAATATTCCATTCCAATAATGTCAATACATAAATATTATGTATAAATCCTGTTTCAGAGAATAAATCATTTTCGTCGTTGCTAAAGTAAGAATGTGTGAACAGAATGTTTACTCCTCATTTCAGTAAGCTATATTCTGTACTCACAGTCTCGAAAAAACCTCTTTTGCGGCCTTAATAAACTCAGAACACCTTAATTAACACTTTAAAAAATGAAAAATCACAAAACTGCTAAATAACAAGACTGAGCTGTCGAATGTCAAAATGTGCCAATCTAAATCACAGCCAACTGCCATGTAAAAAACAACCCTGTAGACACTTGACTTTCAAATTCAAATAAATATGACAGTTCAAAAGTCAAAACAAATCAAATTTTAACTAAATCTTAACCAAGAAAGCGAATCAACAGACAACTCTTTGACTGGGCGCAGCAATTATTCAGGAGTGCCAACCCACAAATTGGCAATTTCAAAATCAAAAATTGATAACATAACCACTGTCTTAATCATGTCTTAATGGTAATAATAACCCCACTTTTTTTATTTTCCACCGAACAGCATTGCCGGTTGTAATAATCGATTAGAATCCAGTGTTGGCAGTTTTTTGACTTTGGCACAGACCGTATCATAGATCTACCACCAGCTGATTCACGTTGATTAAAAAATGATTATCCCTAAAATTAATGTGCAGTAAGTGAAGGCGGTACTATTGGGGACAAATTACTTTGGTCGTCAAAGTCAGTTGACTGACATAAAGTTGTAAAGCAAGCATTAGGACGGTTAACCTTATTTTTTACTACTGTCAACGACTGTCACTGTCAAACTCATCAATGGACAACTGAAGGAGATATTCCTCGGAGGAAAAATTGAAAAGGTTTCCACAAGGCAATTTGGCCCATGGACAATCCCCCAGAAACAGGGGAGATGATTCTAAATTTTTGAATGGTGGATGGTGCCATATTTTTGACAAAAGAAAAGTCAATAATTTGAAATTGTCATCACTATTGACTTGACGTTAATGCTTGGTTTACATTAATTTGTTTTGAAGTGACAGAAGAATGACGACCAAAGTATTTTGTCCCCAATAGTACAAGTTGGCACAACTGAAACTGTGGTTTCATTTTGAACAAATTGGCGCATCTGCGTTAGAAAAATTTAATGTACAGTCGCGAGCAATACATTTTGATCGCCAATGTCATTTCAAAATTTGGTTAGATTGTCACAAATTTAAAAATTTTCCCTGCTTGATTATGCCCATGTCAACAAAGTGTCAAAAAAATGACAACGTCATACAACATGACGATAGGTTATGGTATTTACGACCGTTTTACAATGGAGCATTTTCCATTAAGTCAAAGAATGACATTGACGATCAAAATTTACTGCTCGCGACTGTACTAAAGGCCACGAGGAGAAAAAAATTTAAAAATGCCCAAAATTGGCCTAAATAGGATGTTTTTGCCAAGTGTATTTTCGATGTTGATTGCATGTCGGTGGTGCATTTATGATATTTTTATACATAGATGGTACGTGCAGAATGCGTCACTGGAATGAACTGAATGCAGAACACTTCTATTAACAAAAGTAAAAATGTTTTTTGAAAAATAAAATTTGCTTCATTGGATCCTAGAAGATCGGTGCAACCTGCATTGTGTACATCATATTAAATCATTTTTAAAAATAGACACAATTGTGTTTTTATCAATTGACACTTTGATCGGGGAGATAAACTTAGAATAATTTTCAGATTATGTATTTTGATTTATTTTTGGGATTTGTTAGAATTTTTTAAATTACATAATATGTACATAAATAAATGTAGGTACTGAAAATATCTTATTTTTGCATATAAAAATTACCTACATGTGACAAAAACTGATATTGATTGGTAAGAAACACATACAGGTTTTATTAGTTATGGTATTTCTATCTACACAATTATGAGACTTCTATCCAAAACAAATTTTCAAATCAGAAATTAAAAATAAAGAAAAAACAATAAATTACAAAAAACTGATAAAATGACTGGATTATATCGGGTGTCCATTTGAATTTATTCTCAAAGTTGGCGTTGAAAAGTCGATTGTGAACGCACCACTCGTCAGTCTGCAGAGTAAAAACATAAACAACGCAAAAAGTGAGGTTAGATTTAAACAGAAAATCGAGACTTCAGCGCCCACTTTGAGGATACATGAACACCCGTGCTCTAAATTTTATTTCATCGGACTAAACCGCAGAACAGAATTTCTCTTTTCTATGCAAATATCTCGAATATGGTTATGCTAAAATGTTGACCCATTTTTTCAAACTCATTTTACGCTTATAGTAATCATTAACAAATAAAATAGATATGTATTATAATTCTGTAAGTTTTTGAATTAAATATATTTTGTCCCAGTTGTTTGCATCGCTCCCAACAGAATAA